>NW_020837945.1:21017348-21314933 GCF_003676395.1 Aethalodelphis obliquidens | reverse complement strand
ATAACAAAGCTAAAGAAAGGAAATTAAAAGAATCAGCACTATATTTCGTGTAAAATATGTCATTGTCCATTGTAGAACATACACATCTTTGATTTGCTTTTGATTAAATAATAATTAGTATTTACTTAATACATTTTTATTTATAAAGCCCATTCTGTTTACTTCTAGAGTTATATAATATTCATGCTAAATATTAAAATGCTGAGTAATGCATTCTTTTCAATTGGTTCAGAACATACTACAACAATATTTTAAAAAGCAAGTGTTATAATGAAAAGTGACTGGTGATATCTTATTTTATAAGTTGGAAGAAGTGATCTTGAAGTACTGCTTATGACTGGGGAAACATGAGGCACAGATGAAGGATATGTCAGATAGTGAGATATAGAAATAAATAGTTGGTAGTTATAAATGGATAAACAGATATAGTTAAATATAGATGGTTCATATTTAACACTATTATTAAAAGTTAGTAAGTTTATGGTTTTACCCAGTTAAAAAAATAATGTAGGGTAAAATCAAATAACAATTACAAATATCATAACTGAGAACCACATACATAGTTGCAATATTCATTTCTGACATTTGCCATATAGACAGAAACTGTGAGAGGATTCTCTTCTGTCCTCATTGTGTGCTGTAGCTGCAGCTAAGGCCATGGCTAAACAACACTACAATAACATAGACATATTTCACATTTCAAAGTCAGAAAAACAGAAAACAAATCTTCTAACAGTGGGAAAGTCCATGCTACTTAACTCCTAATGCCTGGTGATCATTTGCACTGATAGTTCCACAGTCAACAGCTGCCAAGCTTTTGTCTTTCCAAAACTCCATACAGAGACAAGTTGCATGCTTATCATGTATATGTTATATTATGTTATATTATTTTTCCATATATATATATATATATATATATATATATATATATATATATATATATTCTTCATCTTATATGTATCCTTTTGAAAATCCAATAATGATTGACCTAACAAAGTTGATGCGAACTCATGTAAGCATGTTTTTCATGAAGCGTATTCCATGGCATTCACATTTAGTCTTACTTATTATCAAATATAAAAACAAATATGTGCTTTTACTACAGTATGCATCAAAATATTATAGAAAATTTAGGAAAAAATAAAACTAGTCCTAACTAATCCCCTTAATGTTTTTCAAGGAAATTTTTCCTTTTTAATTTTTCTTGGAGTATAGTTGATTTACAATGTTGTGCTAGTTTCAGGTGTACAACAAAGTGAATCAGTTATACATATACATATATCCACTCTTTTTTTTTAGATTCTTTTCCCATATAGGCCATTACAGAGTATTGAGTAGAGTTCCCTGTGTTGTACAGCAGGTTCTTATTAGTTGTCTATTTTATATATTGTAGTGTGTATATGTCAGTCCCAATCTCCCAATTTATCCCTCCCCCCCACCTCCTGGTATCCATAAGTTTGTTTTCTACATCCATGACTCTCCTTCTGTTTTGTTAACAAGTTCATTTGTACCATTTTTTAGATTCCACATATAAGCAATATCATATGATATTTGTCTTTCTGTGTCTGACTTACTTCACCCAGTATGACAATGTCTAGGTCCATCCATGTTGCTGCAAAGACATTATTTTGTTCATTTTTTATGTCTAAGTAATATTCCATTGTATTTATGTACCACATCTTCTTTACCCATTCCTCTGTTGATGAACATTCAGGTTGCTTCCATGTCCTGGCTATTGCAAATAGTGCTGAAATGAACATTGGGGTGCATGTATCTTTTTGAATTATAGTTTTCTCTGAGTATATGCCCAGGAGTAGGATTGCTGGGACATATGAAAATTCTATTTTTAGTTTTTTAAGAAATCTCTATACTGTTCTATGGAGAACAATTTACATTCCCACCAGCAGTGTAAGAGGGTTCTCTTTCTCCACACCCTCTCCAGCATTTATTGTTTGTGGATTTTTTGATGATGGCCATTCTGACCAGTGTGAGATGATTCCTTATTGTAGTTTTGATTTGCATTTCTCTAATAATTAGTGATGTTGAACATCTTTTCATGTGCTTTTTGGCCATCTGTATGTCTTCTCTGGTGAAATGTCTATTTAGATCTTCTGCCCATATTTTAATTGGGTTATTTGTTTTTTTTTTTTTTGATATTGAGCCGCATGAGCTGTTTGTATGTTTTGGAGATTAATCCCCTCATTGGTTGTTCCATTTGCAAATATTTTCTTCCATTCTGATGGTTATCTTTTTGTTTATGGTTTCCTTTGCTGTGCAAAAGCTTTTAAGTTTAATTAGATCCCATTTGTTTATTTTTGTTTTTATTTTCATTACTCTAGAAGGTGGATCAGAAAAGATCTTGCTGCAATTTATGTCAAAGAGTGTTCTGCTTGTTTCCCTCTAAGAGTTTTATAGTGTCCAGCCTTACATTTATGTCTTCAATCCATTTTGAGTTTATTTTTGTGTATGGTGTTAGGGAATGCTCTAATCTCATTTTTTACATGTAGCTGTCTAGTTTTCCCAGCACCACTGAAGAGACTGTCTTTTCTCCATTGTATACTCTTGGAAAATGTTTAATGCGTGTACTTTTCTCTCATTTTAAATGCCAAAGTTTGAAATGATCTGTTTTTGTTTTTTTGGCCTTACTGTGTGGCTTATGGGATCTTAGTTCCCAACCAGGGATTGAACCCTGCCATTGCAGTGAAAATACTAACCACTGGACCACCAGGGAGCTCCCAAAAATTGTCTTTAATAGAATTAATGTTATCATTGGCATCCAATATGTTTTGAATCTTTATGCTCATGTCAAAAAGAAAAATAAAAAAACGTTCTGGGTCAAGAGAATGAGAAGATAAGGCACAGACCAAGAGAAAATAGTTACAAAAGATATATCTGATAAAAGACTATTTTCTAAAATATACAATGAACTCTTAAAAGTCAACAATAAGGAAATAATCTGATTAATGGATACTTCACCAAAAAAGATATACAGGTGGCAAATAAGCATATGAATATAGGCTCTACATCATGTGCCATTTGGGATATGCAAATTAAAACAAAATGAGATACCACTACAAACCCATTAGAATGGCCAAAATCCAGAACACTGACAATACCAAATGCTAATGAGGATACAGAACAATAAGAATTCTCATTCATTGCTGGTGTAAGTGCTAAAGGTACAGCCACTTTGGAAGGCAGTTTAGCAATTTCTTACAAAACAAAACATACTCTCACCATATGATTCAGCAATCAGTCTCCTTGGTATTTACTCACAGAGATGAAAACTTATGTCCACAGAAAAACTTGCACATGGGTGTTTATGGCAGCTTTATTCATAATTGTCCAAATATGGAAGAAACCAAGATGGCTTTTAGTAGGTGAATGGATAAATTGTGGTACATCCAGACAATGGACTATTAATCAACACTAAAAAAAAATGAGCTATCAATCCAAGAAAAGACATGGAGGAAAACTAAATACATTGTTAGTAAGTGAAAGAAGCCAATCTGAAAAGGTTACATACTGTCTAATTCCACATATATAACATTCTGGAAAAGGCAAAACCATGGAAAGAGTAAAACATTAGTGGTTGCTAGGGGTTGGGAGGGAGGGACAGGTAAATAAATGGAACACATATTTACAGACCAGTGAAACTCTTCTATATGATACTGTAATGATGGATACATGGCATTATAAATCTGTCCAAACCCATGAAATGTACAACACAAAGGGTGAACCCTAATACAAAGTATGAACTTTGGCTGATAATGTTGTGTCAATGCAGGTTCATCTACTGTAACATAGGTGCTGTTGTGGTTGGAGATGGTAATGATGGGGGAGGCTATGAGCTTGGATTATATGGGAAATCTCTGTATGCTCAGCTCAATTTTCCTTTGAACCTAAAACTGGTCAAAAAAAGTCTATAAAAAGTGGAGAAATGAACATTTGCTAGACAAAAATATTAAAAGTGTTTGGAACCCTAAGTAACAAGTAGCAGGTTGCTTTACCACATAAGAAAAGAACTATGCTTCGTACCACCAGGCTATTTCAAAACTTGTGTCTTTTAGTTCACATTGCCCATTTTCTTTGCCTTTAAGTAAATAAGATTATCTTCAACAATATATACTTTATTATTATTGTTAATAAGTGTAAGAAAAAAGTATTACAAATTCATATTTTGAGTGTAATGCTCTTTTCACAAAAGTATTTAATTAATGAAGCAAAATTTCCAGCATTTTGTGATTTCTGTTTAATGTGAAAAAGAAAAAAAAAGTTTTCTGATATGTCTAGTAAAGAATTTCTCTCAAAATTGAAAAAAAATTGATCCTTTGATCAAATCCTATTTTTAGAGCCATAGTTTCACAAAAGCATTTTTCAGCAACATACATAATGATAACTGTGAATCTCTAAGTAAAATATTTACTTAATTATATTAAAAATACCTGCACAATAATCATTGCACTAACAAATCTTCTAGAATTTTTTTCATGAATGAGAATTCATTTTTAGTCAAATGCTTCTGAGTATGTCTTCCAGAAACTCACTATTTCTGTGTAATGAAATAAAACAACTTCCTATTTGTTCTATATTGTTACAAGTCTTTAAGCTTCTAAACGTTTGGCAATTGATTTAAGCCCTAGATTTATTAAATGTGATGATTTTCATGAGAATAGGCAATTTTATTTTAATATTGTTTGTAGAGTACTTGTTGGCAATAAAATATAGAAGACACAGAAAAACAATGAGAAGTATATCCTTTACTGAAATGGGAGAGGCAGTTGCATTGCCAAGCATAGAACATGCTATGTTTGTTCATCAAGAATGCATGCTTTCTCTACAGTTAACACTTTGCTTGAGAAGGAAGTTTCCCTCTTTTAAAATATTGAAGACTTGGTAGTTTTCAAACATGTTTCACTAAGATGTCTCTTATCATGCACTTGACAATGTAAAACACAACCTGGTGAGATGCTTCAATACAAGTTCATTGTGTTAGAGCAAAACTACATTCTGGTAGTGATAGCGTTTACATCTGAATATTTCCCAAAGAAATATGCACTCTGATGCATTTTCAGAATGAATATAGGCAACTGTTATTCCTTTTCTATAGTTTTTTAATATATCAACAATTAAGTCAGTTTTCTTCCTTTCATCCTTTGAACACCATCACCATCCCACTTCCACTGACGTGACCAGATATTTTCATATAATTCTAAAAGTGGATTTTATTCTGACATTTAGTTAAAATGTTTCTGGTCCCTCTGCAGAACAAACAGAAAATAAGGATTGAAAACACAATTTAAACAACACAGAGTAGCACTGCTGCTCTTTTGTCTCTTCGTGTTTGATATTCAAAATAAAGTCAAATCTATATATAATAACTTCTTAATTTTTTTCTCTTAGACATTTTCAAACATAGTCTAGGTCTTGTATGAACAAAAGAACTATCCATAATCTTAATTACAGGAATTATTTTCTTTAACCCCTGCTTATGGAAAATGATAGTACTACACGGACAATGATTGAATATTATGGGTTGAGCTACCATAACTTCCTATATCAGACAATGCCTCACTACTACAGGTCTCTTGACCTCATCTTTCTCTTGTCCTGGCTACCAGAGTGCATGGGCTCCAACTGGCTTCATGGGAGAACAACTTGATAGTTTCCCCCTTGTGCATGTACCTTGTGCCCTTTTGATACCACGACAGGAACCCCCTCAGTGCCACATGCACAATTTGTAAATATGGGGGAATTAATGCAAACCTTTGACTGATGGAAGCTTTTAGCCAAGATATGAAATCCTCTTCCTTTCCTCACCCTTAGACATTTTAGATATTCGGTTTATTTGGTTTCTTGAATTGTCTTTGGGGACCGTGCAATCAGTATTAGTGATCAGGATTCCAGAATGACAATAACTGTCCTACTTTTCCTGCTTTATCTGCTTGTCCCTCACTTCTGGCTTGGAAATTATACTCCGTATTAACATAATAGTTTATGGCCCACTGCCTGAGGCTCTGCTTTCTGGATAACACAGGCTATGACCCTATTTGTTCAAACATAAATTACTAAGTTAAAAACATAATTTGCTTTTTTTTTTCTGACAGTGTTTTCAGAAGTGAAATCAAAGGAAATTTGAGTTTGTTTAGTTTTGTTTTTATTTTCTGCCCATTGTCCAGATTTTCTCAAATGAATTGAGAAATTTACAATAAATACATCTATTTCTATGATAGAGTCACAATCTTTTGGCAAAGATGTATCTAATCACAGAAAGTTCCTTATTTATACTTGTAAACAAAAGAAGTGTGAGCAAAAATG
The DNA here is from genome assembly GCF_003676395.1 of Aethalodelphis obliquidens. Classification (NCBI taxonomy): domain Eukaryota; kingdom Metazoa; phylum Chordata; class Mammalia; order Artiodactyla; family Delphinidae; genus Aethalodelphis; species Aethalodelphis obliquidens. Next base: position 21,308,615 of record NW_020837945.1, on the reverse strand, counting down.
TTAAAAATATCAAAATATAGATATAACCTTATCAATGTAGATAAATTAATATCTACAGATATTAATTTCAATTAATTGTAGATATTAATTCTACATACGGAATTTCTTTTTCCTAATACGTTACAGATTGATTTCAGTTTCAATTTGAATATTTCTTTTGGTTCTGCAGATTAAAAAATGAACCATAAAAGCTTTATATAAGATTAGATTAAACTAAAAGTTGAGAACTATGCCAAAGTACTGGTCAAAAGAAATAGGGTAGAGTGTAATGTTGAAAAGAATAAAGGTTAAAAACCAACTTAAATTATGATATATTAAGGAATTTTAGAAAATAAACTTTGCTTAATTCTATCAGTTGAAGAGACCTATTTCTCTGAATTTGAAAAGATGTGTTCATTTAGAACAAAGAAAAAATGTAGAGTTGGTGGCTGTGTCTTAAAATCTCACCTTGTACAATCTTTGTTTATTAAAATATGCACTCTGCCACCATATTTTAAAAGGTATTGCTTATTCGCACACATTTTCAATTAAATTACATGATTTTTGCCATCATATCTGGGTATTGGAATACAAAGGAGGAACAATTTGGGAGCAAGTGGTTTATGGCTTAAGGAAAGTAATATATATTGAAAAATATTTATTAAAACAATTTTGTTTTTTCTTCCTAACTCTGTCAAATATATCCTTAAAGGTGAGCCATGTGTTATGTACACATGGCCAATAATACATGTGATTTAGCAACATGAAAAAAAAAGCCAGTCACTTTTTTACTTTACATATAGCCAATATTCAACTGTAAGTGGGCTGCATGATCTCCATTATTAAAAGAAAAATAGAATAAAACATGAAACCAGGAGCCATGCCTATTATCATGCTTGTTGTGTTCATTAAAAACTATACTCAGTTTTAAATATTACTTCAATATGCATTGCCTGATACTTTTCCCACAGAAGAAAATTATAACACTTTTTCAGTTTTTTGCACACCCTGTTTCCTAAAACTGAACTAAAGAAAAGAATTGGAGTGGCAGTGCATTTACTTGACAAGCTAATTGAAATTGCACAATGAGTCAGTCTGATTTCCAAGGACAGAAAGGTTAATGGAGTGTGCTTCTCTATACTTGGACACTAGCTGCGTTTTCATTACTGAATTAACTGTCATTTCCTCTATTGTAGTTACATTATTCAAGCAGCAAAGATATACTTGAGAGGAAAACTTAATCATTATAAAATGCACCCATTTTAGAATATACAGTTCACAAATTTACTCTGATCACATAACGCCATGCCCTTGTCAAATAATAAAAAGTGCACAGTTCTCATTTTCTGTGTTAAAAACTGCTGTGATTTCACCTTAAGTGTATTTAGTGGGACAACACAACCAGAGAGCATTTTAGACAAATGATATTTAGTCTATTACAATGCTGCCATAAACAAGAAACAAGAGACCTTTTTGGTTTTGATAAAATTCAGCTCCAGTTGAAAATCCATGCAAAGCATATGTCAATGGCAATTTTACCATATAAGGATAATGTTTGCAAATCATGTGGCCAGAAAGTAAAGTTCATTTGAGAAATTAAATTAGGCTAGGAAAAGACAATACATAGGCACAGACCTCACTCTAACCTTTTTAACTTGTAATAAGAAAAAAGTGAAGACTTTAAAAAGTTGAGAGAAGAGCAAAATACAATCATTCCTATGATCAACTTAGTAATGTTTAATGCCAGTTTAAGTGTATTTGTAATGTCTGTAAGTTTCCATTACTCTGGAATTTAAATAAACATTTAGAAATAATATCTACTATTTTCATGTTGACAAAAATAATACAGGCTCAATCATTTATTTATCACCTCAACAAACATTTGCTAGGACCTACTGTGTCAGGGATTATAGGAGGCCTTGCAGATTTATCAGTGGACAAAATAAAGTTCCTGCTCTTGTAGAACTTGAAAAGAGAATGTAGGAGAGAGAAATGAGCAAATTGATCATCAATAAGATGGTAATGATAAGAGCTAAATAAAAGAAATAAAGGAGGTAAACAAGGTATGATAGAAGTGGGCAGGAAGTGGTTGGATAGATGAGTGGTTGGTTCCATAGTGAGTGCTTTAGAACATATAGAAATGGTAAGGAAGAAATCTTTCAAATCTCCTATTATGCTTTATTCATGGTCAACCATTGTGTGTATTTTGATTGAATCTCTTAAGTAATTGCTTTTCAACACATATACTTTCAGAACTCAACACTTACAAAATGAAAATAATACCTACACATAGTGTTTTTCAGAGTATTTCATTGAAAACAGTATTTCTAACAGTTCATTTGATTTTTTTAAACTCACATTTAAAGATTTTGTTAAATAATAAAAATTAATTTAAAATATTCAAAAATTTCCAAGTTCTAACTATATTGTCTCCAATTATACTCTGTAATATTAATACATAATATAGTTTGTAACAGTCTATAATCAACAATTTTATGGATAATAATTTTTTAAAATATGTTTATATAAATTTCTTACTATTAGAAAAAATAATTCAAGTGACATGATTGGGTAAGGCATATGATCATTTTAATACTTTGATATGTATTGCCAACCTGACTCAGAGAAAATGTTTTTTAATTTATTTATTACCAGCAGAACATGTAAGTTTCTCTGTTTTATCACTCTTTAATAAGAGGTAAATAGTACAGATATCACTTAATAAAATGAAGAGCCATTTACTTGATTTTCCTTATTTTAAACTTTTTACTGGTAAGAATCATCCCAACAAAGTAAATCCATAACACAAATGTGTAATTTGATGAACTATAATAGTGTGAAGATCCAGGATTGGAGATAGAGCCTTGAGTGCCTCCTGGAAACCTCCCATGTGCCCTTCCCAATCACAAGCCTGCTTCCACTATGATCAATCACTGATCTGATTTCAGAGAAAATAATTCCTTTTTTTATTAGTTTTACCACCCAAGTGTGTACCCATTACCACTGAGTTTAACTCTGTTGTTCTTTTCCTTTAATATATCCTTTATCACCTATAGATAATTCTAGATTTCTTTGTAATTAACTCATTGAAAAACCATTGTATTTTTCTACATAAAGTTCTTCACATTCTAGATTCTGAGATTTTGTCTGCATTGAAAACTTTAACGTGATACTCTATAAATTGATAATTGACTTGAGAGAATTAATCAGAATTAGGTTCACTTTTTTTAGCAAGTCTAATTCACAGATGGGTTCTTCAGCAGAATGCTCATACCACTGGAAGTCTCTTTTTTTTTCCAATAGGAATTGAAAATAGTAATATTATAATGCTATCATTCCAACTATCTGCCATAAAAAAGAAAACTTGTGTCACCTACCATCTATTAAGTGATTTAGTTCTTATAATAAAGTCATTCTATCTTTTTTTCACTTTAATACTAATTTTCAAAATAATGAATGGAGTCTGTACCATTTTCCAAATGTTAACACTTATTTTTATGTAATGTAGAAGCTTTGGAATTAAACATATGTGATCTGTTTCAATGAACAACAGCAATTTTCCTTCATTATCCTCAAATTACTTCTTCTTTGGTCAGTGGAAACCTCTTCAAATGAGTCTGAGTCCTTCTGATATGATCCTGAAAGGCAGTGGTATCTTCCTTGTTATTGGGAATGACAGTATGTTTCAAGCACATGTTGGACATTTTCTACCCTGGACTTGAATTAAATCATACTTCAAGAAATGGCATTTTAAGGTTATAGTCTAGGCACTAGAGATACTTATTGCTACAGGTTTAGTTATTATTTTTAGGCATTTTCTGACAGAGCAGTATATGGTGAAATATAAACTGATTTCTGATATTTCTTATCCAATTCAGGCCTAGAGATTGTTTACTTAATCTCTTCTATTTATATATGAATCTCACCTACACTTTTAACATAACAAAAAAAAATCTTTCTCAAGAATATTAAGAAAGATAGAATTAAAATACCATTTAATTATACATTTACTTCATCCCATTTTATTTTGTGCACATATTCCTAAATAGGAATACCAATACTATGACAAATAATGTGAATATTTAAATTATTTTTGTATGTATTTCCCCTTTCTTTATCCATTTTTTATAGTTGTAAGTACATTGCTAGATGTGTAGTCTTCATAAATAATAATTTATGTTTTCTACCCCATATATCAAGCATTTATTATTTTTACATGTAAATATGTATTTTAATATTATACACTAGTGTTTACTTTGGTGTCTATTTAGTCATTTTAATTGTCTGAAGCTCATTCTATGAATCTTCAACAGCTATTGTATGTTGACAGTTTTTCCTAAGGCCTTTATATCTGAAGTCATTTAATTGGAAAACAAATCCTTGGCTCATATTTTCTTTTATGCTATCTCTTAAATTATCTTTCCCTTTTCCTCTGGCAGTAGTATTGCTCATGGAAAGTATGAGGATAATCTGGTTTTATTTCCCTTGTATTTCTTGTCTGAATGACAAAACACAAATTTATTTTTCTTAAAATCAGTGGTAGACAGTGTAATGCCCCCCAAAGATGTCCATATCCTAATCTCCAGAAATCATGAAAATGTTATTTAACATGAAAAATAGTACTTCACAGATGGAGATGTGATGAAGTTAAGGCTCCAGATATGTGGAAATTATCCTGGATTATCTAGGTGAGACAATGCAATTATAAATTCCTTTTAATAGGGTGGCAGGAGGGTGAGAGTCAGAGAAGAAGCTGTTATAATGGAAGAGTTGAAGTAATGTGTGGCCACAAGCCAAGGAATAAGGGCAGCTTCTTAGAAGCTGGGAAAGGCTAAGGAAACTGATTCTCCTTTAGAGTTTCCTGCAGAGCCTCCAGAAGGAACACATCCCTGTTAACTCATTTTAGAATGCACATACAGGATAAATCAAGAAAAAATATTTAATAATTTTAACATTTATTAAGTTGCTAATTTCTGAATAATTGCAGCTTATAATGACATTAACATGAAAGGCCCTTAAGGTAATGTATAGATGAGAAGTTTATACTGTATGGAAAATACATAGATTTGCACAATATTTTGAAATGTCTTTATAGAGAGACACCTCATAGATTCAATATTAGTATATTCATTTCCTTGGCCTGCTATAACAAAGCACCACAAACTGAGTGGCTTAAAACAACAGAGATTTATTCTCTCACAGTTCTAAAGGGTAAAGCCTGAAATCAAGGTGCAAACAGAACATTGCTCACTCCAAAGTTTAAGGAAGAAGGTTTCCTAGCCTCGTCCTAGTTTCTGGTGGTTACTGGCAATCCTTGGCATTCTTTGGCTTTTAGATGCATCACTCTAATCTCTGCCTCTGCTGTCATATGGTGTGGTCCTTCTATGTCTATCTGTATTATTGCCTGGTTTTCTTATAAACCATAAGTGTATTGCTATACTATATTAGGTATAAGACAATTGGATGAGGACAATGATTTACATGTTATTAGATTTATGGCCACTCTAATCCAGTATGACCTCATCTTAATTAATTACATCTGCAAAGACCATCTTTCCAAACAAGGTCACATGGATTCTGGGTGGGCATGAATTTTGAGAGGACACTTCAACCCAGTGCACTTGTTATTGCATCTTTTTGATGCAAAATAGCCACACAATAATACAGTTTATAACAATGATTTTTGATATTTTTTTCCATCAAAGGGAGTCATTATTTCATCAAAAGAAAGCTAATATGGAAAAACCAATGATAAATGGAAATGGTCAAAGCTCATCTGTTTGAAATAGGATTAATGATCTGAAGTTCTCACAATACCATCATAGTTTTCCCTCAATTTGAAAGCCTTTACAGAGGATAAAAGAGAGAAGGAAGAAGTTATAAGACGCAGGAAGATACAAGATATTTAGCTACAAAGGAACAAATACTTAGATTGAAACGCAGTGGGTTGTTAATTGCATTAATATTAAGCAGATTCTGAGGGGAGAAGAGTAAATACCTCCAAAATATTGTATAAACTGAGATTTTCTTTTAAAGTAGTAACAGAAGTGCTGACAACAGTTCTGGCTAACATAAAGTTAATAATTTTAGCTACTCTGTCTTTTTGGCATGAAGTGATTCTATATTATACTGCAGACATTCTGCCTTACTTTAGGTATTTTCAGAAAATAATAAGAAATGTCATTCAAGGATGTTTGAAGAACTAGTGATCAGAGAGCAAAATGTCCTTTGATCTTCCTTTGAGTAAAGGAGATATCGAATTGGCAAAAGTTATTATAAAATACAATAGCAATCCTATTAACTAAAAAAATCATATATTGGCATGATGCTCAATAGAAAAAATAGAGTTTATTATCATATAACCTTAATAACAATTCAAGTTCTATAGGAAAACTAAAAATCAACTGGATTATGCAGCCTTTCAAGTCACTGCAGACTATAACTTCTGACTAGTGCTTTAAAGTTGTGCTAAAAAATTCATGGAATAACCTTTTAAAATTGAAATAATCAATAATGTTTTGTGTTGTTCAGCAATAGTCGTTTAACATTAACAGATACAAAGAATGTTGGAGCAACAATGATAGTTAATCAAAAACATCCTTACATCCCTTAATAGCTCCCAGTGTGACAATAGCCAAGAAAATGAGCAGTATTTCCTAATAAATATGCAATGATGATGTAAGTCTTTAAGTAATTCCACTTTCTTATATTTCAAAACAACAATTTATTCATTAAAGCAAGGGAAGTGTCTCATATATTCTATTCCAACTGCAGATGAACCCGTTAGCCTTCTATTTCAAAAACTCCTCAATTCATTCATTCAGCACATATTCTTTGAGTTCCTACAAGGTTCCAGTCAGTATTCTAAGTGTCAGAGATACCTGAGTGTTGGAAGAAGCCATCAAAAATACATGATCACCAATTGACCATCCAGCTGGACCTGGGCAATTGGGGAAATTGGAGACACCCCACCTCCTACCCTGTTCTTGGAATGTGCATTCTGCTTGCCTTACCCACTTTCAGAGCCTGCTTCAAGGATACCACCTCAAAATAGAAATGTGGTGTTGAGGCTATCTGGACTGGGTACTGACTGAAGCCATTTAAGGATTCTATATAAACTTTTAAGATAAGGTGGACAAGTGCAAAATTTACTTATCTTGCAGCTGCCCATGACAAACCTCTTAAGTAAGTTCCCTTGCATATTAAACCTGCCATCTACCAATCTGGAATGACCTGTCTCTTCCTTCTGTCTCACCCTGCCCTCGGTCTATGGGGCCCAGTTTCAGATTAAACCTGGACAGCTCCTGAGGTTGTGAAACAACACTGTTGAATGAACAAGACACAAAAATGTTTGCCTCACAGAAACTACATTTTTGTATTGGGGAAAAATAAGAAAAACAAGGACAAACTGCATATAGTATTATGAAAGCTTGTAATTACATTTAAAAAAAAATGAATCTGGAACTAGCAATTTGTTGCACCGCATAGGTTAATTCACATTCCAACAAGGAATTTCTCATTAAGTAGATTATATTTGATCAAGTATTTGAAAGAGTTAAAGGAATGAGCTATAGAGGTATGTGTGAAAGAACTTTACAGGTAGAGGTACAGGTGTATCTCGGAGATATTGTGAGTTTAGTTCCAGACCACCTCAATAAAATGAATATCGCAATAAAGAGTCACACAAATTTTTTGGTTTCCCAATGCATATAAAGATATATTTACACATACTTTATTAAGTGTACAATAGCATTATGCCTGAAAAAAAAATCAATGTAATACCTTAATTTAAAAATAATGCTTTTGGAAGAATGGCACTGATATACTTGCTCCACACAGGCTTGCCACAAACTTTCAATTTGTAAAAACGTAATATTTATAGAGTGCAGTCCAATGAAACACCATAAAACAGGGTATGCCTGCACTAATCAGAGTAGAAGCCCTGAGTGGCCAGAATGGAGTACATCTATGGTAGAGGAGAGATGATAATATATGAGATCAGAGAGATGACATGGGGCCAAGTCATGGAGCTGTGTTCATGCTCATCCAGCCAATGACAAATTCTGAATATTCTGAGGTACCATGAACCATGCTACTGAAGCACATTTTTTTTCCATTTAATATCATGAATGTGGGACTTCCCTGGTGGTGCAGTGGTTAAGAATCCACCTTCCAATGCAGGTGATGCGGGTTCGATCCTTGGTCGGGGAAATAAGATCCCACGTGCCACCGGAAAACCAAGCTCACACACCACAACAACTGAGCCCACATGCTCTAGAGCCTGCGCACCACAACTAGAGAGCCTGCATGCTGCAGCTACTGAGCCTGTGTGATCTGGAGCCCATGCAATGAGAGAAGCCTGCGTGCTGCAACTAAGACCCAATGCAGCCAAATAAATAAATAAATAAATATTTTAAAAAATTATGAATGTATTTTCAGATAATTTCATATACAAATATACTCATATAGAAAAGTGCTCTATAAAACATGTTTCTTTTCTTCATGATTGCAAATTTTTTAAAAAAATTACCTAATCTAGGGCTTCCCTGGTGGCACAATCGTTAAGAATCCACCTACCAAAATCCACCTACCAATGCACGCGACACAGGTTTGAGCCCTGGTCTGGGAAGATCACACATGTCATGGAGCAACTAAGCCTGTACATCACAACTACTGAGCCTGCACTCTAGAGCCCATGAGCCACAACTACTGAGCCCACGTGCCACAACTACTGAAGCCCGCGCACCTAGAGCCCATGCTCCGCAGCAATAGAAGCCACCGCAAAGAGAAGCCTGTGCACTACAATGAAGAGTGGCCCCACTCGCCGCAACTAGAGAAAACCCCCATGTAGCAATGAAGACCCAATGCAGTCAAGAATATAAATAAAGTAGATAAATAAAATAAATTTTAAAAAATAACTAATCTAGGCATAAGATAATTTCTTCTACTTCAGATACATAACAAAAGATATTTGCTATCTATATAGATGTTTTTGCATTAATATTATCAAAATCATCAAATATTTTTTATAGGAATAGTTAGAACTAATTTTGATACAATAATATCAAATAATACAGTTTGTAGTACTGCGCCTCCAACATAGCCCTAAATGATCTCAACTCCTAGTATTGATACCCTGGTGTAGTTTCCTCTATATGGTAACAGATTGGTCTGTGTGGCAAGTAGCATATGACAGAATTAAGAATATGTCACTTTTAAGACTAAATTGTAATTGCTCTTGCTCTCATCAGTCACTCTTGGGAAACAAGCTTCTTCGTGTGAGCAGCCTTATGGAGAAAACTACATGATGAGGAAATAAAACCTCTAGCCAAGAGACAACAAGGATGAAGCCTGCCAACAACCACATGAAGGAGAGAGGTTCACAAGCCTCAGTCTTGAGGTGACTGAATCACAAGCCAACAGTATGGGCATCATCCTACAGGAAAGCCAGAACCAGAAGTTCTCAGCTAAGCCAATCCCAGAATCTTGACTCTCAGAAAATGTATGAGAAATAAATGCTTATTGTTTTAAGCTGCTCGTTTGAAGATAATTTATTACAACACAAAATAATATTTATACATAGTTTGGTATCAGGATCTGCATGTTAAAGAAACAAACTTGAGGGCTTCCCTGGTGGTGCAGTGGTTGAGAGTCCGCCTGCCAATGCAGGGGACACGGGTTCGTGCCCCGGTCCGGGAGGATCCCACATGCCATGGAGCAGCTGGGCCCGTGAGCCACGGCTGCTGAGCCTGTGTGTCCGGAGCCTGTGCTCCACAATGGGAGAGGCCACTACAGTGAGAGGTCCGCGTACTGAAAAAAAAAAAAAAAAAAAAAAAAAAAACTTGAAATGTGGGAGTGGCTTTGAAAATAGAGAGTAAAATGTAAGAACGATAGTAAAAATCTAAAGTGCTTTGTTGAAGCACTTAATAGAATGTGTATGGTCTTTGATAGATCTACAAGACAGGACTTACAAGAAAGTGAGGAAAATGTTATTAAGAATTAGGGAAAGGGTTTATTGTAGTGTAGTAGCAGAAAGCTTAGCAACCCTATAAACTACAGTAGATATAAAGTATGAAACGTGTAATCAGGCTAAGGTAGTCAAGTACTGAGAAAAGTTTGAGATTTTTATCTTGTTTGAAAGCTAACAAATTGGTTTTCCACAATCTCATTGATCCTCCCGGAAGACATCAGACTCCTAGGTCTCAGAGACAAAGGACTGTTTTACTCAAATCATTGCATACACCACAAGCTTCCTTCTTGCTTCAGTTTCTCTTGCCCCCCATGTCCCAAAGGAAATGCAAAGTGGCTTCGAGTGATGTTGAACATGAATGGCATTTGTGTCACAAATGAAGAACCACAAGCTTAAGAAACTCCCCAGTTTACAAGAGAGCTGTATTCAAACTGTGTTAGGCAGAATAATGTCCTTCCTCCAAAAACTCCAGACACTGTGAATATGTTATGTTAAATGATATATTCATTTAACATAATGCATATATCATTATTCATTAATAATGGGCCTCTGCAGGTGAGGTTACATTAAGAATCTTGAGATAGGCAAAACATACTGATGACCCCCAAATAATTATAAGGGTCCTTGTAAGTGAAAGAGGGAAATAGAAAAGTCAGTGTCAAAGTGATGTAGCATGAGGAAGACTGGACCAGCCATTGCTGGCTTTGAAGATGGAAGAGGTCCATGGAGCCAGGAATGGCACAAAAACAGATTCTCCCCTGGAGCCTCCAGAAAGGAGTGTAGCCCTGCTAATACCTTGATTTCAGCCCAGTGAGGCTTATTTCAGACTTGTGACCTCTAGAAATATATTATTTTTATGTGGTTTTAAATCACCACACTTATGATAATTTATTACATCAGCCTAAAGAAATTATTATTTAATAGATTTTGGTGCCTTGAAGTAGTGTGCTGCTCTAAGAAATATCTAAAAATGTTAAGTAACTTTGAAATTGGGCAGTGGTCAGAAACTGGAAAAAAATATTAAGGAACATTCTAGAAACAACTTAGACTGCCTTGAACAGACTTTTATTAGAAATATGGACATTTAAGACTGCTGATGAAGGCTCAGAAGAAAGTGATGAGCATGGTGTAGAAAACATATATCACCTTAGAGAATTCTTAAATCATTGTGAACTGACTGTTGATAGATATGGACCTTAAAGGTGTTGCTGGTGAGGACTGATAGAAGAAATGAGAAACATATTACTGGAAACTGGGGGAGTGGTATCCTTCTTATGCAGTGTCAGAAAGCTTGGCTGAATTGTGTCTTGCAGTTATGTGCAAAGCAAAATTTGTACATGATAAACTTGGATATTTGAGGAAATTTCCAAGCAAAATATTGAAAATGTGGCATGGTTACCTTTTACAGCTCATAGTAAAATGCAGGAGGAAAGAGATACATTGAGGGAAGGACTATTATGCAAAAGGCAATATAACTTGATGATTTGAAAAATTATCAGCCTATCCAGGTTGCAAAAGATGCTAAATTAGGACGTTCACTCTCAGAACATGCTCTAGAAAGAATGCTGTGAGCATGACTGGAAATTTTTGCTAGTGCCTAGGAAGGAATTAAAGGTCATAGTGTTCACTCCCAAGAAGACTCTTTGAAGGTGTGTGACTCATGTATTATCTCAGCCATCTAGATAGAAGTCAGAAATAGAGATGGGTTATTCAGGAAAGCTCTGTGGTGTAGCCTCTTGTCTAATAGAGTGAAAACCCATGACATACATGGGGGACTGATAAGGGTAGAACAAATTTTTACCAGTAGAAACACTGCTAGCTTAGACCAAAAGGGACAGAGAGGATAAGATGAATGAAAGAAGGTGTTAATATCTCAAAATTCTGTAGCAGAAAACAGACAGATACAATTACTAAGCTGTAGACATGAGCTATACTTCTAAAAGATAAAGGTCAACTGTGAAGGTAGAGGAACCATGAGCCAGGGAGTAGAGCTGAGAGCCAAAGAAAGCTAATGGCTTGAAAGCTAATGCTGGTTGCCTAGATGGACTTCAAAATTGTTTCAACTGGCAACTCTTTTTTTTTTCCTTCTATATTTTCCTATTTTGCATGAGAATGTCTATAACTGCTATCCTATGACTGTCCCACCATTGTATCTTGGAGGCATATAACTTGGATTCTAGTTCCTCAGACCCACAAATGGAGTGGAATTTTTCCCTAAGAAGGATTATATCCAAAGTCTTATGCATGACTGATTTAAATTATGATATTTGGGGTGTTTGAACTGATGAGACAGGAATGAGATTTTGCCCTTGAGTTGATGTTACTTGGTTGAGACTTTTGGAGATGTTGTTATGGTGTGATTTCATTTTGTATGTGGGATGGAAGTGAATCTTTGGGGTACAAAATATAGACTATGATTGGCAGAATAATGGCCTTGTAAAGATGCCTATGTCTTAATCCTTAGGATTTATGAATATGTTACCTTACTTGGTGAAAGTGACTTTGTAAATGTGACTAAATTAAGAATCTTGAGATGGGATGATTATCCTGGATTATGGGAAAGGTATTTTTTCTCTGAGATGGCAGCTTTCATCCTCATGGTCAAGGCCTTTTAGGCTTCCTCCACTGCAGGCCCCCTTGGCCAGAAGCCCACACTTGACCATGCCCAGAACGCATTTCCCAGGAGGCCTCTGCCCTGTGGTCTCTGGTATAGGAACCTGAGGTCGTGTCATGTGTAGGAACATGAGGTCCTGTAGATCTCCTGGGCCTATGAGCCACTCTGCCCCAGAGGCCTGTTGGACACTTGGGTATGGGATTAAGAAGCTCTGAGCCTGCTCTTCTGACCAGGACAGAAAAGTCAATGTTAGAGTTATAGAGCAGAGCAAAGACTGTACCAGCCATTTATAACTTTGAAGATGAATGAGACCATGAACTAAGGAGACATGTGTATTTGTAACTGAAGCAACCAAGTTTGTTCCAGCAGCAATAAGAAGCTAATACATAAAACTACAACATAACTGGCACAGAGGGAGATGTGATCTTTAACATCTTAGGCTGCAAATCCTGGAAGGAGTTACTACCTCTGTCTTCCAAAATTGTTTGCTATGAAGACATTCCTAAAAAGATTTCAGAGTGAAGAAACACCAGAGACCCATGGAGAACTGTCTCCCAATGAGGAGAATTTCAATCAGTGTTGAAAATACTGCCTAGTTTTCTCTTACTGCTTATAGTAATATGTGAGAGTGACATAAAACAAAGGAAGAATAGTTAAAATATTAAAACTTGATGGCTTTGAAAATTCTCAGCCTTTTCAGATGGCAAAAGATGCTAAAATTCTGAGGAAAGATCAAATCCGTGACACTGTGGGAAAAATAGACCAAAGATTAAGCTGCAAGTATGACTGAAAATCTTTTGTTAAGATCTTAGAAAGATCAAAGGCTACTTCAGACAAAAGACTCTCCAAAGAGGTAAAACATGTGTCTCATATATGCCTTCGATCAAACATTAGAGCTTTTGAAATACTGAAGGTCATTGTCTCTCAACCTTCCCAGATTGAATGCAAAGTAGAGAAGGCTTATCTCCAAGAGATCATAAATATGGCTTTTATCTAACGGTAGGAAGCCCAATAAGATTCACAACTTTTAAAAGGAATTCTGTATTCAGAAACATTACCAACTTTGACAGAAAAGGTCAGAGAAAGTACAAAATGAAAAGACATTTTGGCTCACAAAATACTAGTAACAGTAAGCAGACTGAGAAGCAACACATGCTACCTTTCATGAAAAAGGAAGCAGGACTCAGGGTGGAACCAAGAGCCTTCAACAATTATTCCCTGGCCTTGAGACCTAATCATAGCATGTACAACTCTTGCCTGGATGAATGTAAGAATTGTTTTGAAACAATGTCTACATTTACCTTCCACTTTCTCCCTTTTATGAAGATGTTATCTGTGCTAATCGCACCATCATCAGCTGGGTTGTATTGGAGGCAGATAACTTGTCACTTTAAGTGAAGAAGATAACTTGTCATTTTAAGTCAAGAAGAACTTAAACAGAACTTAAACAGTCAAATGACTGTACTTACAGAGCCAGACCCAAGGAGACTTATTCACTCTGGACCTGATTTAGATACAGGAATCTGGACTTGAGCTGAGTTTGTAATAGGATAAGACTTTAGGGGGGCCTTATGAGGAGATAAGTGTGTTTTGATTGTGGAAGTATTACCTGAAAAACTGGGTTTGCCTTTTGGTGGATGTGGAGCCAGAAGACACACCAAGCCAAAGATTGGGAGAAGGAAGGTTTTATTATTCCTTGCAGCCAGTAAGGAGAACCTCAAGGATCTTGCCCAAAGCAGTGTCTCCTGGAGCAGCAAAATTGGAGCAGTTTTAAGCTAAAGGTACATGCATACTCATGAAGGGATTTGGGCAGTCTACAGGGTCCAAGTTTTAGTTGACTGAGTCACGAGGCTCAGAAAAGGTCCACATCGTCACCCCTTAGCTTCCAGCTGATCTGGTGGTTGAAACGATCAGACTAATCTTTACCATCGAAACAGAACTGGGAGTCTTTACAAGTGATATATTATCTTTGTATTGTTACTTCTCTTGCTTGATCATAGTTTGTTTCTGTATTTTTTTGTTCCCTTAAGATCATTAATTACTGAGACCTGTTCAAAGTCAAGCACTGTGGCCAGGCTTAAATCACAAAATTTCTTAGGCCAAAAATAGTCTCTCTTATGTCAAGAGAGCCGTACCTGGTTCTCTTTCTCTGGGAACCCCCTACCCTATTTGGTTACAGGAGGAATATAAATTTTACTGATAGCCAGACAAGACTGTGGTAGCAAGCCTCCAGTATGACCTCCAGTGTTCCCTGTTTGTTGTTCTCACACATCTGTGTAGACCCCTCCCACGTATTACCAGGGTTTGTGAATGTGTCAAATAGCATATGGCAGAACTCTCTTTCTCTCTCCTGTCTCTCCTCCCCACTACCCTCATCTCTCCCTTTCATCTCTCCCTTCCATTACTGTCTCTGGCAGAAAGAGGCTGCCAGTTTGAGCAAACATATGAGAAGTCCTATGTGTTGAGAAACTGAAACTCCAGGCAGAGCCTGTCAAGAAATCAGGTCTGCCAGCCATCAGGTGGGTGAGCTTGGAAGAAAATTCTAAAGTGCCAGTTAAGGCTTGAAATGGCTGCTACCCCAGCTAAGAGCTTGACTTGACCTTGTTACAAACTCTGAGCTAAAACCACCCAGCGCATCCACTGCTAGATTCCTGACTGTCAGAAACTGTGGGAAAAAAATAAACATTTGCTACTTTAAGCTGTAAGTTTTAGGGTAACTTGTTATGCAGCAACAAATGACTTATTCAGTTTTGTTTTAGGTTTCCAAATTGACTTACTTCAAAACAGTAATTATCACTTTAAGAGAGAGGTATTCTCAGATTTATAGAAAATGTGAACATTCAAAATGTTTATTTAAATGGTAATGAAAAATACTGTAATATATATGTTAGACCAATAAAAATCAACTTCTAACTATTGATGGCAAAACTCAAATGTACATCTTATTAAAAAATAGATCAGTGCAAAAATTATTCTAAATAACATTTAATATTTTTTGTTTTTACTTTTCATTTGCAATCATTTGTTTTTGTGCTGCTGATTTTGCTCTTTCTCTAACTGTGAATTGATAAGTAAATAAACACTAAACCGCTGAGTACATGAAACATTAAAATGTGATATATTTCTGCCCTTGCTTCAGAGGAAAGTGGTAAAATGCATGTAAAGTTTTCTGAATAGATTTTTAATTCATAGTTTGAGTTTTGTGGAAAAAAGAGGGGTAAATTTACATGAAATACAGAATCATATGAATAATACATGAATATTTTTATTAATTTAAAAATCAGTCTAGAACATAAAAAACAAATAATGATTTTACCACAATTTATCATGAAGTTATAATGCAGAGAAAGTAAAGCAAATTTTTAAAAAGTTTCTTTTTCTTTGTGGTAATAATTACTTTGAATATTTCTAAAGCTTGTGTATAATTTGCTAAATATGAAATTTAGAAAGGTTTGCAAAGTGCCCTGTTTATGCTGACTTGGGCAAAACTCTTGATAATTCCTAAGATCCTCTATTCTAATTTTGCTATCAGCTTTTTCTATTAGATGCTATAGTTTCATTAAAGTTGATTTTTACTGCATCTTAAATTCATCAGAATGCAATTCAGTAGTCTCCTTTAATATGGGAAAAAGGAAACATGGAAATATTTCAGTTGTCAGAGCACAAATACTATTTAGTGTCAGAGGGTAAATTTGAAATGTCATTAGTTAATGTTAAAGATTTTGATTCCTTAAAATGTTCAATAACTTAGAAACTTCTTTATATATACTTACACTTTTCTTTAGAAATCCTGTTTCAATAAATCTTATGAAAAACTAATAAGATGTAGGAACCCAGTAAAAATGGCAAGAGATACAAACTTTTTCTTTTAACATCTTTATTGGAGTATAATTGCTTTACAACGTTGTGTTAGTTTCTGCTTCATAACAAAGTGACTCAGTTATACATATACATACGTCCCCATATCTGAGATACAAACTTTTAAAAATAAATTCAAACATATTTATATTGTTGAAAGACTATTCAGCAATGTAAAAGAAGAAATCCTGATACACTCAACAATATAGATGAATCTCAAAACTTTATATTAGATGGAAAGAAGCTGGATTTCATTTATATGAAATTCTAAAAGAACAAAACTAAAAAAGAAAAATGAACAAAAAGCAGATAAGTTATTGTGTGGGGCATAGGATGGGAGTGACTGACTTCAACTGATAAGAATAAATTGGGGGGTGATAGTTACATGTGTACATTTACCAAATTCCATTGACCTGTACATTAAAATGGTGTGCAGCTATAAAGATTATTAATGAAAGAAGTATTTCTTCATCTTATCATTAAGACATCTTTATTTCTCAAAATAGCCTTTCTGCGTGTATTTTTTTTTCAAGAATATTTCTCAGTTCAATCATTAACAGGGTCGCATATGTTTATCCCATATCAGAGAATAAGTTCTGTACTATAACACATATTTTAATCTTTTAATTCTGGAGCTTTGCTTTGGTCATCCAGGGTTTACTATAAAGTCTCAGGTATCACATATAAGCACTAGTTATTCCAGGGAAGAACAGTAAAGATAGAAAAGAAATAATGACCTAACAAATTTAGATGTCAAATTTTAGACTTCTATTAGGAGAAAAAAGAAAAGAAATCCTTATGTGGAATCCAGTGCAATACATGATGAAAAGACCTTATTCAATAAGAAAAATGTTGTGTTTTCTGTGTTATTTTTGAGAAATCTTAATATATGTAGGGAATTTTAGAATTTTTTAAATCACAAATATTTAATATAACATTCTTATATTTAAAGAGGTATATTTTAAATAACTGAGATATTCAATTATTCATAAGAGCTCATTAAGAAACAGTGACATATAATTATTAGACTAAGGCATACATTAAAGTATTTAAATATATTGTGGAGGGCTTCCCTGGTGGCGCAGTGGTTGAGAGTCCGCCTGCCGATGCAGGGGACACGGGTTCATGTCCTGGTCCGGGAAGATCCCACATGCCGCAGAGCGGCTAGGCCCGTGAGCCATGGTCACTGAGTGTGCGTGTCTGGAGCCTGTGCTCCACAACGGTAGAGGCCACAACAGTGAGAGGCCCGCGTACTGCAAATAAACAACAAAAAAACAAAACAAAACAAACAAACAAAAAAAACTACTAAATATATTGTAGAAAGCTTGTTTTAGCAATGCATAAATATATTATTAAAATAATGTTAACTGCTATGTGTGAAGTTAACTTAGATTAACTTAGATATGGTCAATTAACTCTTGAAGTATTATAACCACACCAACTAGCACAAATGGAAGGTAATAGGTTTCAGAAAACTGAGTATAGCAGAAAAGTCAAGTGATTAAAATTATACATTTTATTAAAATCATGGATGATTCATAGTCAATTAACCTTATCAAACTAAATGATACTGATAGCTGATGACAGCAAAATGTTAATCATAAACTCATAGGTTTTTACTAGAACTCTCTTTGATGAATATGTAAAATGAAATCTCAATAGGAACTAGTTGAGATGTACTCTTCTTTGAAGATACATTGTTTTTCTCATATCTGGTGGAGGACATACCCTAATGCTTCTGTCCATGATCTACATTTTCTTAATAAGGAAAATTTAAGAGAAGCTGAAAAGGATGGCAGTGACAGGATCCTCTGGTATTATTTCTTTTCAACCAAGTGATACTATGGTGAACAGGTAGCTGGAGAAATGTGGTTATTGGCATGTTTAATTCTTTCAGGCATGTGGAGAAAATAAGAGAGGCAAAAAATGAATCTTGATATACTTCTTGATATTATTTAGAGCTGAGAACGTAAGGAAAATCTGTTTTTCAAGTATTTAGCTGTCATATGTTATTTCAGGTTAAGAAATGGAACAAGAGAAAGAAGAAAAGTATTCAGATATTAGTTATCATGTGGTTTTCATCTTATATATAATCATCAGAACATGGTCAGGTTTTTAATATTCCCTGTTTTCTATTTTCAAAAAGTCCTAAAACTTGAAAATTTCAGAGTCAATATTTAAAATGATTTTCTTTCCATTTCAGAGTACAGTTCCCGTTTTATTGAAAAAAATCATCCTGCAAATAACTGAACATTCTTTCCTTCTCCCATAATTCATTTGTTTCCTTGAGTAAGAAACACTTTCTCAGAGATGAGACAGAGTTAAAATTGAGACTACCATCAAAGGGGCTAGTTTCGTCAGTGATATGAAGTGTGCAATAAGTAAAGAAATGTATTTAATCTCTTTCTTCCATCTCTTAAATGGGAGTTGAGAGATGCTTCTGTCTAGAGATTGATCCTGGGCTTTCTATACTCAGTGTCTTAAGGAGACATGGCCTCTTAATTAAGAACTTAAAACATCACACCCTGAAATTCACTTTCTGGATTTCTCACAAGAGAAGAATGCTTTTTTTTTTTTGTGGTACGTGGGCCTCCCACTGTTGTGGCCTCTCCCTTTGCAGAGCACAGGCTCTGGACACGCAGGCTCAGTGGCCATGGTTCACGGGCCTAGCCGCTCCGTGACATGTGGGATCCTCCCGGACTGGGACACGAACCCGCGTCCCCTGCATTGGCAGGCGGACTCTGTGTGCCACCAGGGAAGCCCCAAGAATGAATTTTTAAAGAGTCATTTCCCTTATCTTCTGGTAAACACTAAAGACCTCATCCTCATGGATGCTGAGGACTCATTAGAGTTAGTGTAGTTGAATGGTCAATAACACATATCTTATTTGTTTTATAAAAATGGAAAGGAAATAAAAGTAATATTTTCGAGTAGTAATTACTGTATATTTTGGAAAGCCCATTACATTTTTATATAATTTATTTCTCACAAAGTTTTAAAGGAGGATGCTAGTACTCCTATTTGCTAGGAGATAAACTAGTTGCAGAGAAAAGAAAAAAACTAGGTCACAAATTTAATGAAAGCTTGTAAGTGGAAGAGGTGGATATGGGGCAAATTGAAATTGATTTAAAAACATTGTATTTTCAACTGTAGGACAGTTGAAGCTATTAAGTGAATCAAATAATGAAGCTGATGCTAGCCTGAATGGAGCTGTCCTCTTTACAGAGAGGTATTAGAGAAGATTCCAGAGAGGAAGTGTATTTCACTCATTCTTTTAATATTATGAAAATTGAATTAAATGGAGACAAAAAGCCTTATTTATAAAACCTGAGAAAAAGAACAAACAATTCAAGCTACATTCAATAAGATTTTGCAAAGCCCCATATCAGGAAAAGTTTGAAAAGCTCCCATAAAACACCAAAATCGTTTTTAACACATATGAATACTCATAAAACATGACTTACTACTATCACGCCAGTTCTCCCTAGGTTAGCTTACACATTTAACATAATCCTAATAATAATAATATCAAGTTTCAATTTCTGGAACTAGCAAGTTGATGTTGAAGGTTTTATGAAATAATAAAAATCAAGGGTGGCTAGTAAAGTCTTGAAAATAGAGAATGAGCATGAGAGATAAAGCTATTATAAAGGCTTTATAAATAACAATGTGCTACCTGGTACATGAACAGAAAATCAGCTTAATAGAATAAAATAAAATAAATTAGATGGTCCAAGTATATATAGAAATTTACTTAGTGATGAAAGCAGCATCTCAAATCCTAGATCAAAGATTGATATAGATAAACAAATAAAGAAGAAGTGGTATACATATACAATGGAATATTACTCAGTCACAGAAAAGAATGAAATCTTGCCATTTGTGACAACACAGATGGATCTAGTGGGTATTATGCTCAAGGAAATGTCAAACAGAGAAAGACAAATACCATATGATTTCACTAATATATGGAATATTAAAAATAATAATAATAACAAACAGAACAAAAGAGAAAGAGAGTCAGAGACACAGAGAACAAACATGTAGTTGCCAGAGAGGAAAAGGGTTGGGGGGCGGATGAGTGAAATAGGTGGGAGAAATTAAGAGATACAAACTTCCAGTTCCAAAATAAATGAGTCACAGGGATGAACTTTACTCTACGGAAATATAGTCAATAATAATATAATATCTGTGTATGATGACTGACAGAGGGTAACTAGACTTCTCCTGGTGATCATTTAGTAGTGTATAGA
The DNA here is from genome assembly GCF_003676395.1 of Aethalodelphis obliquidens. NCBI lineage: Eukaryota > Metazoa > Chordata > Mammalia > Artiodactyla > Delphinidae > Aethalodelphis > Aethalodelphis obliquidens. The sequence continues at coordinate 21,287,941 of NW_020837945.1, read as the reverse complement.
AATATCAAATCACTATGTTGTGCATTAGGAACTAGCACAGTGTTGTAGGTCAATTATACTTCAAAAAACAAACAAACTAATAGAAAAAGAGAACATATTTGTGGTTGCCATAGATGGTGGGAGTGTTTGGGGGAGAGGAAATTGGATGAAAGTAGTAAAAAGACACAAACTTCCAGTTATAAGATAAATAAATAATAGGGCTGTAATATAACAACACGATTAATATAATTTGCATTACTCTATGTTATATATGAAAGTTGTTAAGAGACAAATCCTAAGAGTTCTCATCAGAAGAAAAAAATATTTTTTTCTGTTTTTTTTTTTTTTTTTTTTTTGCATTTATATAAGATGATGAATGTTCACTAAACTTATGGTGATAATCATTTCATAATATGTAAGTCAAATCATTATGCTGTACACCTTAAACATATATCATGCTCTATGTCAATTAGATCTCAATAAAACTGGAAGAAGCTGACACTGACACAACAGGTTGGCTATTTGGAATACCATAAAATAGATCCATGCCTCTATCAAACAGGAATAAATTCCAAAAGAATCAGAATTATTAACAAAAAAGAAACTAGAGGAGATTAGTTCAAGATGGAGGAGTAGAAGGACTTGCTCTCATTCCCTCTTGTGAGAATACTAGAATCACAACTAACTGCTGAACAATCATCGACAGGAAAAAAAAACTAGAACTCACCAAAAAATATACCCCACATCCAAGGACAAAGAAGAAGCCACACTGAGATTGTAGGAGGGGTGCAATCACAAAAATATCAAACTCCATAACTGCTGGGTGGGTGACTCACAAACTGGAGAATAATTATGCCACAGAAGTCCACCCACTGAAGTGAAGATTCTGAGCCCCATGTCAGGCTTCCCAAACCAGGGGTCTGGCAATGGGAGGAGGAATTCCTAGAAAATCAAACTTTGAAGGCTAGAGGGAATTGATTGCAGGACTTCAACAGGACTAGGGAAAACAGAGACTCCACTCTTGGAAGGCACACACAAAGTAGTGTGTGCATCAGGACCCAGGGGAAGGAGCAGTGACCCTATAGGAGACTGAACCAGACTTACCTGCTAGTGTTGGAGGGTATCCTGCAGAGGCAGGGGGTGGCTGTGTCTCACCATGAGTACAAGGACACTGGCAGCAGAAGTTCTGGGAAGCACTCCTTGGTGTGAGCCCTCCCAGAGTCTGCCATTAGCCCCACCAAAGAGCCCAGGTAGGCTCCAGTGTTGGGTTGCCTCAGGTCAAACAACCAACTGGGAGGGAACCCAGCCCCACCCATCAGCAGACAAGTGCATTAAAGTTTTACTGAGCTCTGCCCACCAGAGAAACAGCCAGCTTTAACCACAACCAGTCCCTCCCATCAGGAAACTTGCACAAGCCTCTTAAATAGCTTCATCCACCAGAGGGCAGAGAGTAGAAACAAGAACTACAATCCTGCAGCCTGTGGAACAAAAACCACATTCACAGAAAGATAGACAAGATGAAAAGGAAGAGGGCTCTGTACTGGATGAAGGAACAAGATAAAACCCCAGAAAAACAACTAAATGAAGTGGAGATAGGCAATTTTCAGAAAAAGAATTCAGAATAATGATAGTGAAGATGATCCAGGACGTTGGAAAAGAATGGAGGCAAAGGTCGAGAAGATGCAAGAAATGTTTAACAAAGACCTAGAAGAATTAAAGAACAAACAAACAGAGGTGAACAGCACAATAACTGAAATGCAAAATACACTAGAAGGAATCAATAGCAGAATAACTGAGGCAGAAGAACGGATAAGTGACCTGGAAGACAGAATGGTGAAATTCACTGTCGTGGAACAGAATAAAGAAAAAAAGAATGAAAAGAAATGAAGACAGCCTAAGAGACCTCTGGGACAACATTAAATGCAACAACATTTGCATTATAGGGGTCCCAGTAGGAGAAGAGAGAGAGAAAGGACCAGAGAAAATATTTGAAAAGATTATAGGTGAAAAAGTCCCTAACATGGGAAAGGAAATAGCCACCCAACTTCAGGAAGTGCAGAGAGTCCCACATAGGATAAAACCAAGGATGAACATGCCAAGACACATAGTAATCAAATTGTTGAAAAATAAAGACAAAGAAAGTTTTTGAAAGCAGCAAGGGAAAAAACAACAAATAACATATAAGGGAACTCCCGTAAGGTTAAGAGCTGATTTCTCAGCAGAAACTCTATAAGCTGGAAGGGAGTGGCATGATATACATAAAGTGATGAAAGGGAAGAACCTACAACCAATATTACCCTACCTGGCAAGGATCTCATTCAGATTCAAAGGAGAAATCAAAAGCTTTACAGACAAGCAAAAGCTAAGAGAATTCAGCACCACCAAACCAGCTGTACAACAAATGTTAAAGGAATTTCTCTAAGTGGGAAACACAAGAGAAGAAAAGGACCTACAAAAACAACACAAAACAATTAACATCGATAATTACCTTAAATGTGAATGGATTAAATGCTCCAACAAAAAGACACAGGCTCACTGAATAGATACAAAAAAGAGACCCATATATATGCCGTATACAAAAGACCCACTTCAGACTTGGGAACACATTCAGACTGAAAGTGAGGGGATGGCAAAATATATTCCATGCAAATGGAAATCAAAAGAAAGCTAGAGTAGCAATACTCATATTAGATAAAATAGACTTTAAAATAAAGAATGTTACAAGAGACAAGGAAGGACACTACATAAAGATCAAGGGATCAATCCAAGAAGAAGATGTAACAATTATAAATGTATATACACCCAACATAATGATCAAGGGATCAATCCAAGAAGAAGATATAACAATTATAAATATATATGCACCCAACATAGGAGCACCTCAATACATAAGGCAACTGCTAACAGGTATAAAAGAGGAAATCAACAGTAACAAAATAATAGTGGAGGACTTTAACAACTCACATACACCAATGGAAAGATCATCCAAACAGAAAATTAATAAGGAAACACAAGCTTTAAATGACACAAGAGACCAGAAGTTTTAATTGATATTTATAGGACATTCCATCCCAAAACAACAGAATACATTTTCTTCTCAAGTGTGCATGGAACATTCTCCAGGATAGATCACATCTTGAGTTACAAATCAAGCCTCAGTAAATTTAGGAAAACTGAAATCATATCAAGCATTATTTTCTTACCACAACGCTATGAGATTAGAAATCAATTACAGGGAAAAAATGTAAAAAACACAAACACATGGAGGCTAAACAATATGTAACTAAATAACCAAGAGATCACTGAAGAAATCAAAGGGGAAATCAAAAAATACCTAGAGACAAATGATAATGAAAACACGATGATCCAAAACTTATGGGATGCAGTTCTAAGAGGGAAGTTTATAGCTATACAAGCCTACCTCAAGAAACAAGAAAAATCTCAAATAAACAATCTAATCTTACACCTAAAGGAACTAGAGAAAGAAGAACAAACAAAACCGAAAGTTAGCAGAAGGAAAGAAATCATGAAGGTCAGAGCAGATATAAATGAAATACAAAGAAAACAATAGCAAAGATCAATAAAACTAAAAGCTGGTTCTTTGAGAAGATAAACAAAATTGATAAACCATTAGCCACACTCCTCAAGAAAAAGAGGGAGAGGACTCAAAGCAATAAAATTAGAAATGAAAAAGGAGAAGTTACAACAAATACAAAGCAACCTAAGAGATTACTACAAGAAACTCTACAGAAATTAAATGGACAACCTGGAAGAAATGGACTAATTCTTAAAAAGTATAACCTTCCAAGACTGAACCAGGAAGAAACAGAAGACATTAAGAGACCAATCACAAGTAATGAACTTGAAAATGTGATTAAAATCTTCTAACAAACAAAAGTCGAGGACCAGACGGCTTCACAGGTGAATTCTATCAAACATTTAGAGAAGAGCTAACACCAATCCTTCTCAAAGTCTTCCAAACAATTGTGGAGGAAGGAACACTCCCAAATTAATTCCATGAGGCCACCATCACCCTGATACCAAAACCAAAGATACTACAAAAAAAGAAAATTACAGACCAATAACACTAATGAATATAGATGCAAAAGTCCTCAACAAAATACTAGCAAACAGAATCCAACAACACATTAAAAGGATCATGCACCATGGTCAAGTGGGATTTATCCAAGGGATGCAAGGATTCTTCAATACATGCAAATCAATCAATGTGATACACTATATTAACAAATTGAGGGATAAAAATCATATGATCATCTCAATAGATGCAGAAAAATTTTTGACAACATTCAAGACACATTTATTATAAAAACTCTCCAGAAAGTGAACATAGAGGGAACCTACCTCAACATAATAAAGGCCATATATGACACACCCACAACAAACATCATTCTCAATGGCGAAAAACTAAAAGCATTTCCTCTAAGATCAGGAACAAGACAAGGATGTCCACTCTCTCCACTATTATTCTACATAGTTTTGGAAGTCCTAGCCACAGCAATCAGAAAAGAAAAAGAAATAAAAGGAAAACAAATTGGAAAAGAAGAAGTAAAACTGTCACTGTTTGTGGATGACATGATACTATACATAGAGAATCCTAAAGATGCCACCAGAAAACTACTATATCTAATCAATGAATTTGGTAAAGTTGCAGGATACAAAATTAATGCACAGAAATATATTACATTCCTATACACTAATGATAAAAAATCTGAAAGAGAAATTAAGGAAACACTCCCATTTACCATTGCAACAAAAAGAATAAAATACCTAGGAATAAACCTACCTAGGGAGAAAAAAGACCTGTACCCAGAAAACTATAAGACACTATTGAAAGAAATAAAAGATGATACCAACAGATGGAGAGATATACCATGTTCTTGGATTGGAAGATCAATATTGTGAAAATTACTATACTACCCAAAGCAATCTACAGATTCAATGTAATCCCTATCAAATTACCAATAGCATATTTTACAGAACTAGAAGAAAGAATCTTAAAATTTGTATGGAGACACAAAAGACCCCGAAGAGCTAAAGCATTCATGAGGGAAAAAATTGGAGCTGGAGGAATCAGACTTCCTGACTTCAGATTATACTACAAAGCTACAGTAATCAAGACAATATGGTACTGGCACAAAAACAGAAATATAGATCAGTGGAACAGGATAGAAAGCCCAGAGTTAAACCCACACACCTATAGTCAACTAAACTATGACAAAGGAAGTAAGCATATACAATGGAGAAAAGACAGTCTCTTCAATAAGTGGTGCTGGGAAAACTGGACAGCTTCATGTAAAAGAATGAAATTAGAACACTCCTCAACACCATACACAAAAATAAACTCAAAATGGATTAGAGACCTAAATGTAAGACTGGACACTATAAAACCCTTAGAGAAAAACATAGGAAGAACACTCTGACATAAATAACAGCAAAATCTTTTTTGACCACCTCCTAGAGAAATGGAAATAAAAATAAAAATAAAAATAAACAAATGGGACCTAATGAAACTTAAAACTTTTGCAAAGCAAAGGAAACTACAAACAAGACAAAAAGCCAACCCTCCGGATGGGAGAAGATATTTGCAAATGAATCAACTGACAAAGGATTAATGTCCAAAATATATAAACAGCTCATGCAGCTCAATATTAAAAAAACAAACAACCCAATCCAAAAATTGGCAGAAGACCTAAATAGACACTTCTCCAAAGAGGGCATACAGATGGCCAAGAAGCACATGAAAAGTTGCTCAACATCACTAATTGTTAGAGAAATGCAAATCAAAACTACAATGAGGTATCACCTCACACCAGTTAGAATGAGCATCATCAGAAAATCTACAAACAACAAGTGCTGGAGAGGGTGTGGAGAAAAGGGAACCCTCTTTCACTGTTAGTGGGAATGTAAATTGATACAGCCACTATGGAGAAGAGTATGAAGCTTCTTTTAAAAGTAAAAGTAGAATTACCATATGACCCAGCAATCCCACTACTGAGCTTATACCCAGAGAAAACCATAATTCAAAAAGACAGATGCCCCCCAATGTTGATTGCCACACTATTTACAATAGCCAGGTCATGGAAGCAACCTAAATGCCCATCGACAGACCAGTGGATAAAGAAGATGTGGTACTTATACAATGGAATATTACTCAGACATAAAAAGGAATGAAACTGGGTCATTTGCAGAGATGTGGATGAATCTAGAGACTGTCATGCAAAGTGAAGTAAGTCAGAAAGAGAAAAACAAATATCATATGTTAACACATATATATGGAACCTAGAAAAATGGTACAGATGAACCGGTTTGCAGGGCAAAAATTGAGACACAGATGTAGAGAACAAAGCTATGGCCACCAAGGTGGGAAAACAGTGGTGGGTGTGGGTAGCGGTGTGATGAATTTGGAGATTGGGATTGATATGTATACACTGATGAGTATAAAATGGATGACTAATAAGAACCTGCTGTATAAAAAGATAAATAAAATTCATAAATTCAAAAACAAAAAACAAAAAAAATACATAAATAAAACTATAAAGTACTAGAAGTAAACTAATTAAATTCCTTCATAATCTGAATGTGAAATAAATATGTTTAATACATTTTGCCATTAAAATAAATTGGATTAATTCAATTATATTACAAAAAATGCTAATTTTACATAATAAAATAAGGAAGTCATAAGACATATCAAGAGAAAAATGACTACTTGTAAAAATATAATGGATAAAGAGCTCATCTCAACAATATCTAATACATTTTAAGTCAATGGAAAGTAAACACAAATTCAAAAAGTTTGAAAATGATAGAAACATAATATGAAACTAAATATAAAAATTGTTTAATATAGCAATTGATCAATTTTAATCTGCAATGAAACATCATTTTTCACCTATTTCAGAATTACCAAATTTCAAATTTTGATAGAATTCTGTTTTTGAAATTACATCAAATAGCCACTCATATATTTCTGATGGAAATAAAAATAGTACAATTCCTATGGCTGAGAACATGACAGTAACCATAAAAATTAATACAGCAAGCTCATTTCTAGAAACTTTGTTGAAGTTACACCTGCAGCAACATGAAAAAATCACAGTTATCAACTGTAGTATCATGTATAATGTCCAACTATTGGAAATAGTCTTAATGCTTACATATAAAAATTAGAGCAATAACCAAGGTACATTCATACAATTTAGTGCAATGCATTGATTTTCACGAATGGTTCAACATCTGCAAATCAATCAATGTGATATATCACATTAAAAAAATGAAGGATAAAAATCACATGATCATCTTAATAGATGCAGAAAAAAACATTTGACAAAATTCAACATTCATTTATAATAAAAACTCTCAACAAAGTGGGTATCCAGGGAACAAAGCTCAACATAATAAAGCCCATGTATGATAAACCCACAGCTAACATACTCAAAGGTGAAAAGATGAAAGCTTTTTCTCTAAGATCAGGAAGAAGACAAGGGTGCCCACTCCCACCACTTTTATTCTACATAGTATTGGAAATCTCAGCAACAAAAATTTGTTTAGAAAAAGAAAAAAAAAAGTCATCCAAATCAGAAAGAAGTAAAACTGTCACTATTTGCAGATGACATGTTACTAAAAGTAGAAAACCCTAAAGACTCCACCAGAAAAACTGTTAGAACTAATAACTGAATTCAGTAAAATTGCAGGATACAAAGCCAATATACAGAAACTCATGGCATTTCTATATACTAATAAATAAATATCAGAAAGAGAAATTAAAAAAAAAATCCCTTTTATAATTCCAAAAAGAAGGATAAAACCTAGGAATATGTTTAACTGGGGAGGTGAAAGACCTGTGCACTGAAAACTATAAGATATTGATTAAAGAAATTGAAAAAGACAGAAATAAATAGAAAAATATTCTGTGCTCATTAAGTGAAAGAATTAATGTTATAAAAATATCCATACTACCCAAAGCCATCTACAGATACATGCAATTCCTATCAAAATTCCAATGCCATATTTCACAAAACTGGAACAAATTCTAAAATTTTTATGGAATGACAAAAAATTCTGAATAGACAAAATAATCTTGAGAAAGAACAAACTGGAGGTATCACATTCCCTGATTTCAAACTACAAACTATAATACAAACCTATAGTAAAAATACTATAGTAAAACCTATAGTAAAAAGACTATGGTCCTGGCACACAGAACAATATAACAGATGTGAGAGCCCTAAATAAATCCATACATATATGTTAAATTAATGTATTACAAAGCAGCAAGGAAAATACAATAGGGAAATGATAGTCTCTTTACATGGTGTTGAGAAAACTGGACAGCCACATTCAAAAAAATGAAACTATACCACTATCTTACACCATACACAAACATTAACTCAAAATGGATTAATGACTTAAATGTAAGACCAGAAACCATAAATTTCCTAGAAGAAAACATTGGTGATAACCTCACTGACATCAGTCTTAGCAATGCATTTGTGGATCTGATGCCAAAGGCAAGAAAAAAAGCAAAATAAACAAATAGGGCTAGTGCATGAAGCTGAAAAGCTTTTTGTACAGCAATGGATAGCACAAATAAAATAAAAAGGAAACCTACTGAATGGGAGAAGATATTTGCCAACAATATGTCTGATAATGGGTTACTATCCCAGATATATAAAAACTCAATACAACTCAGTATCAAAAAAATAAACAACTGGATTAAAAATGTGCAGAGGATCTGAATAGGTATTTTTCCAAAGAAGACATACAGATATCTAAAAGACACATGAAAATATGTTCAACATCACTTATCACCAGGGAAATGCAAATCAACAGTACAACGAGGTATTACTTCACACTTGTCAGAATGGCTATCATTAGAAAGAGAAGAGGGAGTTCCGTGGTGGTCCAGTGGCTAAGACTTCACGCTCCAATGCAGGGGTCCAGGTTTGACCCCGGTCAGGGAACTAGATCCCACACGCCGCAACTAAGAGTTTGCATGCCACAACTAAAGATCTCACATGCCGCAAATAAAAGATCCCTCATGCCACAGCAACTAAAAAAGATCCTGCATGCTGTAATTATAAGCTGGCACAGCCTAAAAAAAAAGGTAAGAAATAGCAAGGGTTGGCAAGGACGTGGAGAAAGGGAACCCTAGTACACTGTTAATGGAAATGTAAATTGGTGCAGCCACTATGGAAAACAATATGGAGATTCTTCAAAAAATTAAGAATAGAATTGTCATATGACCCACGTATTCCACTTCTGGGTATTTATACGAAGAACACAAAACATTAATTCATAATAATATATGTACCAAAATGTTCACAGCAGCATTATTCATGATAGCCAAGATATGGAAGCAACCTAAGTATCCATCTACAGTTGAATGGATAAAGATGTGAGGTAGATAGATAAATGGATAGATAGATAAAATTATATATATATATATATATATAATATATCTTAATCATCTATTTAAAAACTAAACATGGAATCCTGCTCTTTGTGACAACATGGATGGACCTTGAAGGCATTATGCTAAGTGAAATAAGTTAGACAGAGAAAGACAAATACCACATGATTTCACTCATATGTGGAATCTAAAAAAATGAACAAACAAAATAAAAATAAACTAACTCATAGATACAGAGCAGATTATTGGTTAGGAGAAGAGGGCTAGGGAGTGGTTGAAATGGGTGAAGGAAGTCAACAGTATGGCGATGGATAGTGTCTAGACTTGTGGTGTGATTACTTTGTAGTGTATACAAATGTTGAATTATAATCCTACACACCTGAAAATTATATAATAAACAATATTAAATGAGTTAGAAAAGTCTCTGTTAACTGTTAAAGGGTAATATCAAGAATATATTTTTAGGTAACAAAGAGAATAATGCAAAGTAGTATATGTAGTGTGCTGCCTTTTATTTTGAAGAACTACTTGAGCAAAAGTAAGCAGAGGAATAATAAACCAGAAGTTATAAAGTTGAGAATCTAAAGGCAATTGTTGACAATGAAGATGGAAAGATAATGAGGTGAAAGAGTTTCTAATTTGATATCATTATCAAGTTACATATTTTAACAAATATAAACTAATTGATGGAAAAGAAAATTTGGAAATTAATGCAAAAAGAAATAAATGAATCAAGTATGTTTCAAAATGATAGCATACAGAGTGAAGAAAACATAAATGAATACAAGTAACATTGCATGTATCATCAGTCCAAAGACCAGTAAAGAAACTTGAATATGTTTTGATCTAGACTTATTAGTTTATAGTGGTATTGAAGTAGTACTCCTGAAACTATTTTTAGCAAATGGGTAAATATATTAATATTCTCTGGAAACAAGTTTCTCATTGTGGGAGAAGAGGAATACACATATGTAATGGCAGAAGTTTAGATTGAAATCAGCAGTATCAAAATAAATTTTGATTTAATAAATAATTAAATAAAATGAAACAAAGGTATATGCATATATACATAACTGTATATTATTGTGTATGTATATATGCAAGTATACAGATATATGCATACATATGTGATTCATTTATACATGATTAATATATACAGGCATGAAATGTCAAAATAATACAGAAGGTAACTTGAAGAGGCTGATTAAATTGGGGACTGATTAAATTGGGGACAATTTGAAATCATATGAATAATAACATTTTATTTTAAAGTTTGAATTAAAAAATCTATTAATCTGTGTTTAGACTAAAAATTTTTAAGAAAACCACAAATATACCATTGACATACACATGTGTGTAAAACTGTAGGCTTTTTATAACAATATATTAAAAACAAATAGATTAAGCTCTATTTTATCAGTGCTCAAATTAGTATGTAATTGATCCTTGACTTCTCTCAGAAAACACATGACTTGATATGTGTAGAATCATTTCCTGTAAGTGTTTTGTGATTAAAACAGGAAAACCACATACATGCTGAAATCTCATTTTGGTAGTTTTTGTAAGAGTCGTTTCAACATAAAAACAGGCATTTTGAGAACAGCTATATTTTCACTTTTTACCTACATTGAATAATCAGTCAGTTTGCTTCCAGAAGAAATTTACAGACTGACTTTGTATGAATTTTCTCTCTCTCTCGCTCTCTAAATTTAGTTTATTTCAGTCTTGTTATGTAATCTGTTCTTATGTACCTGAGCAGGTCTGAAAGTTCAAGGAACTAGTTTTAGGATACCAAATGACTTTTTTCTTTGATATTCATTGAAATAGCTTCTGGGGGTGTGTGAAATTGCAACCTTGAGGATCATTTTTATTCAATATTGACATTCTAGAAAATTTACTTTTGTTGAGGCTTGTGGCTCCATCTGCCAGTGGACTGTTGATTCCCTGAAGGAGGGCATGGTGAGAATTGCTTCTCCTTTTCTCTTTTGATTATAAGAGTGTTTAATATTTTTTCTCACTGAATATTGAAATTTGGACATCCAGAATTCACACACTGTGATTTTTCTCAATAAAAAGTTCTTAGGGTAAAATATTCCTGTCAGTTAAGTGTTCTTAAGGCAAAAATTTCAAAGAACTTTGAAATTCTGATTAGCCTTCCTAGGGGCAAAAGTCTTTCAGAAAAAAGATCCTGTCCTCACATTTCTGGGTCAGAAGCACTGCGGTAGTATACCAGACATTAGAAGTGTAAATACAGCTATCAATCAGTTCTAGTTCTAAACTGTTGAGCCTATTTACACAGACACTAAATATTTACTAACAGTAGATCTCCACTATACTTTCTTTTTCTTTGCAGACTCTTTTTGTAATGTTAAATGCAAAAACAAACTAGGATAACATTTAAAATATATTGCAGACAACAAAATTAAACTTAGAATTATGTTTGCAGTAAAATATTTAAATACGGCAGTAAAAAAATAGCATTTCAAATTAAAAGAAATATTTAGAAAAGCTACATAAAAGTTCTTTTTTGAGTGGAATTTAGAGTTATTTAAGCAAAACAAGAAGTCAATCCGGGAAGAAATGAATGTAATATGGGAAGTAAAAGAAAGTAAATTTCTTAGTGAAGTGTATGGTTACCTTAATAAGATTTATCAGAGGAAGTAGAAGAATCAGATGAGAGAAAAAAAGAGGAGAAATTTATCCATAAAATTAAAAACTCCAGAGGATACTGACAATTGACAAGTGCCTGGGAGTGGAAAGCGAAGAAAGTAAGTGTGTGCTAAAGAAAATGTGTGCTTTCTTGTTTGATGGGTATAGATATTGAATTAAAAGTTGCTTCAGGGAAACAGGCAAAGAGACCATTGGTTTGCATTTAGGACAATGCTGGGTTAGACTTTCTATTTAATGGGTATTATTATACTACTCTGTAGGTGTAAAGTTTAACATGTATCAATAAGTTTTTGAGCACTGAAGATACAAATAATTTCTTTCTGGTAGAACAGATATCACAAAAGATTATGGTTTATGGTCTTTTTAAACTATGTTCTATAAATCAGAATTTCATTTAATAATTAAACTTTCAAAAAGTGATGGCTGATGTTTCACTTTGCTCTCTCAGTATTGTGCAAAATTTCTCCTTTGACCAATTCTGATCTAGATGCATATAGGAAAGAAGATTCTGTGGAATATCTTTCTAACCTATGTAAGTTAATATCATCATTTAACTTCATATTATTCTCAAAAAAATAGCTCCACATTTTTTTTCCATTTTCAATATAAATGTAGCTTGTTCATTTTTATCTAGGATTGCACTTTCTGGAGTGCAATGAATCCATAATTAATATTTAACTATAGAGTCATGTTACCATTTATTAATTTAAAACATTTTTTAACAAATGCCCTGTGCACTTTGAAGTGATTTATATTAAAATATAGACAATATTGGCTTTATTCAGCTAAATTCTGTAGCTTAAAATAATTACCTAGTCATTTAACTAGGTAGGTTGTGAATGAACAGTATGCTTTGTGCATCAAACACAGCAATCAGTTAATTATAACATTTCTAAATAAAATGTTATTCAACATCATTATTCATTAAGGAAATGTAAATTAAGCCCCAAGATACTAATTCATACCCACTAGCATGGCTATTGGGGACTTCTCTGGTGACACAATGGTTAAGAATCCACCTGCCAATGCAGGGAACACGGATTCGATCCCTGGTCCAGGAAGATACCACATGCCGCAGAGCAACTAAGACCATGCGCCACAACTACTGAAGCCCGGGCACTCTAGGGCCCGTGCTCCACAACAAGAGAAGCCACTGCAACGAGAAGCCCACACACAGCAATGAAGACCCAACGTGGCCAAAAATAATTAATTAATTCATTAAAAAACAAACCCCCAAAATTCAAAAAGATAAGCAATAACACATGTTGGCAAGGATGTGGAGAAACCATAATCCTTATTCATTGATAATAGGAGTATAAAATGCTGTGACCAGTATGGAAAATAGTTTAGCAGTTTCTCCAAAAGCTAAAAATAAAACTAGTATGGATCCAATAACTCCATTCTTAGGTGTCTGTCAAAGACAAATAGAAACATTTGTCTACAAAAAGACTTGTATGTTTATAGAAGTCTTAATATTCATAATAGGGAAAAGGAGTAAACAACTTAATGTCTATCAGCTGCTTTATGGTTAAGCAATATGGTATTCCACTGCATGGAACACTATTAAAAGAAAAGTACTGACATATACTGCGTCATGGATGAACCTCAAAACATATGATGCCAAGTAAAAGAAGTTGGACGCGTGATCATATATTCTGTGAATCCGTTTATAGGAAATCTCTACAAAACGCAAGAAAGAGACAGAAAGTAGATTAGAGGTTGCATGAATGTGTGATGAAAGCAAGAATTGACTGTAAATAAATAAGATGAATGAAAATATGCTTAAACTAACTTATACGGTGCAATCACTCAGGAAAGTAAGTAAAAATTCTTAATTGTCCACAAGAAATATTTAATGGTATGATATTTAAAATATACCTCAATAAAGTTGTTTAAAAAATAATTAAAAGATTATGAATATTTTCATAATATTCATATTCTAGAATATTTTCATGTTGTGTCTCATTTTCTTCTTAAGAGCAGCTGCCTCAAGATGGAAATGTTAAAGTTTTGAAGAAAAATAAAACTATATTTCTATAATCAACACTCATTATTACACCTAAGTAATTTGCTACATTATTTACAGATTAATAAGAAAACACCACGGCATCACACTTAAATGAAGACAAAGCAAAACAAAAGCCTTCCAACAATACTACAATATTAATATTGAAAATTGTTGAATTTTATTGTGTATAAATTATATATATATATATATATATATATATATTTTTTTTTTTTTTTCAGTACGCAGGCCTCTCACTGTTGTGGCCTCTCCCACTGCGGAGCACAGGCTCCAGACGCGCAGGCTCAGCGGCCATGGCTCACGGGCCCAGCTGCTCTGCAATATGTGGGATCTTCCCGGACCGGGGCACGAACCCGCGTTCCCTGCATCGGCAGGCAGACTCTCAACCACTGCGGCACCAGAGAAGCCCTAAATTATATCTTTATAAAGATGGTATAAAATGCCAAAAAAAAAAAAATCATCTAACACAGAAGTCCCCAACCTTTTTGGCACCAGAGACTGGTTTCGTGGAAGAAAATTTTTCCACGGATGGGTGTGTGTGGGGGTGGGGAATGGTTCAGGCGGTAATGCAAGCAATGGGGAGCGATGGGGAGCGGCAGATGAAGCTTTGTTCACTTGCTCACCGCTCACCTCCTGTTGTGTGGCCCCGCTCCTAATAGGCCACGGACTGGTACCTGTCTGTGGCCTGGGGGTTGGGGACTCCTGATCTAACAGACATATACTAACAGATTATACAAGAAACTTCCAAATATCAACAAGAACAAAAGCATGTAACTCAAAAGAAAATAGGCAAAAATTATGAAGAGACAGGTCACAGATAGAAAACTCTGAATAGTTAACAAGTATGTGGAGATATACTAAATATGGCTAAATACCCAAGAAATACATTTTAAAACAACTGTAAGTTTAAAGTTTATATGGATCAGATTGTCCAAATTAAACAAAATGTATTATATGATCATGTGAAATGTTAACAAGAAAAAAGGAAAAGGGAGGAGCCTTCATTATCTGAGGACAGTATGTATAAGCTGGAGTAGTCCCTATATAAAGTAATTACAAATAACTTAGATAAATCATGAATGTATATAACAGGTGTATCACTAGTCATAAGCATGAATGTTAATCTCTATATTGTTTTGTGTTTACAAAGAACTGAAGCTACCTTGAAGACTATCACAGGGGAGTGGAAAAACATAAAATATTGTAGTTGAACACAGGAACTATGCAGAATTTGGATGCAATAGGCTATAAACACAGATAAACATAGGTCGTTGTCAAACACCTGAAAGAAAATAAGGTCTATAGCACCACAAATTCATTTATATAAGTTGAATTATCTGCACAGGTTAAATACTATATATTTATCTGAATGCTTACTTATTTGTTGAGACCCAGAGTAGGCCACCCCAAAATGTGCCTCAATGGCATATTTATTATTTTTTTAATTAAAATTACTTAAGAAATGGCCAATGAAAGAGGAACACTCTGATGCTCCTTTCTGTCTCTTTGAAAGCAGGAAATAAATCTGTCATGTGAAAGGTACACTCCCTGCATCTGGAGGTAGAAGAACACCCTTATCTCCAAAGAGGAAATTTGGAGCCAAGAAGCCTGTTTAAACAAACCTTGTGGCTTCTTTAATTTATGCCCCAAGTCCAAATTCTGTTTAGATTCTTCACCACTTGAGCAACCAAAACCTAAGTTTCTTTGTCCTGTCAATTCCTCAAAAAATTATTGTTTCTCTGTATAATAAGTATAAAAGCTGCCTGTTTTGACCACTTCTTAAATCTCATTTCCCTGTGCATGAATTAAAATTTGTTTATTTTTTTTTCTTGTTCATCGGTCTTGTGTCAATTTTATTATTAGTCTAGCCACAGAAACTCAAGAGGGGTAGAGAAGTAAATTTCCCCCTTCCCAACACATTCAACAATATGTATTAAACATGTTAGTATATTGTCTGTATGATGAAGGATGGCAAATAAGAGTAACTAAGTATCATTATTAGTTTTATTATTGCTGCAGTAAAAATGTACCAAAATTTAGCAGCTTTAAACAATGCCCATTTATTATCTCATAAGTTCAGAGGGTTTGACTGGTTCTCACAAAAAGACTAGTGGGATTTGTGTAGGGTCTTGAAAGGCCGAAATCAAAATGTCTGCAGGACTGCATTCCTTACTGGAGTATCTTGCAGGGATATTTGCTTTCAGGATCATTCAGTTTGTTGGCAAAATACAGTTCTTTATAGCCGTAGGATTGAAGTCTATTTCTTTCTCAGCTGTTAGTCAGGGGCTATTCTCAGCTTCTAGAGGCTGCTGGCAGTTCCTGACTTCTTTCTTCAAAGTCGGCAATCTGTTGTGTGTTGAGTTTGTCTCATGCTTTTGATCTCTCTGATGTCCCTTTCTGCTGCACTTCTCCTCTGCTTTCCTCACTCACTGCACCTCTCTGACTCCAGTGGGAGAAATGTCTCTGCTTTCAAGGGATCAAGGGATTAGATTGGATCCACTTTGATAATTCAAGATAATCTTTCTATTTTAAGGTCCTTCACCTTAATTTCATCTGCAAAGTCCCTTTACAGCATAATCAGACTACTGTTTTTTTTTAAAAACCAGGGGACAAGAATCTTGGGTACATCTTTAGAATTCTGCCTATAACAGTAAATGATAAAATAAATAAATTGGAGAGAAGCTGCTTGCAGGAACCAGTGTTGAGAGTGTATTGTGGTTTCAATATTAAATGAAACAAACTAACACTCTTCACATTTTATCTGGATATTGTAAGATTGTAATTTTAAGGTTATTTTTAAAAGTAAAATATATTTTAGTGTATACATTTTAATGCAATTAGGAAAATATGGAAAAATACAAGAATAGAATGTAAAATCTATCATCCCATTACTCAGAGATAATAGGGTTAGCACACTGGCCTATCTCTTTCTTTTATGGTTTCCCTGTTTCCTGTTTGCTCTTTATCTGTAAACTAACTCTCTTTCTCTCTCAACTCTTTCTCTCTCTCTCTCTCTCTCTCTCTATCTATCTATCTATCATCTATCATTTATCTAACTATCTGAAACATACATAATTTGATAACTGGGATTTTCAGTGTACTGACAACACTTATTTTGGCATTAGCTATTTCTTGAAGTTATCTTTTTTAGGAAGTACACAGCAGTTCATTGAATAGCTAGATCTTATGTTTTAAGGTTAAGCACTCATTTATGAGTTTTTGTTACCCAGTCTTTACTGGCGATTGCAATAGTTCAATTGAAAAAATTGGAATATAAATGGTAGATCTGGGGACTTCCCTGGTGGTCTAGAGGTTAAGACTTCACGCGTCCACTGCAGGGGACTCGGGTTCAATCCCTGGTCAGGGAACTAAGATCCCACATGCCACGTGGCGTGGCCAAAAAAAATAATAATAATTTGATGAGGTGCCACCTCCAGTCACAGCCTTCTACTATAGGAAGAATGCTTCCTTCCTCTCTATTTATCTTATTATTTATCTTATTATTGGAATAGACTCTTAGCTTCATAAATTTTCTATAAACTTACAAGTCATTATGGCCCTCAATTATTTTGGCGCTCAAGTTTTCCCAAAATTGAACATGGTGATCACCTCCAAACTGGCTACTGCAATATGTTTTTAATGAGATATTTCAATTATTTTGTTGAAACTAAGTTGATACACAAATGTGATGATGGCAATGCCTGAGAAAATGCCATGATTTTGTTTTTTGTTTTGTTTTTCATTGTTTCTGAAAATCCTTCATGGCAAGACTTTCATACATATTAAAATTAAAAAATACCCTCTAGAAATATTTTAATTTTACACTCCACAAACAACCCTGTATGTTTCCTCCATGATTGATCATAAAGGTAAAATAGTATTTCTTCAATCTGCAATTATTTATTTATATGAGCAAATATTTTATATGTTCAGAATCCTTTTGGAATAGTTGCATGTAGGCTTTTTCATAATTTCTGTGCTTTCTGTTATTTATATGGAAGACTTGTTAGCTATTCAGCCAAGTAGTACCTTAAATCTTCTGATAGATGTAAAGCTTTTCTAAATTTATAAATCAAATTAATGACAAACAAATGATTTTTGGTTTTGACTGGGGTTTTCAAAGTTTTGCAATCCTACCTGTTCCCCATGATATCAAAACTTAGTAACTGTCTCAAAATGCATGCAGACTTTATGTTAGCTTGGTCTTCCACTCTTTGGACATATTATGATATACAAATTTACTATTTGTCAAATAAAAATAAGTCAATTTAATATCCAACCCATAGGTTTTAATACTTTAATGAAATAGTAATCAAGATGAAGTACTATAATGCTAAAACACTGGAATCCATCAGATCTGAGCAGATTGCTAACATATTATTTACTCTTAGAAACAAATTGTCCTCCCTAGGCTGTAATTACCTTATCTAAAAAATAAATGATATTGTGATAAACTGTATGGAAAACAATATTTAAAAAAAGAATGTATATATATATATATGAAACTGAATCACTTTGTTGTACATTAGAAATTAACACAACATTGAAACTCAACTATACTTCAATTACAAAAATTGATAAATGGCAAGAAAAAGGTAATTGATTTTCCAATTGTTTGAGTTACATATTAATTAAAATTATCAGTGCCTAGTGCATAATGGAAATGAAATAATTTCTTCTTGTATATATGTAAAGTAATAAAATAAAATACAATATACACTTGGTCTGAACCTGAGGCCATGGTTTTGTATATAGAACAGTAATTAGTCATCTTTAAATTAAATTTAGCCTAATTATATTAGTTTTGGGAAAATTTTTATAAATAAAGTGTGTATTTGCTGAAGAATATTTCCTACCTGTCTTGAGTCCTTAACAATATTTTTCCAATATTTATATAACATTTTTAATTATGTTTTAAAACAATATACACCATAACATTGAGAAGTTGATAAGCCATTTCTTGAAATTACAATATGGAATTATTATATTGATAAATTGCCAGAAATGCATTTACATTGTTATATGCTCTGTTTATATTTATATATTAGAAACTCTTTCAATATAAACCTTTTTCAACATTAATTTTCTTATAATAGTCCTTCTGGAACAGAATATTTTAATATTATAAAATTGCTATTTTACATAAGGGTGTCCTACTGATAAAGCCATAATTCTAGGTTATAGATTCCCATCTTCATGTAATTTTAAAGAAGAGAACATGCTGTGATAAACTTCATTAATTTGTTCCTTTGAGGTCATTTATGTTTGCAGTTTATACAATGAGGGTTATCTTTTAAGCAGAAAGTCTGATAGCTCCTCCTGTAAGCTTGACCTAATTAGAATCTGGAAGACAGTTTTTTTAAAAATGCCAAATGCTTCTTTAACCTTGACCCAGACAGTGGCCCATTATTTTAAGTCGACTGTTAAAACAAATAGACAGTGTTAATTCCATGTTGTGACAGGGCCTTTATGCTGCGTAAGTGAAAATGAAGAATACATTAATACAAGTCTTCAGTAAAAAGCAAAACTATAAATTTGGTAGTAAATAAGTTACTTTATGAATTATGTTATGAAATATAGCTATTACAAATAAACATCAATCTGTGAATTGTGGGAGATTAGATTACTTTTCTTATATAGTAATTGGTGAGATTAATGAACAAATACCTATAAAGCATATATAATAGTAAGAGTGTACCCAAAATTATTTACTTGTATAAATATTAATTTTTATATTTATGTCAGTGAATTATGGGAATAATGAGGAGTGATTGTTACTTTGTCTGCCTTATAGGTACTAAGGTTGGTATATTTATAATGTGATATATTCATTCACAATAACCCTGTAGAACAATTGTAAAAATTTATGCACCCAACATAGGAGAACCTCAATACATAAGGCAAATACTAACAGCCATAAGAAGGGAAATTGACAGTAACACATTCATAGTAGGGGACTTTAACAGCCCACTTTCACCAATGGACAGATCATCCAAAATGAAAATAAATAAGGAAACACAAGCTTTAAATTATACATTAAACAAGATGGACTTAGTTGATATAGGACATTCCATCCAAAAACAACAGAATACACATTTTTCTCAAGTGCTCATGGAACATTCTCCAGGATAGATCATATCTTGGATCACAAATCAAGCCTTGGTAAATTTAAGAAAATTGAAATTGCATCAAGTATCTTTTCCGACCACAACACTATAAGACTAGATATCAATTACGGGAAAAGATCTGTAAAAAATACAAACACATGGAGGCTAAACAATACACTACTTAATAACAAAGTGATCACTGATGAAATCAAAGAGGAAATTAAAAAAAATCTAAAAACAAATGACAATGGAGACACGACAACCCAAAACCTATGGGATGCAGCAAAAGCAGTTCTAAGAGGGAAGTTTATAGCAATACAAGCCCACCTTAAGAAACAGGAAACATCTTGAATAAACAACCTAACCTTGCACCTAAAGCAATTAGAGAAAGAAGAACAAAAAACACTCCAAAGTTAGCAGAAGGAAAGGAATCATAAAAATCAGATCAGAAATAAATGAAAAAGAAATGAAGGAAATGATAGCAAAGATCAATAAAACTAAAAGCTGGTTCTTTGAGAAGATAAACAAAATAGATAAACCATTAGCCACACTCATCAAGAAAAAAAGGGAGAAGACTCAAATCAATAGAATTAGAAATGAAAAAGGAGAAATAACAACTGACACTGCAGAAATACAAAAGATCATGAGAGATTACTACAAGCAACTCTATGCCAATAAAATGGACAACCTGGAAGAAATGGACAAATTCTTAGAAATGCACAACCTGCCAACACTAAATCAGGAAGAAATAGAAAATATGAACAGACCAATCACAAGCACTGAAATTGAAACTGTGATTAAAAATCTTCCAACAAACAAAAGCCCAGGACCAGACGGCTTCACAGGCGAATCCTATCAAACATTTACAGAAGAGCTAACACCTATCCTTCTCAAACTCTTCCAAAATATAGAAGAGGGAGGAACAGTCCCAAATTCATTCTACGAGGTCACCATTACCTTGATACAAAACCAGACAAGGATGTCACAAAGAAAGAAAACTAGACGCCAATATCACTGATGAACATAGATGCAAAAATCCTCAACAAAATACTAGCAAACATAATCCAACAACACATAAAAAGGTTCATACACCATGATCAAGTGGGGTTTATTCCAGGAATACAAGGATTCTTCAATATACACAAATCAATCAATGTGATACACCATATTAACAAACTGAAGGAGAAAAACCATATGATCATCTCAACAGATGCAGAGAAAGCTTTTGACAAAATTCAACACCCATTTATGATAAAAACCCTGTAGAAAGTAGGCACAGAGTGAACTTTCCTCAGCATAATAAAGGTCATATATGACAAACCCACAGCCAACATCATCCTCAATGGTGGAAAACTGAAAGCATTTCCGCTAAGATCAGGGACAAGACAAGGTTGCCCACTCTTACCACTATTATTCAACATAGTTTTGGAAGTTTTAGCTACAGCAATCAGAGAAGAAAAGGAAATAAAAGGAATCCACATCAGAAAAAAAGAAGTAAAGCTGTCACTGTTTGCAGATGACATGATACTATACATAGAGAATCCTAAAGATGCTACCAGAAAAATACTAGAGCTAATCAATGAATTTGGTAAAGTTGCAGGATACAAAATTAATGCACAGAAATCACTGGCATTCCTATACACTAATGATGAAAAATCTGAACGTGAAATCAAGAAAACACTCCCATTTACCACTGACACAACAAGGATAAAATATCTAGGAATAAACCTACCTAAGGAGACAAAAGACCTGTATGCAGAAAATTATAAGACACTGATGAAAGAAAGTAAAGATGATACAAATAGATGGAGAGATATTCCATGTTCTTGGATTGGAAGAATCAACATTTTGAAAATGACTCTACTACCCAATGCAATCTACAGATTCAATGCAATCCCTATCAAACTACCACTGGCATTATTCGCAGAACTAGAACAAAAAATTTCATAATTTGTATGGAAACACAAAAGACCCTGAATAGAAAAAGCAATCTTGAGAATGAAAAACGGAGGTGGGGGAATCAGGCTCCCTGACTTCAGCCACTACTACAAAGCTACAGTAATTAAGACAATATGATACTGGCACAAAAACAGAAAGATAGATCAAAGGAACAGGATAGAAAACCCAGAGATAAACCCACACACATATTGTCACCTTATCTTTGATAAAGGAGGCAGGAATGTACAGTGAAGAAAGTACAGCCTCTTCAATAAATGGTTCTGGGAAAACTGGACAGCTACATGAAAAAGTATGAGATTAGATCTCTCCCTAACACCATACACAAAAATAAGCTCAAAATGGATTAAAGACCTAAATGTAAGGCCAGAAACTATCAAACTCTTAGAGGAAAACATAGGCAGAACACTCTATGACATAAACCACAGAAAGATCCTTTTTGACCCACCTCCTAGAGAAATGAAAATAAAATCAAAAATAAACAAATGGGACCTAATGAAACTTCAAAGCTTTTGCACAGCAAAGGAAACCATAAACAAGACCAAAAGACAACCCTCAGAATGGGAGAAAATATTTGCAAATGAAGTAACTGACAGAGGATTAATTTCCAAAATTTACAAGCAGCTCATACAGCTCAATAAGAAAAAAACAAACAACCCAATCCAAAAATGGTCAGAAGACCTAAATAGACATTTCTCCAAAGAACATATACAGACTGCCAACAAACACATGAGAGAATGCTCAACATCATTAATCATTAGAGAAATGCAAATCAAAACTACAATGAGATATTGTCTCACACCAGTCAGAATGGCCATCATCAAAAAATCTAGAAACAATAAACGCTGGAGGGTGTGGAGAAAAGGGAACACTCTTGCACTGCTGGTGGGAATGTGAATTGGTACAGCCACTATGGAGAACAGTATGGAGGTTCCGTAAAAAATTACAAATAGAACTACGATATGACCCAGCAATCTCACTACTGGGCATATACCCTGAGAAAACCAAAATTCAAAAAAAGTCATGTACCAAAATGTTATTGCAGCTCTATTTACAATAGCCCAGAGATGGAAACAACCTAAGTGCCCATCATCGGATGAATGGATAAAGAAGATGTGGCACATATATACAATGGAATATTGCTCAGCCATAAAAAGAAACAAAATTGAGTAATTTGTAATGAGGTGGATAGACCTGGAGTCTGTCATACAGAGTGAAGTGAGTCAGAAAGAGAAAGACAAATACTGTATGCTAACACATATATATGGAATTTAAGAAAAAAAATGTCATGAAGAACCTAGGTGTAAGACAGGAATAACGACACAGACCTACTGAGAACGGACTTGAGGATATGGGGAGGGGGAAGTGTGAGCTGTGACAGGGCGAGAGAGAGGCATGGACATATATACACTAACAAATGTAAGGTAGATAGCTAGTGGGAAGCAGCCGCATGGCAGAGGGATATGGGCTCGGTGCTTTGTGACTGCCTGGAGGGGTGGGATAGGGAGGGGGGAGGGAGGGAGATGCAAGAGGGAAGAGATATGGGAACATATATATATATATATGTATAACTGATTCACTTTGTTATAAAGCAGAAACTAATACACCATTGTAAAGCAATAATACCCCAATAAAGATGTTAAAAAAAACCTAAATAATAATAAAGATATGACATATAAAAGATAATAAATAAATAAATAAATAAAGAATAAATGCTGCTAAAGCAGGTCTTCAAGGAAAATTCATAACAAAAGTACATTGTCTAGAAAACATAAAGTTGAATATTAATAACCAAAGGGTTTTATCTCAAAAACCTAGAAAAATTACAGGAAATCATATGTAATAAATACAGAAAACAAGAAACCACAAAGAGAAGAACAAATGTGATATCTGTATCTGTATCTCTATCTGTATTTCTATCTCTATCCATCTATCTATATATTAGAGATAATAAGCAAGTTAAAATCAGATATTTGAATATGCCAATAAAATTGATAAGCTTTTATCAAGACAGATTAAGAAAAAAAGGGTAAGTGGGAATAAATGACCAGTCTCAGGAATTAGAAAGTAACATTGTAACAGATCTACAGACCTAAATAGCACAATAGCGGCTACTATGAAAAATTTTATGCCCCAAACAATGACAGTTTAGGTAAAATGGATAAATTCTTTAAGACTGATTGAAGATGAAAAGGGAATCTTAATAATTCAATATATGTTAAAGAAATGGAATCTATATTTACGAAATTTACAAAAAGAAACCACAGTCAAAAATGACTTTATATATATGGGAAAATTAACACTGAGATTACACAAACATTTCGGGAGAAAAGAAATAGAAATATAGATATTTCTCAACTATTTTTATGAGACTAAATTTTTCTTTATATACAACCCATACAAGGACATTACAAGAAAGATGAATCACAAATATATATATATATATATATATATATATATATATATATAGTAGAGGATTCACATTTTATAGGTAACTTCTAAAAGAGTATGAAGTTGTATCACACAAATTGGTGAAGTAGGAAGCTCTAGGGGTCTGTCATTCCACAAAAACAAGTAAACTGAAAAAATGAAAAACAAAAACCTACCAGAATCAACAATTTCAGGACTAATAAATCTGACCTGGCACTTATAAAACCAGGGGAGAGCTTGATGAAGGAAAATCTGCTTTTCTTGGATAGGATAACAACATGAATATAGCAGCTACCATTCTCCATTTCTCAGTCCTATCATGGCAACAGGAATAGCCACCTGGAGTACCTGACTGGTGCCAGTGTGGTCAGTGGGGACTTTATCCTGTAAAAGTTTGGTGTCAGGCATCTGGTTACACTGACAAATTCTTGATGGACGTGAGGGAAAGAAGGAGATTTTACCCTCTGGAGTTGCAGTTGCTTCCCTCTCTTGCATCTATTAATATATTTAAAGATTGGTTAAGATTTAAGATTTGGATGGCATTTATGTTTGAGCCAGATATGCATGATAATCTTTGTCAGGTAATTGGTTGACTCAAAGACAAAAGAAGAAAAAAAAATCAGTGGCCACACATAACAAGGAATAAATATGGTGGTGGTTAATTTTATGTGTCAACTGGACTGGTCTAAGGGATGCCCAGATGGCTGATAAAACATTGTTTCTGAGTGTGTCTGTTAAGTATTTCCAGAAGAGATTAGCATTTGAATCAGCAAACCAAGTAAAGAAGATCCACTCACTAATGTGGTCAGTCATTACCCAATCCATTAAGGACACAAAAAGAACAAAAAGGGAAGAAGGGTAAATTTGCTCTCTCTGTTTAAGATGGGACTTTCATCTCCTCTTGCCCTTGGACATTAGTGCTCTTGTTTTTGGGTTGGCAGACTCAGACCAGGACATATACCATTAAGCATTCCAGTTGGACTACAACTGTACAACTGGGTCTCCAACTTGCAGACAGCAGATTGAGGGTTTTCTCAGCCTAAATAATTGTGTGAACCAATCCTTCATAATAAATCTCTTTCTATATATCTATATCTGTATCTATATCTATATAGCTATAGCTATAGCTACAGTTAGATAGATATCTTATTAGATCTGTTTCTCTGAAGAACTTTGGCTAATATGCACAGTTTGCAAAATTAACTTGGAAAAGTCACAGGGGAGGGTGGTAGCACTCAGAGCAAAGAGTAGTAAGCCCTGATGAGTAAGAACAACTGATGCGCAGAGTTACTCATTATAATATTCAGAATGTCCAGTTGTCAACAACAAAAAAAGTTAGAAAAAAAAAAAAAAAAGAGGGAAGTATAGCCCATTTACAGGGACAATAATTTGGTGGAAACCATCCTTGAGGAAACCCAAATGTTAGTATTCCTAGTCAAAAGCATTAAATCAACTGTCCTAAACATGCTCAATGAGCCAAAGGAATTATTGACAAAGAGCCAAAATTGAAAAAATCATGTATGAACCAAATAAAAATGTCAATAATGAAATAGACATTTTAAAAAGGATCACAATATTCAGGGTATGGAAACAATCTAAGTTTCCATCAATGGATGAATGGATTAAAAAATGTGTATTATATATACATACATACATACAAACAGTAAAATATGATTGTCTTAAAAGAGAAGGAAATTCTGTCATTTACAACATAGATGAAACTGGAGTGCATTATGGTAAGTGAAAAAGCCTCCACACACACAAAAAATCCTGCAAGTTATCACTTAAATGTGGAATTCAAAAACAAGGCAAACTCATAGAAACAGAGAGTAGAAAAGTGGCTGCCAGGGGCTGGCAGGGGAGGAAATAGAAAGAGTTGGTAAAAGGGTACAAATTTTCAGTTATAATATGAAAAAGGTCTGAGGATACAAGGTATAACATGGTGACTGTAATTGATAATGCTGTATTTTATAATTCTAATATAATGCTAAGAATGTAGAACTTAAATGTTTTCACCAAATAAATAAATAAATAAATATATGATGTGACAAGTCGTAATCTTGATTTGGGAAATAAGAGTTTCCAGTCAAAATTATGGATTTGTAAGACGGCTGTCAAGACTTGTGCTGGAACCACAGTACTTTCATTGCCCATACTTTGCTGCTTAACTTACTGAGATAGAGGCCAACTTCACATCACCCTTGTGATAGACAGAATAAATATTTCCACATCCTAATACACAGGAACCTTTTAATCTGTTACCTTATATGGAAAAAGTCCTTTGGAGATGTGATGAAGTTAAGGATCTTGAGATGGTAAGATTTTCCTGGATTGTCTGTGTGTGTCCAATGTAATCACAGGGTCCTCATAAAAGACCGTTGGGAGGAGAATCAGAGTCCAAGAGGAGCTGTGACAATGAAAACAGAGGCTATAGGTAAAAACATAGACATAGATCTCTCTATATTTGTGTGCGTGTGTGTGTGTGTGTGTGTGTATATATGTGTATATATATATATATATATATATATATATATGATAGAAAAACGAGGATGAACTTTGATGATGCTATGCAGCCTTTGAAGGTGGAGTAAGGGAAGATAAGCCAAAGAAGATGGATTATCTTCTTGGCCTCTAGATGCTGGCAAGGCAAGGAAATTTATTCTCCCCTTGAACCTCCAGAAGAAATTCAGCCTGCCAATCGACTTCAGACTGCTAAAATCCAGAACTATAATATGATAATTTTGTTCTGTCTTAAGCCGCTAAATTTGTGGAATTTGTTACAGCAGCTATAGGAAATTAATACACCCCCTCACCAAATTTTAGAGTTTCAGTAGATGGTAAACAACTGGAGTAGAAATAAAGCCTGGAGCTAAGAGGGACACTGCCTGTTAACAGCCAGCTCTAAGTAGTTATTTCCAAGCCTCCTTAATGTAAGTGTCCTTGGGTCAGTGTCCTGAGAAACACAAACTCTAATTTTAGTATAAATTCCAGCACACTTTCATCTATCTTCCAGTGCAAATTTAAGAAATGTATCCTGAATATTCAGAGACTTGCAACGTTGCCAAAACTTGTTTCAAAAGACACAGACGTTCAGCCATAATCATAGAAGCCTTATTGGTTTTGAGTCCAAACAGCCTCAGAGGTTTTCTTTAGACTGTTCGTTTGGTAGTTCTGCTTCTGGGAAATAAGGTGCTTGACATTGCTGCAACATTTTCTCAAACAATCAGAGACATTTTGGCCTGGCTGAGATACAAATTTCCCTTCCCCTTGGGAGGGAATTGCATCTTTAAAAATAACATTTCATCTTTTGCTTGTGGCAGGTCAGCACTTTTATTTCATGCATAACCTCTTTCCTCAGGTCACTGACATGCTAACACCTTAACAAGCATGTCCAAGGTCATAGTTGCATATGTGGCTATAGGGACTCTTCTCTCCTGAAATAACTTTTTCTGGGCAGTTAATTGTCTTTTGTTTTGCTTGAGGCTATTCAGAGTTTGATACCTGCACTTAAGATTTATCATTCTTGTTTGCCTTTCTAAGGGTTCTCTTAGTAGTAATAAGGATTATAATATAATCACAAGAACATAACTGGCTGCATTCACAAACTCTTACCTTCCTTTGCTGGACACCCAGTATTTGAAAACATCCTGAAGTTACCTTTCAAAAGTGGCCTTTTCACCATCTATTGGAATTCAGTAAATGGGCAGTGCTTTGTAATTCTACTCTTATCTCTGCAAACCATTTCCAACAGTGCCATAACCATCTGTCAAAATAAACTGGCTATAAACTGACTATAATTCTAAGAGTTTTACTTGGCCCATTATGCAAACCATCCCTGGCCTGAAATCTTAGCAAACCCAGATGCAGTCCCTACATTAAATGGGTGCAAATCATAGTTTACAAACTGTGGGATGTGAGATGTAGTCCTTTTTTTTTTTTCCTGTTAGTCAATTGAATCTTGGCTCTAAAGCTAACCTGACTCCAAGCTGACTGTGAATTCAAACTCAGTCATCCTAGTGACTACCTCTGTTCAACCTGAGTTTGGTTACTAAATCAAAATATTACATGTACACGTTTACTTCTTCAAATTGATTCCTTCATCTCTCTAAAAGTTGGATTTTCATATTAAAGTTGTTTTACAAAATGTTAATATCTGAAGCCTGTAATAGTTCTAAACATTCTTTATTAAACTTTTCATATTTAGTTTTGTATTTTGTTGAAAATAAGACAACAGCCCCAAAATGGAGTTACTTATGCTAAACCTTGCCAACTAAATATTGCCACTCGCTAGCTGGTTCTACAAGAATTAAGTCACTAGCCACCACAGTCACTGTCTTTCAACACGCCCTGAAAGGAGTTCAGGGTGGAGAACAGGAATGAGGTACTCTGTGTTCTGGGAAAAATTGGCAGAACAAACCTTTAGATAGCTAAATATTTTCCGAAGATTTTATGAGCCCAATTTCTTGCATGTTCTCAAAGCTAGAAAAGCACTAAAATTATTAACTGAGACATCAGCCCCTTGTGACCAGCAGCAACCTTCTGCCAAAATGTGTGCTTGATTGCACGTACCCCTCCTTCATTAAAATTACATATATACTAACCTACTGCCCAACCTCTTTGGAGCAGTTCTTCAGCGCTATGTGAGAGGCTGTCTCCCTGGATATAGTCCTCATTTGGCCCCAAATAAAACTAAAGTCAGAACTTGTGTTGTACATTTTTTTTTTTCTCTTCGGTGAACAGCCACAAGTCACCAAACTGAGATTTACCTTAATTACAGTTTGAGTTCTCCCAGAAATGGACCAGTCAAACAGGAATCACCACATCAGTACTAGTTAGGTAATTTGCCTGATAGACTGCTGCCGTCCCCTAAAGGAAAGTAGCTTTACAATAACCAATCTACTTTTTTGCCTAGCAGTAGTAATTTTTTTTTCTTCATAGCATTATATTAAAGTAAAACCATTTTCTAGAAAGAAAGAAAGAGCGAGGGAGAGAGAAAGAAAGAAAGAAAGAAAGAAAGAAAGAAAGAAAGAAAGAAAGAAAGGAAGAAAGAAAGAAAAAAAGACACAAGTGTTAGTTTTAACAATGAGGTCACGCATTCCGGGCAGCTAAGCTCTGACCACTGACCCAGTGAGTGCCCTGTTTCTGGGCCCCTGGACCTGGGGGAGTCCTGTGGCCTCCAGGACTTCACTGCTCCTTATAAAAGTCTTTTACTTTATACAGCTCCTTGGAGCTCCTTCCTATCTGCTAGATTGGATGCTTCCCAATTCGTGAATCTTTGAATAAAGCCAGTAAGATCTTTAAAATGTACTCAGTTGCATTTTGTTTTTTAACAGTTTGTTCGAGATGAGGAAAGGTTTTATGTACAGAGTAGTATGTGATTTGTACATTTTGTCACTTAAGATTTTATTTGAAGTTACCTGTTTTAGATGACAAAATTAAATTTATGCACTAATAAAATTAGGCTATAGTATTATTTTTCTGTGTGTATACTGCATCAATAAAATCTCCTTCTTTCGCTCCCTATAGGGATCAAATTGACTGAAATTTAACCACTCTATCAAGCAATGCTACCCTGTGTTCATCTCTATCCTCTACTAGAAAATGTCTCCTGGACTTCTGTATCTCAGTCTCCATTTGTGGCGTATATACATATATTTTAGGCTGATGAACAAAATTAAAACTCACATTGAGTTTAAAGTATATTTAAAAGCCAGTAATTCTTGCTCTGTCTTTTCTCTCACTTTTCCTAGTGATTCTAGTCCCCCAAACAAGTTTTTGTCTCAGGCTCAGCTTTTTGGGAACTGGGATTAAGACGCAATGGTCTGGTCTCTATTTCCCAATTCAATACATATTGCAAAAAGATTTACCATTCTATGCCATTTAGTGTTGATACCAGAATTTCATTAGTTTACTAGCCTTCATTTTGAAAATTACAAGATCTCAAGTGCTTCCACCCATTCTCCCCGACCTAAAAGTATATCTCGAGTATCACTGAGTGTCACTTGGAGATGGTTGTGTTAGAATGTGTTTGCCCTGCTGCATCCTCAGGGTCATGGGCATGGTGCTTTTCTATGCCTGCTGTGTTGCTGCACCTTTGAAACTTTGTTAACATGGCAAATACTGTTTCTCTGATCCATGCATATATGGAAAAAATGTCCTACACCAAAAAAGGTTTTTCTAATTTCTTCCTCTATCCACTATTTTAAAGTGTTATAGGTGAGCAAGGAGTAGGTTCATACAGTAGAAAGTTCAAATAATATGGCTTTAAGAAGATTAAAGTATAGTTCTGACTTATGTTTATAAAAGACAACGAGTCCAGGGTTGTAAAGAGCTTGGATAAGTCATCCAAAGCCAAGAACTTCCTATCTCAGTGTTCTACCATCTTTATCCTTAGTAATAAGTCTGCTGTCTCACAGTTCAACTTTGCTTGACTTGCAGCCATCGGAGACAATTCTAACCAGCAGGAAAGGGATAAAGAAAGGTACATCAGTTTTAATTCTACGGTAGATATTCACTTGCCTTCAACTCTCTATGTGAATCTGCTCTTGGATTTTGTATCTTTTCTGGAAAATCTATTGTCTAAATTTCAGAAGCTGTTTGAGAGAAGAGCAAGGTCAAGACGTTAACACCAGAATCTGAGTCTCATCTTTCTCATTCTCTATTTTACCAGAATTTTATTCCCCATTCCTGCTCTGGTGCAGGAATAAAGAGAGAGAGGGAGGAAAAAAAAAAAGGGTGGTAGAAGGAGGGAGAGGAATGAAAAATAGAAATAAAAAATATATCTCAGCAAATATTCCTTAGGACAATCATTTTATTTTACACTGAAACCACGGATTTTTGGAAAAGCCAAGATATTGATATAATTGTTTTTTGACTCTGGTGCATGTCATCGACAAACTTACTCTCAGTGTATTTATGACATTCAGGGAAGGATGTCTCAGACATGTCAAGAGGGGGTAAGTAAGCAGTATAGAGGAAATACATTTACTTAGTTCCGACCATATATATTTCTTCATATTTGTAACCTCACTGCGTGGCACTGAGTTAATGTAAGCAAAGTTGGTCCAAGCTTATAAGCTTACTAAAATCTCCAGATAAAAGCTCAACCAGCTCTATAGGTAATAGCCCATATAAATATTTAACAGGGGTTTCATTTATTTATTTATTTATTGCTGTAAGCGGGCCTCTCACTGTTGTGGTCTCTCCTGTTGCGGAGCACAGGCTCAGGACGCACAGGCTCAGCGGTCATGGCTCACGGGCCCAGTCGCTCCGCGGCATGTGGGATCTTCCCAGACCGGGGCACGAACCCGTGTCCCCTGCATCGGCAGGCGGACTCTCAACCACTGTGCCACCAGGGAAGCCTGGTTTCATTTATTTTTATTGTTCCATGTATGCCTGAACTCCAGCTTCCAGAAATTTCTTTTCAGTGGAAGAGCTTAGGCATTTTCAATTTTGAGAAGCTCTAACATAAATTCAAACCACAATTTTTTAAAATATATTTAATATCTTAATTAATATTCTGAAACCCAAAGATTGATCATGTTCCTTTTTTTTTTTTTCCCCCTTAGGGTTTTAAAATGTTTTTAACATCTTTATTGGAGTATAATTGCTTTAAAATGGTGTGTTAGTTTCTGCTGTATAACAAAGTGAATCAGCTATACATAAACATGTATCCCCATATCTCCTCCCTCTTGTGTCTCCCTCCCACCCTCCCTATCCCACCCCTTTAGGTGGTCACAGAGCACCAAGCTTATCTCCCTATGCTATTTGGCTGCTTTCCACTAGCTATCTTCTTTACATTTGGTAGTGTATACATGTGAATGTCACTCACTCACTTCTTCCCAGCTTACCCTTCCCCCTCACCGTGTCCTCAAGTCCATTCTCTACGTCTGCATCTCCATTCCTGTCCTGCCCCTAAGCTTTTCAGAACCTTTTTCTTTTTTTGTTAAATTCCATATATATGTGTTACCATACGGTACTGGTTTTTCTCCTTCCAACCCACCTCATTATGCACCACAGACTCCAGGTCCATCTACCTCAACACAAACAACCCAATTGTGCTTCCTCCCATGGCTGAGTAATATTCCATTCTATACATGAGCCACATCTTCTTTATCCATTTATCTATCGATGGAGACTTAGGTTACTTCCATGGAAGTAAATAGAGCTGCAGTGAACATTGTGGTACATGGGTCTTTTTGAATTATGGATTCTCAGGGTATATGCCCAGGAGTAGGATTGCTGGGTCATATGGTAGTTCTATTTGTAATTTTTTAAGGAACCTCCATACTGCTCTCCATAGTGGCTGTACCAATTCACATTCCCACAAACAGTGCAAGAGGGTTCCCTTTGCTCCACACCCTCTCCAGCATTTATTGTTTGTAGATTTTTTGATGATGGCCATTCTGACTGGTGTGAGGTGATACCTCATTGTAGTTTTGATCTGCATTTATCTAATGATTAGTGATGTTCAGCATACTTTCATGTGTTTGTTGGCAATCAGTATATCTTCTTTGGAGAAATGTCTGTTTAGGTCTTCTGCCCATTTCGGATTGGGTTGTTTGTTTTTTCGATATTGAGCTCTATGAGTTGCTTGTAAATTCTGGAGATTAATCCTTTGTCAGTTGCTTCATTTGCAAATATTTTCTCCCATTCTGAGAGTTGTCTTTTCGTCTTGTCTCTGGTTTCCGTATAAACTGTGCAAAAGCTTATAAGTTTCATTAAGTACCATTTGTTTATTTTTGTTTTTATTTCGATTTCTCTAGGAGGTGGGTCAAAAAGGATCTTGCTGTGATTTATGTCATAGAGTGTTCTCCATATGTTTTCCTCTAAGAGGGTTATAGTGTCTGGTCTTACATTTAGGTCTTTAATCCATTTTGAGGTTTTTTTTCTGTATGGTGTTAGAGAGTGTTCTAATTTCATTCTTTTACATGTAACTGTCCAGTTTTCCCAGCACCATTACTGAAGAGGCTGTCTTTTCTCCATTGTATATTCTTGCCTCCTTTGTCAAAGATAAGGTGACAATATGTGTACGGGTTTATCTCTGGGCTTTCTATCCTGTTCCATTGATCTATATTTCTGTTTTTGTGCCTGTACCATACTGTTTTGATTACTGTAGCTTTGTAGTAGAGTCTGAAGTCTGGGAGACTGATTCATCCAGATCTATTTTTCTTTCTCAGAATTGCTTTCGCTATTCAGGGTCTTTTGTGTTTCCATACAAATTGTGAAATTTTTTGTTCTAGTTCTGTGGAAAATGCCACTGGTAGTTTGATAGGGATTGCACTGAATCTGTAGTTTGCTTTGGATAGTATAGTCATTTTCACAATGTTGATTCTTCCAGTCCTAGAACATGGTATATCTCTCCATCTGTTTGTATCATGTTTAATTTCTTTCATCAGTGTCTTATAGTGTTCTGCATACAGGTCTTTTGTCCCCTTAGGTAGTTTTATTCCTATGTATTTTATACTTTTGTTGCAATGGTAAATGGGAGTGTTTCCTTAAATTCTCTCTCAGATTTTTCATCATTTGTGTATAGGAATACAAGAGATTTCTGTGCATTAATTTTGTATCCTGCTACTTTATCAAATTCACTGACTAACCCTAGTAGTTTTCTGGTAGAGTCTTTAGGATTCTCTATGTATAGTATCATGTCATCTGCAAACAATGACAGTTTTACCTCTTCTTTTCCAATTTGGATTCATTTTATTTCTTTTTCTTCTCTGATTGCCATGGCTAAAACTTCCAAAATTGTGTTGAATAATAGTGGTGAGAGTGGGCAACCTTGTCTTGTTCCTGATATTATTGGAACTGTTTTCAGTTTTTCACCATTGAGAAGGATGTTGGCTCTGGGTTTGTCATATATGGCCTTTATTATGTTGAGGAAAGATCCCTCTATGCCTACTTTCTGCAGGGTTTTTATTGTAAATCGTTGTTGAATTTTGTCAAAAGCTTTCTCTGCACCTATTGAGATAATCATATGTATTTTCTCCTTCAATTTTTTAATATGGTGTATCACATTGATTGATTTGTGTATATTGAAGAATCCTTGCATTGCTGGGATAAACCATACTTGCTCATGGTGTATGATCCTTTTAATGTGCTGTTGTATTCTGTTTGCTAGTATTTTATTGAGGATTTTTGCATCTATATCCATCAGTGATATTGGCCTGTAGTTTTCTTTCTTTGTGACATCTTTTTCTGGTTTTAGTATCAGGGTGATTGTGGCCTCGTAGAATGAGTTTGGGAGTGTTCCTCCCTCTGCTATATTTTGGAAGAGTTTGAGAAGGATAGGTGTTAGCTCTTCTCTAAATGTTTGATAGAGTTCACCTGTGAAGCCATCTGGTCCTGGACTTTTGTTTGTTGGAAGAGTTTTAATCACAGTCTCAATTTCAGTGCTTGTGATTGGTCTGTTTATATTTTCTATTTTTTCCTGGTTCAGTCTCAGAAGCTTGCACTTTTCTAAGAATTTGTCCATTTCTTCCACATTGTCCATTTTATTGGCATAGACTTGCTTGTGGTCATCTCTCATGATCCTTTGTATTTCTGCAGTGTCAGTTGTTACTTCATTTTTAATTCTATTGATTTGAGTCTTCTCCCTTATTTTTTTGATGTTTGGCTAATTTTTTATCAATTTTGTTTATCTTCTCATAGAACCAGCTTTTAGTATTATTAATCTTTGCTATTGTTTTCTTCACTGCTTTTTCATTTATTTCTGATCTGATCTTTATGATTTCTTTCCTTCTGTTAACTTTGGAGGTTTTTTTGTTTTTATTTCTCTAATTGCTTTAGGTGTGAGGTTAGGTTGTTTATTTGAGATGTTTCTTGTTTCTTGAGGTAGGATGATATTGCTATAAACTTCCCTCTTAGAACTGCTTTTGCTGCATCCCATAGGTTTTGGGTTGTCCTGTTTTCATTGTCATATGTTTCTAGGTAATTTTTGAATTCCTCTTTGATTTCTTCAGTGATCTCTTGGTTATTTAGTAGTGTATTGTTTAGCCTCCATGTTTGTATTTTTTACATTATTTTTTCCTGTAATTAATATCTACTCTCATAGCGTAATGATCAGAAAAGATACTTGTTATGATTTCTATTTTCTTAAATTTACCAAGGCTTGATTTTTGACCCATGGTATGATTTCTCCTGGAAAATTTACATAAGCACTTGAGAAGA
The DNA here is from genome assembly GCF_003676395.1 of Aethalodelphis obliquidens. Taxonomy (NCBI): domain Eukaryota; kingdom Metazoa; phylum Chordata; class Mammalia; order Artiodactyla; family Delphinidae; genus Aethalodelphis; species Aethalodelphis obliquidens. The sequence continues at coordinate 21,252,171 of NW_020837945.1, read as the reverse complement.
AAGTGTATTCTGTTGTTATTTGGATGGAATGTCCTATAAATATCCATTAAGTCCATCTTGTTTAATATATCATTTAAAGCTTGTGTTTCTTTATTTATATTTATTTTGGATGATCTGTCCATTGGTGAAAGTGGGCTATTAACATCACCTACTATGATTGTGTTACTGTCAATTGCCCCTTTTATGGCTGTTAGCATTTGCCTTATGTGTTGTGGTGCTCCTATGTTGGGTGCATAAATATTTACAATTGTTATATATTCTTCTTAAATTGATCCCTTGATCACTATGTAGTGTCCTTCTTTGTCTCTTATAATAGTCTTTATTTTTTTTCATTATTATTATTATTTATTTGCTGTATGTGGGCCTCTTCACAGTTCTGGTCTCTCCCATTGTGGAGCAGAGGCTCTCAATGCGCAGGCTCAGCAGACATGGCTCACGGGCCCAGCTGCTCCATGGCATGTGGGATCCTCCTGGTCTGGGGCACGAACCCGAGTCCCCTGCATCGGCAGGCAGATTCTCAACAACTGTGCCACTAGGGAAGCCCGAGTCTTTATTTTAAAGTCTATTTTGTCTCATATGAGAATTGTTTCTCCAGCTTTCTTTTGATTTCCATTTGCATGGAATACCTTTTTCCATCCCCTTACTTTTACTCTGTATGTGCCCCTAGGTCTGAAGTGGGTCTCTTGTAGACAGCATATATATGGGTATTGTTTTTTCTAACCATTCAGCTAGTCTATGTGTTTTGGTGGGGGCATTTAATCCATTTATGTTTAAGTTAATTATTGATATTATATTCTTATTACCATATTCTTAATTGTTTTGGGTTTGTTATTGTAGGTCTTTTCCTTCTCCTGTGTTTCCTGCCTAGAGAAGTTACTTTAGCGTTTGTTGTAAAGCTGGTTTTGTGGTGCTGAATTCTCTTAGATTTTGTTTGTCTGTATTTAATTTCTCCTTCAAATCTGAATGAGATTCTTGCTGGGTAGAGTAATCCAGGTTGTAGCTTTATCCCTTTCATCACTTTAAATATTTCTTGCCACTGCCTTCTGGCTAGCAGAGTTTCTGCTGAAAGATCAGCTGTTAACCTTATGGGGATTCTCTTGTATGTTATTTGTTTTTCCCTTGCTGCTTTTAATATTTTTTTTTCTTTTTATTTAACTTTTGATAATTTGGTTAATATGTGTCTTGGCATGTTTCTCCTTGGATTTTCCTGTATGGGACTCTCTGTGTTTCCTGGACTTGATTCACTATTTCCTTTCCCATGTTAGGGAAGTTTTCAATTATAATCTCTTCAAATATTTTCCCAGTCCCTTTTTTTTCCCTTCTTCTTCTGGGACCCCTATAATTCAAATGTTGGTGTGTTTAATATTGTCCCAGTGCTCTCTGAGACTGCCCTCAATTCTTTTCATTCTTTTTTTCTTTATTCTGCTCTGTAGTACTTATTTCCACATTTTATCTTCCAGGTCACTTATCCATTCTTCTGCCTCAGTTATTCTGCTCTTGATTCCTTCTAGAGAATTTTTAATTTCATTTACTGTGCTGTTCATCATTGTTTGTTTGCTCTTTAGTTCTTCTATGTCCTCGTTAAACGTTTCTTGTATTTCCTCCATTCTATTTGCAAGATTTTGGATCATCTTTACTATCATTACTCTGAATACTTTTTCAGGTAGACTGTCTATTTCCCTTCATTTGTTTGGTCTGGTGGGTTTTTACCTTGCTCCTTCATCTGCTGTGTGTTTCTCTGTCTTCTCATTTTGCTTAACTTACTGTGTTTGTGGTCTCCTTTTTGCAGGTTTGTAGTTCCTGTTGATTTTTGTGTCTGCTCCCAGTGTCTAAGGTTTGTTCAGTTGGTTGTGTAGGCTTCCTGGTGGAGGGGACTAGTATCTGTGTTCTGGTGGATGAGGCTGGATCTTGTCTTTCTTTTGGGCAGGACCGTGTCCAGTGGTGTGTTTTGGGTTGTTCGTGACCTTATTATGATTTTAGGCACCCTCTCTGCTAATGGGTAGTATTGTGTTCCTGTCTTGCTAGTTGTTTGGCATAGGGTGTCCAGCACTGTAGCTTGCTGGTCCTTGAGTTTATCTGGGTCTTAGCATTGAGATGGAAATCTCTGGAAGTGTTTCTCTGTTTGATATTACACGGAGCTGGGAGGTCTCTTGACCAATGTCCTGAACTCGGCTCTCCCACCTCAGAAGCACAAGCATGACACCTGGCTGGAGCACCAATACCCTCTCAGGCACGCGGCTCAGAAGAAAAGGGAGAAAATAAGAAGAAAAGAAAGATGAAATAAAATAAAGTTATTTAAATAAAATATTATTAAAAATAAAAAAATAAAAAGTAATCATAAATAGAAAAATAAATAAATAAAAGAAAGAAAGAAGAGAGCAACCAAACCAAAAAGCAAATCCACCAATGATAACTAGGGCTACAAACTATAATAAAAAAAGAAAAAAGAAAGAAAATGGACAGACAGAACCCTAGGACAAATGGTAAAAGCAAAGCTATACTGAAAAAAGTCACACAAAGAAGCATACACATACACACTCACAAAAAGAGATAAGGGAAAAAATATATATATAGATAGATATTGATATATATATCTATATATATATATTGATATTGATATATATATATCATTGCTCCAAAAGTCTACCTCCTCAATTTGGGATGATTTGTTGTCTATTCAGGTATTCCAGAGATGCAGGGCACATCAAGTTGATTGTGGAGATTTAATCCGCTGCTCCTGAGGCTGCTGGGAGAGATTTCCCTTTCTCTTCTTTGTTCACACAGCTCCTGGGGTTCAGCTTTGGATTTGTCCCCGCCTCTGCATGTAGGTCGCCTGAGGCAGTCTGTTCCTCGCTCAGACAGGAAGGGGTTAAAGTACCAGCTGATTAGGGCGCTCTGGCTCACAGGCCATGGGGAGGGAGAGGTACGGAGCGCCTGGCAAGCCTGTGGTGGCAGAGGCCGGCTTGACGTTGCACCAGCCTGAGGCACGCTGTGAGTTCTCCTGGGGAAGTTGTCCCTGGATCATGGGACCCTGACAGTGGCGGGCTGCACAGGTTCCCGGGAGGGGAGGTGTGGATAGTGACCTGTGCTTGTACACAGGCTTCTTGGTGGCTGCAGTAGCAGCCTTAGCGTTTCATGCCCGTCTCTGGGGTCTGTGCTGTGCCCATCTCTGGAGCTCATTTAGGCAGTGTTCTGAATCCCCTCTCCTCGAGCACCCGGAAACAATGGTCTCTTGCCTCTTAGGCAGTTCCAGACATTTTCCCAGACTCCCTCCCGGCTAGCTGTGGTGCACTAGCCCCCTTCAGGCTGTGCCACGCATCCAACCCCAGTCCTCTCCCTGCGCTCCAACCGAAGCCCGAGACTCAGTTCCCAGCCCCGCCCACCCCGGCGGGTGAGCAGACAAGCCTCTCGAGCTGGTGAGTGCTGGTCGGCACCGATCCTCTGTGCGGGAATCTCTCTGCTTTGTCCTCCACACCCCTGTTGCTGCGCTCTCCTCCGTGACTCCAAAGCTTCCCCCCTTTGCAACCCGCAGTCTCCGCCCGCGAAGGGCCTTCCTAGTTTGTGGAAACCTATCCTCCTTCACAGCTCCCTCCCAGAGGTGCAGGTCCTGTCCCTATTCTTTTGTCTCTGTTTTTTCTTTTTTCTTTTGCCCTACCCAGGTACGTGGGGAGTTTCTTGCCTTTTGGGAGGTCTGAAGTCTTCTGCCAGAGTTCAGTAGGTGTTCTGTAGGAGTAGTTCCCCATGCAGATGTATTTCTGATGTGTTTGTGGGGAGGAAGATGATCTCCACGTCTTACTCTTCCGCCATCTTGAAGGTTCCCTAAGCCACGTATATTAACAGCAGAGTAAAACTTATGTGCATGTGTCCCTGACCAGAGCTAGCAAGTGAACCTGAACTAAAAGGAGATATTTGTGGTTGTGAGCAGCACTCTGATGGGGCTGAGAAAGAAGGGCAGAATCACTAGGAGTTTCAGCTATTGAAAAATATATTTGATTAGGAAAGCTAATACTGGGGCTTGACTTCTGTGCACTCACTTTGCAATTACTTCTGCAGTGCTCAATTCACACATAAAGAAAGTCTGCTTTTCTGTAGAGATGTGTGAATTAAAAGATAGGAGCATGTCCTAAATGATCTTCTAGTAAACAGACTTCTTGTAATAACCTGGGTTTTGTATAGTTAGAATAAATCATTCCGTAATATCAAGGCTTTTAGAACTTTCCTGTTGCCTTTCCTGGAAAAAACAAAGCTTCTCTCAATATATATACACACATACAGTAATGTGCATGCAAAACATTCGTTGCAGATGATCACCCTTTACATATTCTTCTGACATCTTTTGTTAAGATAAAGAAGTTGAGAAGACCCCAAATAATGATCTTTCACACTTCTGCTCTGCAAGAGGAGAATCTGTTTATGCAAATATGCACTCACAGTAGGAAAGCAGAAGATGAATTCTATTCACCTGCAGTTCCTCCAACTTTCCAAAGTACAAAAAAAAAAATTCAAATGGAGCTATAAAATAACCTTAACACCCCACTTATATCAGGTCTAATGATTGCACCAAGGGTGTCTTCTTTGAAGCTTACTTTACATGCCTCTCCCTTCTTGCTATGGACTATTACAGAAAATCGTTAAATAACACAGAGGCTTATATATGTAGATAGATATCAGAAACTATAAAGCAAGGTCACATAACATTTAAGAAGTGTTGTTTTGACAAATTTTAAAAGGCTTCTGGCTGGGAGGGGTAGTCTTATTATATCTCTGTAAGAGGTAATTAAAAATATAACCCTACAGACAGACTGCATCATGAAGAACAGAAATAGGGTTTGAATTCAGGCTCTGTCACTCACTAGGTGAGAGACCATTGGTAAGGTTTTTTATTTTGTTGTTTCTCATTTGTAAAATGAACATAATGAAATTAAATAATATATTTGAGGGTCTGTCATTGTCTTTTCTACAAAATATTTGTTAAACAAATTATGACCATTATTATTATATTGTTGTGTACCTTTAAATATAAGCTTGTCATTAATTTTCAGTAGCTAGAGACTAGGATAGAAAATTACCTATTAGGATAGAAGATAGGAAATAAACTGCCATAAAATTCCTTAAAAATAACCATTAAGAAAACTCTTGAAATTCTAACAAATTCCAAAATAATATCACTATAATGCATATTAATTTTGCCAAATAGATACCTGGTCTTATAACTCAATGGGATCTTAAAGATGAATTATCTTGTTCAGTTACTTTATAATAGAAGAGAAGCAAAACATGAGGAGCACATTATCAATTCTCTCAACTATTATTGAGCAGATTTGTGCCTAATATTGTACTACTTTGTAAATACAAAGCTAGATGGAATGTGACATTTTTCCTTAATCCATTCATATAATTACTGAGAGAAAAATTCAGAAGTATAGCTTGTATCCTTATTGAAGCCAATACTCTTTTGGTATCATATTGTGTGAGAAAAAGTAATTATCTTAGTTGGTCCTTAATGAAGACAACTTGATTTTAATTACTGGTACACTCTCTTATAGTTGAAAAATATTTTATTTATGAATTCATATGAATAATCACTCCCATCATTTTTCCCTTGTTGAATAAAATATTTATGGTTATTTAAAAAATAAGACTCTATTGAAAACACTTATTTATAACATGCTGGAAGCTCGTCCTATTTTAATGGGGCAAAAGAGTTTCAAAGTTATATTATTTTTCATTGTTACTTGTTGTTAACAAGTAAATATGATTTCCAAGTCAACTGCTTTCCTTTTAATATCTATATATAAGTTGCCTATCATAATGGAATACAGTGCATGTTATTTCATTATTGGTGTAAGAGGAGTAAAATGATAGAAAAATATACTTTTAAAAATCATTTCATTCAAATGTGACTTTTGTTATATATTATTTTATATAGAGTATAGGTAGAAGTTTACACTTGCTACTAAATATAATTTCAAATAATGCAGGGTCTTTAAAAATAATAAAACTTTAATTCTATGTAAAAGATAAATTCTAAATAAATGGGAGATATAGAATGTCCCTTGAGGGAAGTAGTAAATATTTAAAATATGTTGGTTCTCTGAAAATTGATATATAAATATAGTAAGCTCACAATCAAACTACATAATTATTTTTGGCAAAATTGAGAAAATTATTATGAATATTATTTTAAAAGTTAGTAGCTGACACACAGTAAGAAGAGATTGGCCAGAGGTGGGGGAAAGTTTTGCATTTCCAGACATTGAACTTCTTTATAATACTGAAATAATTTTAAAATGTAGGAACTTGTTCCATGACAGATAAATAGATAAAAATACGAACCAAAATTCCAGAATATATATTCGTTTCTAATTCATTATGTTATACTTGGGACATCTATTATTCATGAAATCCCACCAATACAACTCCTATACTTTTCCCCAAATTGATTGGAAATGTATTATTTATGTATAGTTCAAAAAGGACTATGTAGAAAAAAATTTCGAATAACATAGTGGCAGACTTTTCCTATTTTAATAAAGATGGTATTAAAACTGTAGTGATATTTGAAATATTTAATAAATAGTGTTGGGATAGTTGATGTGTTATACTGTAAAATAAATATCAGATGGAATTTATAATAAATAAAAATATATAGTTATAATTGAATAAAATCATATAAAATTAAATAAAAAGTCAAAAAAATAAATATTTATAGAACAAGTGTGGTAGAAGGCAACAAGAGATTTGTTTTGGATTTTCAACAGAAAGTATGTGTATGTGTCTTTCTCAATATTAAGAACTGCTGAATCTGTAATCATTTTATTGACCCTAGTGCATGTCTTGAACATCGACAATACATGATTGTATTACTCAAGCTCTCTCAGCAGTAGCCACAGGTACAGATTGTACATGCATAAAGGTAGAACCAAGTAGAAAGAAAAAAAAAAAACCTGGCCAGATATAACAAGGAGATATATGGAAATAGGAGAAAAGGTGGTAAAGTGGGTGAGAAAGCCCACAGTTCTGGTTTCCTTCCCACCGCCACTGCTGTTTTGATCCTGTATGCTAATGGAAATTTACATTTATCATCTGGCCAGATTAAGATCTGATTGGAAGATTCCCACAGGATGCATATATTGTGGGGTCTAAAGGAAATCCACAAACTTTACTCCTCATCAAAAACTTGTACTAGGGCTTCCCTGGTGGCGCAGTGGTTAAGAATCCGCCTGCCAGTGCAGGGGACACGAGTTCGAGCACTGGTCTGGGAAGAACCCACATGCCACGGAACAACTAATCCTGCGTGTCACAACTACTGAAGCCTGCATGCCTAGAGCCCATGCTCCATAACAAGAGAAGCCACCACAATGAGAAGGCCGTGCACTGCAATGAAGAGTAGCCTCCGCTTGCCACATCTAGAGATAGCCCGCGTGTGACAACAAAGACCAAATACAGCCAAAAAAAAAAAAAAATGTGTACTAGATGGACATGTCCTCATTAATAGATGATGGATTAATTGCCCTTACTCTCAAAAAATCAGTCAGGAACTTTTGATAATATTTTCAATAAGAAGAAAATGTCGTGAAGATAGAAAAAGAGAATACTTTGGAAAATATTCACCTTTGGCAGAATTCAGGGGTTTATGACTTCAATAATAATTCAAAAGTCATTATTTCTAGTAAATAAAAAAATGAGAAAAAAGGTAATAAAGGCATAGAAATTGAGATTATAAGATTATAAATTAATGAGGAGCAATACATTATGGTGTTAATATTGTGGAAAATTGAATCAGTTAAGTGTGTACAAACTTTCAGAATGCATCAGTATGAGATTAAAAATTGAAATGAAGATAGGGAAGATGATAGACACAGAGGACAGATAATATACAGATGAGTGTTCTTCTTAAGAAAGATCGTAGAATGAAATGACCAAAGCAGAAAACAAAGACCAAAAAGATAATAACTCATGAGCTGTGGAGGAGACATCAGAAGGTCTAAATCAGTATATCAAAAGGGTGATTGCAAACCAGGTTAAATTAATAGACATAAACATAAAGCTACTTAATGTGCAAAAAAATTCTGGCATTTCAAAGACAAAAAGTCTTTCAAGAAATATGTTATGGATTTCTTAGAGCTGTTCTTTGTAGTTATTACACCTCCATTGATCACTCCATTTTCTGTCTACTCCTTTCTTCTTTTTATTATTTTTTTCGCTATACAACTTACCTAGAGTCTAAACACTAGATGTCCCTACCACTGCCATGATCTTCTACAAGTTACCAAACTTCTCATCTGGAGAGCTGCAAAACTTCTCCGGTCTTTTCATGCTCCTGTACAGCATTCTACATATTATAAATAGATTCTACATTTAAAATATGCTGAAATAACCCAATGTACTAGTCAATGACTCTCCATGGTCCTTAGGATAAAGTTCAACGTTCTTTTCAGAGCCTGACCTTTGACAATCCTGCAGCTCCTTTGCTGGAACTGCCATAATGTCCTATTTCCATTTTATTGAGTTATATAGTCTTTCTCACTCCAGGGCTTTGCATATTCTGATTCCTCTACTTACTTACACATTCTTCACACATACCAGGCCAATTTCCCTTGAAATCTTTCCCAAACAATAAATTGTTGGAGATGATTTCCTCTACATGTCCTATCATACTTATAACTACTTTTCAAATGTTTTCCTTTCTTAAGCTGTTACAAACCCACTGCCTAGTTCTCAATATACACAATGTTAAAAGAACAATTTATATTTGTGTTGTGTCTGTTTCTATGTGGATGTGTGTGTGTGAGAGAGACAGAGACAGAGACACTTTCAGGCTACACTTTTACCTCTGATTATCTCTGAGTAGTGGAGTAAGGGATTTTTTTTTTATCCTTTTCTAAACATTTCTGTATGTTCCTTATTTTCCATCATACACATATATCTCATTTTATTGAAAAAAAATTACTAAAAGCTTTAGAAAGAAAAACCCAAAAAGGTTTGATGTTCCCTTTTTCTTAAGGTCATGTATTAGTTTTATATTGCTGCTATAACAAATGACCAAAATTTAGTGACTTAGAAAACACAGATTTATTATTGAACTGTTCTGTAGGTCAGAATTCTGAAATGCATCTCACTATTATAAAACTCAGTGCCATTAGCTTCCTTTGTTTTCTGTACACTATAGGAGATGATCTGTTTTCCTGCTCATTTGGGTTTTGGGGAGAATTCAGTTCCAAAAATTATAGGACTGAGATCCTCATTTTCTCACTGACTGTAGACTGAGGACTATTTCCAGCTTCTGGAGATTGCCACATTTTCTAGTTCATGGCTACCTTCCTTCATCTTCACAACCAGCAACAGCAAGGCAAGTCCTTTCACAGTGTATCTTTCTTACATTGCCACATCTCTCTATGATTACAGCAAGGAATAATTTTCAGCTTTTCAGGATTTATGTGATTAGATTAGGCCCACCTGGAAAATCTGGGCTTTCTTTACAATTCAAGATCCTTAACTATATTCACATCTGCAAACTCCCTTTTTACCATGTAAGGTGACCTAATAATAGAGTATGGGATTAAGTCATAGATATCTTTTTGGGGTGCCATGAGTCTTCTTACCACAGATCACAGATTAGTTATTCAAACCACATTACCTGCATTGACAGCCTTAGTACTGAGCCTACAACTTTGACAAAGTCTGTCTTTGCATTTTAACTTTTACATTTTAAGAGGTGAAATATGTAGTAAAATATGATTGAAAAATAATTATATTGATTCTAAATTTTATTATCATCAAATCTACTGAAGTCAAATTGGATCATCTATTTAACAGACCATGGGAGAGTTAGTAACAGAGGAAGCAATTCAGTCTAATGTTTTTTTGTAAATATATTAAATAAATATTCACTTTAATATTTTGGTGTTTTACTATCTTTAGCTATCTTGTATCTCACTTCATTTTGCAGTGATGTTATCTCTTCCTTGATTTATCTTTTGTCATGATAATAATGAAAAATTATTATAAGTTATTAGGGGAATATTTATCCATAGCAATTTGAAATCTTCCTTTTTTGTTATTGTCCTTCTAGATCCAATCATTTTTTTTCTCTAGATCTAATTAAATGTATTTATTTCATTTTTCTATAGGGAGAATTAATTTCTCTATCTTACCTTATGGTATTCTATTATTCATTATTTTCTCTTTACTTTTCATAACTTATCTATAAACATTTACTTTCTACTTGACAAATATCTATAATACCAAAATTGGCATCTAAGATGTATTTTTGCAAAGAATAAGGAGATTTTTCTGAGTCAGTGTTGTTTAAAACAATGCCAAGTAATATTATGAGTTCAAAATATATACACTGTAATTAGCCTTTAATACCATCTAGTCATAAATGTCAAGAGAATAGATTATATGGTTACTTTTGTTGTAGTGGGCTGGGGAAATGATGAATTATAACATGAATCAATATTTACTTAGAAGATACTCAATTACATTGAACACATAATGATGGAAAATCTGGGAGAGGAACAAGATGTAAGAGACCTGGGTTTTAGCATTTCCCAGGTCTATCAGTTGCTCTCCCTTTTCTCCATTACATTCTCAGTTTCTTTACTAGGTGAATCTTGGTCTTAAGTGATTCTGTCTTTTATATATGTGTATTTTCATTCCTCCTAGATTTTCTGTTTCTATCCTGTTTCACCGAGTTGATCTCTTTTATTTTGCTGTTAAATGGTGAACAACCCACTTTCTCTTTCTCTGTACTCTTTAGAGTCTTGCCATAGGCAATCTCATCCACATCTCTGACTTCAGTTAATATATGCCAATGATTCTCTAATTTGTATTCCTCTTAGACTTGTGCTTATCCTTATCCATACATCCAATCACTACTTTGATATTTTCCCTCTACTTAGAAGTCTCAACAGTACCTTAGACTCAACATTTATGAAATACAGCCTAGCTATTGTTCTTTTCTCCTAATTGTTCCCATTTGGTGATGCCAATATTAGTCAGGGCTATCCATCTTCAGAGCATGCAAGAAACTAACTCTTCTTGAAAACCCTTCTCCCCTGGTTTCTTTCAATCCATAACATATTTTCAATTTCATTTCCTAAATTTGAATTTATCTGCTTTTTAAAGATTTGCCCTTAATCTTCACTACTGCCACTTCTTAACAGTACTTCTGGAATGTTCTTCAAAATAATCTCCTTCCATTTACTCTGATCTTCTTCTGATCCTTTATCTCCATTACTGACAGAGTACTTTTATTAAATAAAAACTAGATTACATGTTACCTTTTCTTCAAAACAGTTCATCCCCATACTTCCCCAACATGGCCTCCGAAGTGTTGGTTAATCCTTCAGACTCATCTTTTTCTATTTTCTTCTTCATTTTTGAATTCTAGCTCAGTGGCCTTTGAGTTTTCAGGTCTTTTAACATTTTACATCTCTCTGTATAGCAATGCTATCTCTGTTTCAACTAAGTAATGTCTTTTCATCCATCAGTTCTTGGCTCAAAAATTACTACCACAAGGAATGAGAGGTCAGGTCAGCAAGGTGAAATGTTTACTCCAAAACTTGCAGAGATTTATACCTGGAGCATAATTTTATCAAAATGACAACAATAACAACATTGATTAACATTCACAAACCATGTACAACAATACCATATGGTATACACAAGTGTTATCAGATTTCATTGATATGAAGAATGAGATTTAGAGAGGTTATGTATTGAATAACTAGCTCAATGTCATGCAGCCCATATGGAGTGAAGGCAAGTTAAATCTGGATAATTTAATAGGACAGTCATATGATTAATCATGATACTGTCTCAGAACCAGAGTTCCCTTCCATATTAATCTATTGCAACTTTAAAAAAAAAATGAAATATGACCTGAGTGGTGGGTGTCTTTGGATTGTTATGGAAATGATGATTCTGCCTGATCTAAAAGGCAATCTAAATATTTCCTAAATTGTCTTGATTTCTCAATCATTTTTTCCTGATCTTGATTAGAAATATTTTATTGCACAGATTTATCAACAGTACTATGTGTCATAGTTGAAAATGTCAACCTATATCTGAGAAAAGACATCATTGTAAAAACATTTTCAATTTTATTTTAATATTTCTCATTGAGTGACAAAAAAAATACAGTTTTCTTTTTACTCTCATGTAGCACTAGTGGTTTTGGCATTTTAAAATTCAAAGTGCATACAAAATAGTTTATGAAGGGGAAAATTTGGGAACTAAAGATTTGATTGTAGCTAATAATCCAAGAATTGTTTACTACTAAATATGGCATATGGTAGACCAGATTTGTATACAATAATTCGTCAAGTAGTTATTACAGATCAGATAAGGAGAGCAAGAAGAAAAAAGTGAAATATGACCTTGGAATTGGGCAGCTAAGACCCAGTCTGTAGTGTTTCCTATTGACATAAACAATTCCATATAACTTTAACATCAGAAACAAACAAACAAACAAAAAACACTCCATGCTTACTAACTGTGGAAATAAAAACAAGACTACTCTTGAATCATGTCTGCAGGTAGGAAGAAGGCAAGGAACTATGCCACTGCAAATATAACCAGAAACTTTTTTTCCAACTGCTTCTTTACCAATTACACCTCTAGCCCTGCTTCATTCCTCTCATCTTGTAATAAGAATTATTTAGAATACCAGTTCTTGAATCCTCCCTGTTTCTTGGCAGCATACAATCTAGAATAAACTGTTGCTTCCATGAGCCATCTCAAAAATCATTTAACACAACTCAAACACTATAGAAAGACATTCTTAATTACCTCTTACTGAAGTATTTACAATTCCTTTAATATTGTCTACTTCACTACAGCAAGTAAATAAATCTAATGTTTTTTGTTTGTTTGTTTTTGCCACTATTTTCTTCCAGGTAGCCTTTTGGAACTGGACTTTAACAACGTTGTGAAACAAAATTAGACCAGTTTGGTTGGAAAATAATTTTCAACAGAGTGATATGTAGCAATTTTGATGGAGTTGGTAAAGGTCAGATTGTACAAGGTCAAATAGGTCTCATCAATATTTATTTTATTTTATTATAATTTATTTTATTTTATATTTTTAAATACACAAATGGATTTAGACAGGTTCAATAATTGATATCTATAATATATATATTTATATTTTTATTGCACATATATACATGTACATATAAATGTCAATTCTGTTTTATTTTAACTTTATTAGGATTTGATATGTTGCCTTAAGTTAAGCCTTCATATATATCTAGTTTTATTATTCCAATGACAGTTTAATATGGCTCCATGCTTTTATATCAATGTGAGTCTCTACTTTTTTTATAAAATGATAACATTGAATGTAATGACTCTCCTGCATCATTGATGCCCATGAGTTTCAAACAGAATAATTCCTGTCACCTTCGTCCCCAAGTTAAACACTATACACTTTTGTTACCAGTGGAGCACCATGACATATGACATGGAGCTTTCAAGTTACCAGTCTGTAAGGGAAAAAAACAAAACAAAACAAAACAAAACACTATCATCCCTAATGTCTCATGAAACTCTTCAGAGAGTTTGAGAAAGAATGCACAAAAATACCCATTTCTTACTTCAATTTATCTTGAAAATGAGAGTAAAGGGAGTCTAAATTATTATCTTCATCAGTATTATTCAGGGATATATTCTGAAATATTCTTTTGGGGAAGAAATAATGTTGGATGTCCCTATGCATAAGAACACAGTTTCATAGATCCTTTCTGAATGGCTACAAAGCTTTAACATACAGATGTCAGATAATTTTCAGTGATCTAGCCAAAGAAATGCTATTATTTCATACCATGTGCTGCGACAAGAGCATTACATAATCCATATCATAATTGAGTTCTTTCTACTATTGGCCCAATACTGGGATTGAAATATGGAAGTACTAGACAAATAATTCCAAGACTGACTTATAAAGGGAAAGAAACCACCAAGCAGATTAGTTGATTCTTTCTTTCAAGACATTTAGGTTACTATAGATATTGTTCCATTACAAAAATAAAAATAAAATAAGGAGCCCCTCATCCTGCTGTTAAGCCAAAAGTCTCTAAGAAACACAAATCTCTGGGTAGTCAACTATAATTCACAGTAGCTGAGTTAGTAACCAAAATGATATAATCATTCCTCCACTAGTTAGACTAATTTTCAAAGAAAGAAAGGCCTACTAACCAAATTCCATGTGAGCCCCTTATTTTCAGGAAGAGGATATATGAATGGAGGGAAAAAAATCCCTGTCCCTACAAATTACCTAGTTTTTCCAAGTACAGCTATCTGAGATATATCTCTGGCCCATGTTTTCAAAGTCTCTAAAACCAGTGTAAACAGCATACAGTACCCTTTTCCCCTAAGAAGAGATACTTTCCCATGCAAAGTCTTCAGAGAGGTAGACCAAACTGTTCACCTGGACTAGAACTTTCTCAGATGGACAATTACCTATGGCATGGATGTTTTTCTCTAGAAGTGTTTAATTTATTTTTTTTAATTTTTATAAATTTTAATTACACAAGAAATATAATTAATACATAGTTAGAGTAAAATAAAGCAATGATTACAGATAAATCTACAGTCCCCTGACTGCCACCTTCTATCTAGAAGTTAAAAGTCTCCTGAAACTATTAAAGTGTTGACCTAAGATATAATATACCTCATATCCTTTTCTTGACCATCATCATGATGTAATACTTTTTGTTTTTCTCTCTTCTGTTCTACTCTATTTAATCATCATCGTTCTGCTTTTTAATTTCATTGACTTAACCCAACTTCTAATTCCTCCTTTATAAATTCAAACTTAACGTTTCAAAGACACTGGAACCCACTTTATGTAGGAGGAATATGTGATTCAGTGGTCCAGTGGGACAAAGGAATAGCACCATGACAGGGGGAGAATGGGTAAAACATTCTAAAGATATGTTCAGGGGATGACGAAGAGCAGCTAGACAAAAAGAGGTTCAGCAAAGGAATTAAAAATATCTGATTTAGACAAAATTACTGAGTTTACTTCCATCATATTATTAGATCAAAAATCATTGGTTCAATTCATCTGAATTAGCTTCCAGTTCTACATTCTGTAATAATTTTTCTATTATCTGGGATAATTCATATATTAGTATGTTTAAGTATATCTAATAGTCCTAAAAAATCAAGAGAAGGTAAGATATTAATACCTTATGTATTGAAGCAGGAGCCAATAAACTGCAGTTTATGGGCAAAATCCAACCTGGTGCCCTTTTTGTTTTGTTCTGTCCTTGTTTTCAAATAAGTTCTGATTGGAACAGAGCTATGCCTATTAATTTATATATTGTTATGGCTGCCCTCACACTATCACAGCAGAGTTGAGTGGTCCTGCCAAAACCAGCTGGCCTGCAAAGCCTGCAATATTTTCTAAATGGACCTTTATAAAAAATCTTGACCCCAGTATAAAATAATGTTTTAATAGAATTCCAAATCCAAAGTATTTTAAACAACATACTAAAATTTTAGTTATAGAGAAGGCTTTTTAGGTTTATAGATTTTAATATATTGTAATAATTGTATTATGACTCAAGTAGTTGTATTGCAAGAATGAACAATGTATTGATAAAATTTGGGGTAATTATGTTCCCATTTCAAAGGATATTTATACAAGTTTTACGATGAATAAATATTTATGTCATATCAATATAGAATATATTTATTTCATATAGCACATCCACCAGGCAAAACTAGCCTAGGGTTAAAACAGAAAGAAAAGTTCCATCTGGTCTCTTAGGGTTATAGTCTACTAATAATTTGTTTCTATTTTCAGATAACTCTGTGAGTAGTACCAATACTTGTTAAAAGTCTTTATAAATGTGCCTTCTCACTTTTCTCTCATTCTAATCAAAATAGCTGGCCTTTCCTGCTTGTCGTAACTGGCTTGGCTTCACCCTCATGCTGAAACGTTTGTCACTGGATATAATGTTCTTAGTGCTCTGTCTGATAATTGTTGCACCTTTGTAAATACATACACAGTATTTATTTATTTATTTATTTATTTATTTATTTATTATTATTATTATTTTTTTTTTAGTTTTTGTGGTACTGCATTTAGTCATCTTGGCTGGTTTAATCACATTGTTTTTGTTTATTTTTTGGCTGTGCACTGTGGGTTGTGGGATTTTATTTCCCCAAACAGGGTTTGAAGCCACACCCCTTGCATTGGAAGTGTGGAGTTGTAACCACTGGACCGCCAGGGAACTCCCTACATACACTGTATTCTGCAGACTTGGATACTGTAGCCTCAGATGTCACTGCTACCCATAAATATATTTTAACCAACTGGAATAATTTCACTGGGCCTCTGTTATAGACTGATATTTGTGTCCTCCCCCAAAAATTCATATGTTGAAACCTTATCCCCAAGGTAATGGTATTTGGAGGCAGGGTGTTTGGGAGGTGATTTGTTCATGAGAGTGGAACCTTCATGAATGGAATTAGTTCTCTTATGAGAAAGACCCCAAAGAACTCTCTAGCCCCTTTAACTATGTGAGGACACTGCAAAAGACGACAATGAACAAAGCAGTGAAATCTCACCAGAAATAGAATATTCTGGTGACTTGACCTTGAAATTCTCAGTTTCCATAATTGTGAGAAATAAATTTCTGTTTATAATCTACCCAGTCTTTGATATTTTTGTTATAGAAGCCCAAACTGGCTCAGAAAGGCACCCACGTGTAGATTTTGATTTGCCCTGATTTCGATGTTACATAAGAAGAATCTTAATTTTCTTTATGTGCATTAGAATATCCCATTGTTCTTAAAGCAATTTTGTGTTTCATGCTGAATATTTCATAGGTATTTCAGGTTTTATTTTACTGACTCCTACTTCTCACCCAAGCAGTCAGATACAAGTCCACCAGAGCTGATCTTGAAGATAAGTCCAATGACAGGTACACTGGCAAGTTCAAATATGAATCTCTCCTTTGTTTTATGAGTCAGTATTATTGTACCAAGTTGGTTACCTAATTCGCTTTTCTTTTAAGATTTGTTAATTCTCAGAAGATTTTTCTTTCTTGGATTAGGGTTCCAGCAAACTACATTCCACTAATTGTCCAGTAATTATCAGAGTTTCGATTAACAGTGACAAACAATTTAGGCTCAAGTAAAACAGGCTCAGTTTAGGCCTGTGATATGATCACTCTAGAAAGAGAAGGTTATTGACATTTAAATAGTGGGATTTTACAACTGTAAAACATATAAATGTGTTAAACCCTGGGGGAAATTGTAATATAAGGAGATTTACTAAACAGTAGGGAAAAATTACAACAGTCACAGCATATTCCCTGAATACTGTGTGATATTGACACACGGAATGTGTTCAATAGTTGTTAACATTAATAGTTTCTCTTGTTCGCAGTTGGATGCAATTCAATTTAATCAAGACATATTTCTTGAATATCTATTTTTTAATGTTTTCAAATTTTTTTAACGTCTTTAAAGGAGTATAATTGCTTTACAATGTTCTGTTAGTTTCTGCTGTATAACAAAGTGAATCAGCTGTACGTATACATATATCTCCATATCCTCTCCATCTTGTGTCTCCCTCCCACCCTCCCTATCTCACCCCTCTAGGCTGCAATTTTTTTTTTTAAGTAGAAAATATCTAGCTTTTCTTTCAAGGCATCTAGTTTCTTCTATAATTTTTATAGTATACAACGTAAGAGAGAAACAAAGTATTACATGGGATCCTAAAGAGGTTGTATCTCTTTGAGGATGCTGAGGATAACCTCTTGTAGAAACTTGTATTTGAATTGTAATATGAAGAATACATAGCATTCTGAAAACCAGATCAGGATAACTCTAAAGACACCCATCCATGTAGACAAGAATATGGTGTTTGAGATAAAGGATGAATTAAGAATGAGTAATTCAGTCTAAATAAAATATCCGGGAATAAAGAGCTAAAATTAGAACAAAGATGCATAACATACAATGCCTTATATAGCAAGAGACTGTTTTATTCTTAATGTATTATTTTCTTAAAATATAGAGTTACTGAAGCATTTTTTAGACAAAAGGGTGCAATGATCATAATTTTTAAAAAGAGAGGTAGTTGAATATATTATTTAAGTAAAGATTAATATTTTATTTATTCCCTTATTATATTTGTCTTTAGGTTGTGTTGAGAATAGGATCATGGGGAGAGGGTGATAGTTTGAAATTATTGTAAAGGAACTCTAGATCTGTAAATTGATGAATAAAGTGTTTCTGGGCTATCACCACTTCTAAATTTTATGCACTATGATATATTTATACAATAGAATAAATAATAGCACTTTTTCATGCTCCATAAATGGGTCTATGCCTCTGCACTTCATAAATTGGTTCATATCCTCATGCCATAACCAATGAAATAGCATACTTTCTAGAATTTTTCACTCAAGGAGAAAAAAAGTAATAACAAAAGCAATTGGGTAGAGAACAGGATTTAAGACTTCAAACGTGTTTAAAGCTCAAATAAATTTATTCATTTTTTTGTCTATTCATAGCTTTAAAAAACTATTATAGCCATTAAATTCAGTAGTCAAATGTTTTATGACACTAACAGTTATGGAAGATATTTGATTTTAATATAAAATGTAATCAGTGTAAACATATGGTACTCTGAAACCCTTATTTACACACAGCTCTAAAGTTTATTGTTTCTCAGCATCTTTTTCTTCCTGTATGTTAGATCATAGACAGATGCACATTTTACAGGTTTTACGTCTATGCAGAAAGCAGGATTTCTTATACGTTGCATTATGAACCCATGATTTACTGATTTCCTAATGGAAAATATAACTTTCAAGTCTCCCTTCATTCAAATACTAAAATTTTAATTAGTGTTGAATTTTTCTAAACACATAGCCAAAAGAATAAAATTCCACCTTTTAAATGTGATTGAGTGTTTGTGAAGAAAACATGCTTCATACTGAGTATCAGAGAAAATGTATTATTTTGGATAATATAATATAGCAACTCTGTAGTCAGATCTTACATCCCTTTTTGTAAATTTTTAATGCTGCTATGCTTTGCTGCTGAAGTCTCTGCACATGCTCTCTCTCTGTCTCTCTGTATCTCTTTCTTTCTTTTAAACCTGGATTCTTAAGGTTACCCTTGGGTCAGCCTACTTTAATGGTCAGTCAATGATTGTTCAATGGCTCAGATAATTTTCTTAAGTGGCTTCAGCCAGTAAATATTCAATAATTTGCCAAAGGGATTATATATATAAAATCCCTTAATAGAGTATGCTTTAAAAACTCAAGCAGTTTAAACATATATCAGAGTCTTACTTCCTGCTTATATAGGGCTTCAACGTTAGTAAAAGTTGACTACCTGATGCCTTCTCAAGGACTTTTGTTTGCTTTTTCCCCACCTGGGCATACACACAGCCTTCTACATCACCAGGAATATGTCAGAGCTTTTCAAAGTCCTCTAACAATCTCCTTTCTCAAATATTCCTTTTAATTTTTTGTTTGTATCTTGTTTGTCCATATTCATATTGCATCCTTAAACAGCATCTGGTATTGAACAATTGCTTCTAAGTATTTTCAACAAACACCCCATGGATCAAGCTTTTCTGAAGGAGTAAGTTCTGAGTCAGATGAGAATGAGACAATGCCCTGCAAAATGTGGCTTTTCTGGGGAGCTCCCAACAAAGTAAAATAGTGACAATAATATTGGAATGGGACATTTTTAAAAGCTCCACACCAGGTCTGTTTTCCTCTAGTGGTGTAAGGCTTCTGACGTTTACAGTTACTGTTTTAAGGCAGCTGTTTTCAAGGCTATCACAGAGCCTGAGAATGGGAGTAGTTTAAATTGCAATGCTAGAAAACCTATTCTTATCAAAGTTCAGCTATTTTTTGGAATAAAGAATCTTCTTAGTTGATATTATAAAAAAAATTACAAAGCAATACTCATCAGAAAATTGCCATTGAATATATTAATTAATTCAAATCAGAAATTCAAGGATTCAGGAAAGTTATAGCAGGCCATTAGAGAAACTAAGTAAGAGATTCTAGAACTCAATAAAAAAAGAAGCTTTAAACTACTGAAAATTTCAGATTTATATCTGTATTATAGTCTAGCTTATTATGACAAACACAGAATTAAAAATAAAATATTAATAATAGAAGACATAAAAATAGATCTAGAATACACATTCCAGAAGGAAAAAAAAAACAAGAAATGGTAGAGAATAAATAATTAAGAGATATATTTTCAGTTTTCTGAAATGAGAAATAAGAAAAAGTGAGAAAAAGGAAACAAATATAATAAATATGGTTATTAAGGGGAAAGGGAGAGGGATAGGATGAGATTAACATATACACACTATAATGTATAAAACTGATAACCAACAAGGACCTACTGTATAGTACAGGAACTATACTTGCTATTTTATAATAACCTATAAGGGAAAAGAACCTGAAAAAGAATGTATATATGTATGTATAACTGAATCTCTGTGTTGTACACCTAAAAGTAACATAACATTGTAAATCAATTACATTTCTACTTTTTAAAAAATGAAGATTTGTACAAAGATCAAAATGGCTAAGGAGGGGACCTTCAAGATGGCAGAGGAGAAGATGTGGAGATCACCTTCCTCCCCACAAATAAATCAAAAATGCATCTACATGTGGAACAACTCCTACAAAACATCTACTGAATGCTGGCAGAAGACCTTAGTCAGACTTCTGAAAATATGTGTGACTGACAGGGTCTTGGTGCTCCAGCTGGGTGTCGTGCCTGAGCCTCTTAGGTGGGAGAGCCGAGTTCAGGACATTGGACCACCAGAGACCTCCAGGCCCCACATAATATCAAACGGCAAAAGCTCTCCAAGAGTTCTCCATCCCAATGCTAAGACCCAGCTCCACTCAATGACCAGCAAACTACATTGCTGGACACCCCCTACCAAACAACTAGTAAGACAAGAACAAAACCCCACCCATTAACAGAGAGGCTGCCGAAAATCATAATGTCACAGACACCCCAAAACACACTAGCGGGCACTGTCCTGCCCACCAGAAAGACAAGATCCAGCTTCATCCACCAGAACACAGGCACCAGTCCCCTCTACCAGGAAGCCTACACAACCCACTGCACCAAACTTACCCACTGGGGCCAGATGCCAAAAACAATGGGAACTATGAACCTGCAGCCTGCAAAAAGGAGATCCCAAATGCAGTAAGTTAAGCAAAATGAGAAGACAGATAAATACACAGCAGATGAAGGAGAAAGGTAAAAATCCAACAGACCAAACAAATGAAGAAGAAATAGACAGTCTACCTAAAAAAGAATTCAGAGTAATGATAGTAAAGATGATTCAAAATCTTGAAAATTGAATGGAGAAAATTCAAGAAATGTTTAACAAGGACCTATAAGAACTAAAGAGCAAACAAACAATGATGAACAACACACTAAATGAAATAAAAAAAAATTATCTAGAAATAATCAAGAGCAGAATAACAGAGGCAGAAGAATGGATAACTGACCTGGAAGATAAGATAGTGGAAATAACTACCACAGAGAAGAATAAAGAAAAAAAGAATGAAAAGAAAAGAATTGAGGACAGACTCAGAGACCTCTGGGACAACATTAAATGCACCAAAATTCGAATTATAGGGGTCCCAGAAGAAGAAGAGAAAAAGAAAGGGACTGAGAAAATATTTGAAGAGATTATAGTTGAACACTTCTCTAACATGGGAAAGGAAATAATCAATCAAGTCCAGGAAGAGCAGAGAGTTCCATACAGGATATATCTAAAGAGAAACACGACAAGACACATATTAATCAAAGTATCAAAAATTAAATACAAAGAAAAAATATTAAGAGCAGCAAGGGAAAAGCAACAAATAACATACAAGTAAATCCCCATAAGGTTAACAGCTGATTTCTCAGCAGAAACTCTGAAAGGCAAAAGGGTGAGGTGGGGCATATTTAAGGGGATGAAAGGGAAAAACCTACAACCAAGATTACTCTATCCAGCAAGGATCACTTCAGATTCAATGGAGAAATTAAAACCTTTAAAGAAAAACAAAAGGTAAGAGAATTCAGCACCACCAAACCAACTTTACAACAAATGCTAAAGGAAATTCTCTAGGCAAGAAACACAAGAGAAGGAAAACACCTACAATAACAAACCCCAAACAATTAGGAAAATGGTAATAGGAACATGCATATTGATAATGACCTTAAATGTAAATGGATTAAAAGCTCCAACCAAAAGAGAGAGACCGGTTAAATGGATACAAAAACAAGACTTATCTATATGCTGTCTACAGGAGACCCACTTCAGACCTAGGGACACATACAGACTGAAAGTGAGGGGATGGAAAAAGATATTCCATGCAAATGGAAATCAAAAGAAAGCTGAAGCAGCAATTCTCAAAAGGGAGAAGACTCAAATCAATAAAATTAGGAACGAAAAAGGAGAAGTAACAGCTGACACTGCAGAAATACAAAGGATCATGAGAGATTACTAAAAGGAACTATATGCCAATAAAATGGACAAACCAGCAGAAATGGAAAAAAAAAATTCTTTAAAAAGCACAACCTTCCAAAACTGAAACAGGAGGATATAGAAAATATGAACAGATCAATCACAAGCACTGAAATTAAAACTGTGATTAAAAATCTTCCAACCAAAAAAAGCCCAGGACCAGATGGCTTCACAGGGTAATTCTAACAAAAAATTAGAGTTAACACCTATCCTCTCAAACTATTCCAAAATATAGCAGAGGGAGGAACACTTCAAAACTGATTCTATGAGGCCACCATCACTCTGATACCAAAACCGGACAAAGATGTCACAAAACAAGAAAATTACGGGCAAATATCACTGACGAACATAGATGCAAAAATCCTCAACAAAATACTACCAAACAGAATCCAGCAGCACTTTAAAAGGATCATACACCAAGATCAAGTAGAATTTATCCCAGGAATGCAAGGATTCTTCAATATACACAAATCAATCAATGTGATACACCATATTAACAAATTCAAGGAGAAAAATCATATGGTGATCTCATTAGATGCAGAAAAATATTTTTGACAAAATTCAACACCCATTTATGATAAAAACCCTCCTGAAAGTAGGCACAGAAGAGACTTACCTCAACATGATAAAGGCCATATATGACAAATCCACAGCCAACATCGTTCTCAATGGTGAAAAACTGAAACCATTTCCTCTAATATCAGCAACAAGACAAGGTTGCCCACTCTCACCACTATTATTCAACATAGTTTTGGAAGTTTTAGCCACAACAATCAAAGAAGAAAAAGAACTAAAAGGAATCCAAATTGGAAAAGAAGAAGTAAAAATGTCACTGTTTGTAGATGACATGATACTACCCATAGAGAATCCTAAAGATGCTACCAGAAAACTACTAGAGCAATCAATGAATTTGGTAGAGTAGCAAGATACAACATTAATGCACAGAAATCTTTTGCATTCCTATGTACTAATGATGAAAAATCTGAAGGAAAAATTAAGGAAACACTCTCATTTACCCTTGCAACAAAAAGAATAAAATACCTGGGAATAAACCTACCTGAGGAGACAAAAGACCTGTATGCCAAAAACTATAAGACACAGATGAAAGAAATTAAAGATGATACAAACAGATGGAGAGATATACCATGTTCATGTATTGGAAGAATCAACATTGTGAGAATGAATATACTACCCAAAGCAATCTACATATTCAGGGCAATTGCTATCAAATGACCAAGGGCATTTTTCACAGAACTAGAACAAAAAATATCACAATTTGTATGGAAATACAAAAGATCTGAGTAGCCAAATCAATCTTGAGAAAGAAAAACAGAACTGGAGGAATCAGGCTCCCTGACTTCAGACTATACTACAAAGCTACAATAATGAAGACAGTATGATACTGGCACAAAAACAGAAATATGGATCAAAGGAACAGGATAGAAATCCCAGAGATAAACCCACTCACATATGGTCACCTTATCTTTGATAAAGGAGACAAGAATATACAATGGAGAAAGGAAAACCTGTTCAATAAGTGGTGCTGGGAAAACTGGACAGCTACACATAAAAGAATGAAATTAGAACACTCCTTAACACCATACACAAAAAGAAACCCCAAATTGGTTAAAGACCTAAATGTAAGTTCACACAGTATAAATCTCTTAGAGGAAAACTTAGGGAGAACACTCTATGACATAAAACACAGGAAGATCCTTTTTGACCCACCTCCTAGAGAAATGAAATAAAAACAAAAATAAACAAATGGAACCTAATGAAACTTAAAAGCTTTTGCACAGCAAAGGAAACCATAAACAAGATGAAAAGACAATCCTCATTATGGGAGAAAGTATTTGCAAATGAAGCAACTGACAAAGGATTAATCTCCAAAATTTACAAGCAGCTCATACAGCTCAGTATCAAAAAAACAAGAAAAACACCCCAAAAGTGGGTGGAAGACCTAAATAGACATTTCTTCAAAGAAAATATACAGATTGCCAACAAACACATGAAAGGATGCTCAACATCACTAATCATTAGAGAAATGCAAATCAAAACTACAATTAGGTAACACCTCACACCAGTCAGAGTTACCATCATCAAAATATCTACAAACAATAAATGGTGGAGAGGGTGTGGTGAAAAGGGAACCCTCTTGCACTGTTGGTGGGAATGCAAATTGATACAGCCACTATGGAGAACAGTATGGAGGTTCCTTAAAAAACTACAAATAGAACTACCATACGACCCAGCAATCACACTACTGGGCATATACACTGAGAAAACCAATTCAAAAAGAGTCACGTACCACAATGTTCATTGCAACTCTATTTACAATAGCCAGGACATGGAAGCAACCTAAGTGTCCATCGACAGATGAATGGGTAAACAAGATGTGGCACATATATACAATGTAATATTACTCAGCCATAAAAAGAAATGAATTTGAGTTATTTGTAGTGAGGTGGATGGACCTAGAGTCTCTCATACAGAGTGAAGTCAGAAAGAGAAAAACTAATACCATATGCTAACACATATATATGGAATCTAAAAAGAAATTGGTTATGAAGAACCTAGGGGCAGGACAGGAATAAAGACACAGACATAGAAAATGTATTTTAGGACACAGGTAGGAGGAAGCATAAGCTGGAATGAAGAGAGAGTGACCTGAACATATAAACACTACCAAATGTAAAATAGATATCTAGTGCAAAGCAGCCGCATAGTGCAGGGAAATCAGCTGCACTATTCACATTAGGTAATTTCTTAAATCTCGTTCTGCTTTAAAGAACTATCATCATGTATACATAGGGCTGTAGCCATTAAAAATTATGTCTTCTGTTACTGATATGTACTCTGTCTATCGACCTCGAAATGGTTTTTGACTACCTGCGTATCACTGAGAAGGAAAACTTAAAGCCAAATTTCCATTCCCTTCAGAAGACACACTCAGGTCCTGTTCAAAGACCTCACAAAATCAGTCTCAGCTTATTAGAAACATCTGATTTTATATCCTCCTGGGGTGGGAAATGAAGCAGGCAGATTTGGATGCCATCACTTTAGGATAGTCAAATTGGGAAGCTGCTTGAATCACTAATGGAGGGAGGATGAAAAGAAGATTAAAGCCACAAAGACAGGACTTTAGGACACATCTAAGCTTTGGAGTGGGAAAGTGGAGGAACAGTCAATAGCAGTGGCAGAAGAAAGCATTAGAAAGTAAGCAAAGATGATAAAACATAACATAATCAAGAATGAGGAATAGTCAATACAGTTATTTACTATAATGAGAATTAATATCACAAAGCACATATTTCTAGAGATTAAATGCTGCCAAAGAGCACAGTCAAGAGAACTGAGGGTGGAAAAACAGGGAAAATTGAAGGCAATGGTCAGAAAAGGAAAATTCCAGGGATTCTAATGTTGTTATTTCCATTTATATTACAAAATGCTCCTGGGCTAATATTATTTCTAAACTATGTTACTACTAATTAACATAACATGATTTTTCATGTAAAAATAATGGAATGAGTTTTTTTATCTGATTTTAAGAATGCATTGTGCTCTCCCAATTTGCTAAGTAATTGGAATAATTTATTTTCTGCTCTCCAAAAAATTTTCCAAAAATAATTCATGAACAAAATTAGGTTGTGATATGCATTGAGATCACTGTAAAACACTTTTCTCACTGAAGTTACTTCATACATGACAGATGTTTTGACAACCACACTATTTCTCTGTATATTCCTCTCTGTCCTTCCCCTTGCTAACATCTGCTGACAGGCAGAGATCAGTCTTAGCAAACAGCTCTTATGATGCTGAGCATCTAGCCAGCAAGCCTCCTGCAGGCTAGAAGCAAAACAAATTCTCTGTTGCAAAGCTGAATAATTAATTAAACATTGGTAAGTCTGTTCTGCTGTTCTTACTGAAATTTAAAGGATGGTATCTTAACTGGTAATGATATTATGACATGACAAACCAGAGCCACATATAAGTGAACATTCATGATAAAGTGCAGTATGTTCTGGTCTCCTGCTAGCACAGTGAAATTATTGAGGGGGAAAATTGCCCTTTGAATTTTTATCATTGTCATGTAGGATTTATTAAACACTGATAGAGTTTTATTGAGCTAGGTCTTCTCCAAGCAAGTTTTACAAGCCCTGACATTTAAGAGCTAGGATTTTAAACCAGCCAGTGTTGATGAAGTTGATTGTAAAATGCTGGTACTTGAAAAAGGGATATTAAAAAATTGGATGAAGGAAAGGAAATAACATTGAGGGCAGAACATAAAAAAAAAAAAAAAGAGAGAGAGAAACAACTCTGCAGTTTATCTCTAGGAGAGATAAAGCAAGTTAAAAGAAGAACTTTGAGTCCAAAAAAAGAAAATCTAATGCTGGAAAGGTACTCATTTCCTAGGGAATAAAACAATTAAAAAGTTGTTTGTAGGAAAAGATCTTGATTAGGATGAAGTAATGAAGTTACAGCCACTATCTATCATAAGGTTATTCTGTGAAGAAGTAAAATTGTATAACTATTTTTATGTGAAATAAGTTTGAGGAAACTCTTAAGACTTATCTGATATTGTTCTCCTTTGATCATCAATGATCAGTGATAACTATTTTAATTAAGATTTCAGTATATTTTTCTTTTGTAAGCATCTGAGCTCTACGATCTCTCAGCAGATAATCTCCATGAATGGCAGGATGGAGTATAAAGCAAGTGAAAATATGAAATTAAGTGAAGTGAAAGTGAAATTAAGTGAAGTGAAATTAAGTGAAAGTGAAATTAAGTGAAGTGAAAGTGAAAATATGAAATTAACCCAGGCTGTACTACAAATCCACTTAAAATTACCTACAACTTAGGAATCATATATTTTTTCACATAATGAGTTGTTTACACAAATTAAGAGAAAAGCAATTAGCCACTAGCAACTAAGACTGTATGAGCCAAAACAGAATATATAGAGTGTTCCTTTATATTTGCCCTCAGTGAGTCCTGTTCCCCCCTCTACCCCACTGAAACTAAAATGCATTCAGTGAGCCTTGAAAACTTTCTTTAAAAAACTGTATGTACCTTCAAATAGTAATTATATTATTGATTTTTGTCATTCTTCTCTTCTAATATATGCATTCAATGCTATAAACTTCCCTCTAAATACTGCTTTCAATGCATATCACACATTTTGACAAATTGTGTTTTTATATTCACTGTTACAATTTTTTTTTAATTTTCTCTTGAAATGTATTCTTTGACTCATGTTATTTAGACGTATGTTGTTTAATCTCCACGTGTTTTGAGCTTTTTAAATTATCTTTCTGTTATTGATTTCTAGTTTAATTCCATGTGGTCTGAGAGCAGACATTGTATAATTCATATTCCTTTAAATTTGTTAAGATATGTTTTATGGCCCAGAATGTGATCTATCTTGGTGAATGTTCCATGTGAGTTTGAGAAGAAAAAGTATTCTGCTGTAGTTGGTTGAAGTAGTCTATAGATATCAGTTATATCCCATTGATTGATAGTGTTGCTTAGTTCAACTGTGTCCTTCCTGATTTTCTGCCTGCTAGGTCTGATCATTTCTGACAGAGGGGTGTTGAAGTCTCCACTATGATAGTATATTGGCCCATTTCTCCTTTCAGTTTTGTCAGTTTTTGCCTCACATAGTTTGATGTTCTCTTGCTAGGCACATACATATTAAGAATGGTTAGATCTTCTTGAAGAATAGTCTTTTATAATTTTGTAATGCCCTTCTTTATCCCTGATAAATTTTCTGACTTTAAAGTCAGCTCTGTTTGAAATTGATATAGCACTCTTGCTTTCTTTAGATTAGTGTTAGGGCAGTATATTTTTCTCCATCCATTTACTTTTAACTTCTCTGTGTCTTTATATGTAAAATGAATATTTATTGTAGACAACATATATTTGGATCCTGTTTTTGATCTACTTTGACAATCTGTCTTTTAATTGGTGTATTTAGACCATTGACATTCAAAGTGATTATTGATACTTGGATTAATATCTACCATATTCAATACATTTTTTTGTATTTATTGCTTTTGTTCTTTGTTCCAATTTTTGTTTTCCACTTTTTCCTGCATTTCACGGTTTTAATTAAGCTTTTTATAAGATTTTATTTTTCTCTTTTTTTTCTTTTTTTTTTTGCGGTATGCAGGGCTCTCACTGTTGTGGCCTCTCCCGTTGAGGAGCACAGGCTCCGGACGCGCAGGCTCAGCGGCCATGGTTCACGGGCCTAGCTGCTCCGTGGCATGTGGGATCTTCCCAGACCGGGGCACGAACCCGCGTCCCTTGCATCGGCAGGCAGACTTTCAACCACTGCGCCACCAGGGAAGCCCTATCTTCTCTTTATTCTTTGCATATTAGTTATACTTATTTTTCTGCTTTCTCTAGTGATTGTTTAGAGTTTGCAATATACATTTACAACTAATCCAATTATACTTTAAAATAACATTTTATCAGTTCATGAGTAGTATGAGTACCTTATAATAACAAAATATTTCTAATTTTATGTATATGTGTGTGTGTGTGTTTAAAGTCATATTGTAATTGGTGGAGAAAAGGAAAAAGAGGAAATGACTAAGAATGAAGACAGTTTGGGACAGTCCTCAGAGATAAATTGTTCCTGGACCAAATGACTTATTTAAATTTAATTTTATTATTTGCAATGAAATGTAGAATTTTATCTTGGCTTTTGTTGTGAAAGGGCTACCTTCCTTAGGAATGATCGCCTGTTGAGGATTATAGCCTAGTGTAATCTTTCATGCCAAATGTATATATACTTAAAGAAATATCCAGCTCAGTGGGAATCCCTAAAAATAGTGCTTTATCTCAGTCACAGTTGCAGTCCTCACTTATTACAATGTATCTCTATTATATAACCTCACTTCAGCCCTAATAATTCAGAAATACAGAATATTTGTCTTTTGTTTTTCTAGCCCTGTAGGGCTATTTTATTTATTGATTTGTTTGTTTGTTTGTATATTTATTTTTGTTTTATTCTAGTTGTTCTTTCTCAAGCAGAGCATTCTATTTGAGTGGATTCCTCCTTTACTCAAATTCAATCTGATCTACAGTAGTAACAAATTTCATGTTTAACTTCCTAAATTTCAATCTTCCCTGGTATTTAAACAGGTATAGGAATTTTCCCTTTTGTTAAAATGCTTTATTGATTTCAAAGGGAATCTGTTAAGGAAGAAGGTGGGATTTCAAATACATATTCTTCAATAATTATAGAAGGAAAACATAAGCTTCTAAGGAATGATGCCATCTTTCAATTCTAAAGCTGTAAGTCAGTGAAAAGAATGCTTAATGCAGCTGAGCTTTTCTCCAAAATAATTTTCTACACATGACTTTGAATGATGTATAACTTCATATCTCATGCACTTAATCTTTTTTTAAAAATAAATTTATTTAT
Organism: Aethalodelphis obliquidens; assembly: GCF_003676395.1. Classification (NCBI taxonomy): domain Eukaryota; kingdom Metazoa; phylum Chordata; class Mammalia; order Artiodactyla; family Delphinidae; genus Aethalodelphis; species Aethalodelphis obliquidens. The sequence continues at coordinate 21,222,205 of NW_020837945.1, read as the reverse complement.
TTATTTTTGGCTGTGTTGGGCCTTTGTTGCTGTGTGCAGACTTTCTCTAGTTGCAGCAAGGCGGGGCTACTCTTTGTTGTGGTGAATTGGCTTCTTATAGAGGTGGCTTCTCTTGTTGTGGAGAATGGGTTCTAGGTGCACGAGCTTCAGTAGTTGTGGCACTAGGGCTCAGTAGTTGTGGCTTGCGAGCTCTAGAGTGCAGGTTCAGTAGTTGTGGTGCACGGGCTTAGTTGCTCCGTGGCATGTGATATCTTCCCGGACCAGGGATCAAATCCGTGTATCCTATGTGCCCTGCATTGACAGGCAGATTCTTAACCACTGCATCACTAGGGTAATCCCATACACTTAATTTTTAAAGTGACATTCTGACACAGACTTTCCAAAATGTTGTAAATATGAGAGCACCTGAGAACAGAGAGAATAATTTGACATATTATCAACTATGTTAACTGTATAGGTAAATTTCTACTATTACATAGTTAGATTCTATTCAAAGTCTTCTTTACACAAACTGAAAACAATTTTTGAGCTTTCCCTCACTCTGAAACATAAAAAATATAAAGATTTCTGTCAATATTCCCAGAAATTTAATAATTTGTAGGAAAAACAGAAAATCAATAGAGAAAAATCAATGAAATCACATGGTCATATAAATACATCTAGAAAAGGCATTTGAGAAAATCCCACCCCCTTTTATGATAAAAACTCCATTAAATTAGAAATAGAGGGAAACTTCTTCAACTTGATAAAAAAAAAAACATCTACAAAAAACCTACAGCTAACATCACACTTAATGGTGAGAAACTCAAATCATTCCCACTAAGATCAGGTGAAAGATAAGAATGTCCCCTCTCACTACTATTTTTCAAAATCATACTAGAAGTCCTTGCTAATGTCAAAAGTCAAGGAAAGGAAACAAAAGATTTATAGAAAGGAAGACACAAAACTGTCTTTCTTTGAAGATGACATGATAGTCTATGTAGAAAATCTGAAAGAATAGACAAATATATTTTTGGAACTAGTAAACAATTATAAGAAGGATGAAAGATTCAAGGTTAATACATAAATGTCAACTGCTTTCTTATATACCAACAATGATGAAGTAGAATTTGAAATTAAAAACACAATACCATTTACATTAGCACCCACAAAACCCAAGATACTTAATATAAATCTAACAAACTATGTACGATATCTATACGTGGAAAAGTACAAAATTTTAATAAATGAAATCAAAGCAGAACTAAATAACTGGAGACACACTACATTATTCATGGATAGGAAAACTCAATATAGTCAAGATATCAGTTCTTCCCAACTCAAACTATATATACAATGCAATTCCAATCAAAATCCCAGCAAGTTATTTATGGATATCAACAAGTTGATTTTAGAGTTCACATGGAGAGGCAAAAGACTCAAAATAATCAACACAATATTGAAGAAGGAGAAGAACAAATTTGGAGAACTAATGTTACCTGCCTTCAAGCTGTATTGTAATGCTACAGCCGCCAAGACAGGATGATAATGGCAAAAGAATAAACAAATAGATCAAGGGAGCAGAATAAAGAGCCAAATAGCTTTAATCTACAAATTTCCATTTTGTGCATGTTCATTTTCTTAAATTCCCTACAACTTCTAGTATAATACTGAATATATTTTCCCCCAGCTATCAGAAGAATAAACTTAGTGTTTATAAAATTATGGGTTTTCACTGCTGAAGGATATTTTATTTCTTTAGAATTTCAATAATTCCCATCATTTCTACATTATATGACTAAAAGTTGTGAATGAAAGCTACAAATGCTAGAAGGTTTTCTAAAGATTCTAGTCTCAGAATCTGGCTAGTTTTCTGATCCTTACTGACCACTCATCTTATCCTAACATCTAGAGATATTCCAGTAAACCTGGAAAGCGGCAATAACTAGTTTACTCCATTCAGGTATGCTCAAAGAAGGGGTTATCTATTGATGTAAGCAACAGCTACTCTTCACAGAAAGAGAAAAAAAGACCACCAGAAACAAAAACATACTTCTAAAATGAACGCATACTTCTAGGAAATGTTGTTAATTAAGTGTATACTTGGGAGAATTTTTTTTTCAGTTTCCTTGTCATTTTATTTTGATATTTACATTGTTTACTTCTGAGAAATTACATGAGTAAATTGGATTTTTCCATTTTAATTAAAGCCAAATTACCTTTTTTGAGTAATATCAAATATACATAAATATGATGAATTTTTAGGTATTTAATTTTGCAAATGTAGACATTTATACTTATTTCTGTAGGAAGATTTTCCCTTATTCAGCTCAACTACCTCTTTTCTAAGGACAAAATGCCTCTTGCTAATTGTTCCACTTCTCTGAACTCATAATACCATGGTCACTATTCACTCATTTTATCTACTACATACTTATTAATAAATTATCTTATTTATGTCTGAGTGTCAGACTATGGAATATTTGTTTCTTATTAATTTTTGAAAGTTTGTCATCTATCTATAGATCTAGTGACTGTTAAATATATGTTGATGTAATGAATAGATGTTATCTTTGGAATGATAACATCTTTGGAATGAAGATAAAGGGAAGTATTTAGTTAAAAATGACTTGTTTGTTCAATAATCTTAATTCTAGCTACAATACTTATAAATTGTTAAAACTTGGGGAAAATATTTGTTGTTTTAAATTTGTGTTTCCTTTTTTGTAGACTGTGATAATTAAACTCTCTGTAGCATACACTGTTGGATGTTTACTCTCTTCCATGATTCCAAATACTCAGGGAAGTAAGATCTTTATTCAGACTCAGAAGGGGTTAATCTTATTTGGGCTATTCCAATGATATGAATTACATTTCCTTTGCCAGAGGCTGACTTAGAAAGAAATATTTTCCTCCCTTCTGTCAATTAAGATTCCAGTGGAAATCTGCTTGTGAATAAGGAACACTGATTTCTAGGAAAAATTTTAAAGCCTCTGTATGTTAAGTGTAAGAATGGGTTGCCCAGAACTACTATAGTTAAGCTTTGATGAGGCAGTGAGGTAGCTGAAGAAATTAGAGTAAAAGATGAAAGCAACCTAAGAATTTTTATAGCATCTTGAGTCTCTAAATACATCACAGTACATAGGGACTACTTATTATGACACGTAATACATTTCTTATGTTTTAAGCTCTTCAAGTTGTGTTCTTGTTACAGCCAAAAGATCCTTAGCAAACATAATTGCCTAACAATGTTTAATAAAAAGCAAATATTGCCTAACAGGTGTCTTGCATCTAGTAAGTACTCAAAAATCTATTGATATGTATTTCAGAATTAGAACGTGATTAAAAGGATGCAAATAGTCCTTGTTAACATGGAATTCAATGTGAAAATCTTTTCTGGTGATGTAATATGCATGCTGTTCAACATATTTTTAAATGTGTGTGAAAAGCAGAAACTTGTAGTGGATTCCTAAAATCTCTGTATCTGGCCATTTGGAAATGTCAGAAGAAACACATGAAGTCAGCATTATTATATAAAGAGAAAAAGGTTATTAACAATTATTTCACACTATGAAAACAAGATCATTACTGAAATTTTTCAAAAATACTTTAATGTCTTTAACCCAAACTGATAGAAGCTTGAGTAACTAAGAGGATTTCCACTTAATGTGTTAGAGTTGAATGAATAAATAAACCATTAAATACGACTTCATTTGAATAGCAAGCTGAAAGACTGTTCTTACACTTAGAATGAATTCTAAAGGTATATCATATTATCTCATGCTTTGAGTGTTCATGATTTTTTATTTTTCAACCTCTATACTCATATAATGAGTCTCAGCACATACTTCTAAAATATATTATGTTTTAAACTTTCTTTATGTAATCAATTCATAACAAATACCTTGTATTGTTTTCCCTTTTCTTCTTTTTTAGGAGTTAGTGCAAAGCTCTTTGTTTTAAAGAATACACTCTTTGGCATCAAATTACTACCTTGAAAAATACCATGTCATTCTAGATGCTTAATTTCTTCCTAGTTACATTCTTCTGTATCTATCCTCACCCACTGGAAAAAATATGAAGCCAAAGGGACAAGCCAAATGCTGGAGAGATGGGTTGGGATTACCAGTCAATGATCAGATTCAAAATAGAAAATGCATGAATATCATAGGCCAGCCTGTAGCCCGTAGTAATCTTACAAGAAAGGAAGAAAGTCATCTTTGATCACTCTAAAGTTAGAGTAATGTGTGTAACATCTTTATGGGACATAATTTCCATGAGCAGAGTAGGCTGACTTAAAGAGCCAGGGGCCATTCATATTATGAAGACTGTGGAATGTGCATTTTCCACTATGACCATGAATTACTTTTAATGACATTTGTTTCCCTTTACGGTACACATAATTTATCAATACCTAGTATTAAAAAAATAATTTCTTCTTGCCAAAACTTAATTTAACAAAATTCTTATTCTCAAATATCTAATACATCAGTAAAAATTAAAAAACAAATCAGATAGTAAAGGATAGTAAAAAAGATAGTAATATGTTGAAAGATGAATGAAGAAGTTAATTTTCAATAAAAATTTTACATTCAGAGACTGGAGGAATGAAAAGAAGTTTTTGAATAACAAAAGTAATTTTGTACTCCTGAGCACCAGCCAAAGCCAAAATGTGCTTCTTGTTTTATTGTTATAAAGCAATTGAGATTGCAAGAATTACATAAACAGCATACCCACTTCTAGTGAGATAAGTTTGCTGTAGTAGGTAAGTTCAAGAAAATAAAGTTCCATTTTTGTAATTTTCAGGAAGTTTGATCCATAAAACTAGTAGTGAGGAGCAAGTAAATAACATGACCTGGTATTTAGTAAATATATGTGGCACAGCACTGCAGGTTCTTGTGACATACTGAAAATAGCTTTCACCTCCTTGGAATTTTTTTTAGCACAAGTGAGGAATCACTATCTTTGCATCTATCAACCAGCCATAACCATTGTAATATAAAATTCTTGACATCTTGAACGTAATGCAGTGAGATAAAATCAGAAAAAGGTAAACATTTAAAAATATTTTCCAGTACTTGACATGTGGACCATTACTATTATTATTGTTACTTTGGTAATTTCTATTTAATATGGGCAAAAATTATGATTCATGAAAATTATATTCTATATGGGATATTTTCTACTCTAAGATACTTCACGAGCTCTGCTCTTCTTTATTACACAAGAAGGTAGACTTTTTAATCTTTGCATGTCTGTCTCTATTCATTATGAAAACAAATAATCACAACATACTTATCCTCTGAAAATTCTTTGATATCTATTCCTTCCTGTCTAATCTTATTGATACTGTATTAGAGAATCTTATTGGTACACTTATTCAGAGGTAAATTGATACACTGGCTTTTCAATGAACACCTGTATAATTAGGTTTTTACTGTCACACTAAATGATTAATCTGTCCTCAGATTTAGGATTTCCTATCATGCCAACACTATAATTTAAAACATTCATTGACTTTAATGAGACATTGCTGAGGTCTGCATTTTCTACTGACATTTCAAGGTTTGTGATGGTTTTTATTAACATATTTACCAAACGCTATCACTCTTTAATTTTTTGACATGTGGTCCTAAGTTACCAACAACTACTTTTAGAGAAGTTACCTCCTGGAACCATAGCATACAATGACTTTCCATGTTTTCACAATTTCATTTCATTTCCTGCTGCTTGAAGCCATCCCCTTCTAATCATCTTATCAGTTACCGCTGAACTCAAACTCAAGCTTCCTTACAGTGGCTCCTGTCAGTATCACTCATTTGAGCACACAAGATTTATTCAGATGTATGATTTATTGTGTGTGTATCTTGCTTCACAAGTTAGATTGAGGGTACAAATGCCAATACTGTGGAGTCAGTAAGAGGGAGGACTGAGGCACATATATTTCCCCAAGTTCCATGAGGGAGTGTAACTATGTACACATACCTTATTTCCTTCATAGAATCCATCTTAGTGCAAAAAACATATTTTGGGCTCTGTTTTAGTTTCTTTGAAATAGTGGTATATTTTGGACAAATGCAATTTAAAGAAGATTACGGAGGGAATAAACCATGTATACTCTATCACATTTAAGCTGTAACTACTCATTGCCTGTCTGTTCTGTATCTGATGGCATGACTCACATCTCCTCCTCAAGGTCTATGAGCAGGGAGCAGTTCAGTTTGTAGCCTAATGCAACTGCCCTGAATGTGGTCTCATTACAGCTAATGTCAGTGGACTTGCCAGATTCGACATCAAGTCCTGTCATTGTCTCAGGATCAATGAGGTATTACTTTGATTGATCTGCATAGTTGCCAACTGCTTGACATCACTAAGCTTTTCTCTTGGCTTTGAATGAATTCATGGTTATCAATCAAAATATATATATATATATATATATATATATGAATTTGAAATTCTTTATCCGGCAGGTCTTGTAGCATTAATATTACTAAATCCCTTGTGATGTGAGCCAAATGTATTGGTTTAAAAATGTATCATCTGTGTTGGGGCTTCTGTGGTGGCGCAGTGGTTGAGAGTCTGCCTGCCGATGCAGGGGACACGGGTCCGTGCCCCAGTCTGGGAGGATCCCACGTGCTGTGGAGCGGCTGGGCCCCTGAACCATGGCCGCTGGGCCTGCGCGTCCGGAGCCTGTGTTCCGCAACGGGAGAGGCCACAACAGTGAGAGGCCCGCGTACCGCAAAAAAAAAAAAAAAAAGTATCATCTGTGATATTGCAAGGGATATTTGCAGTTTAAGTTATATTTCAAAATTTAGTAGAGCCACAGTGTACTAGCTCATGCTTTAAGTAACAAAACTTTAAATAACTGCACTTTCACTGCAGTTTGAAATTTGCTTTTAAATTGTTTAAAAGGGCGGGGGATTATAAAAGCATGGCAGCATAAAAAGTTTTACTGATAACATACATTGTATAATATTAGTGATTTTATATCCAAGTGACTTTGGAATGTCTTGGTCATTTCTAACTCAACTTCGTGAATGCTTTTCTTGTGGAAAAATACATTTAAAATGCTGTCCTAAAGGAAGCTGGTTAATCAATTTCATAGTATTTTTTAACCTCTATGCATGAATAATAATCATTCAAAATCATTTAATTATTTTATATCATATTTATTCAAATCTATTATTTCAGCCATTCTAAGACTCACCATTATTTTATGCATCAGGAATGAAGGAAAAATAAAAGCTTCTGAATGATCCAAGATAGATATATTTATAACATTTTAAAAATTGTATACTTGTTGACATATCTATCTCAATCTTAATTAGTGAAATTTTTAGCATATATATTTTAGCATAGACTACAAATAAGAAAATGATGAGTGAAGTTAATTAGTTAAGGTATTCCTGAAATTCTACATGTTGAGTAAAACTCTTTTGAAGCACTTTTTTGACTCAGATTTATTAGTATTTGCATTTTTCACATACTATCATCCTCTGTGCCTTCGAAAGTGCTGTTGCAAAATTCTTAAAGGAGTGCTTACTTATTGTCTCTGAGGTTTCTTATTAAGATTCACACCAATTTTACAAGTTTTTATACATATACAAGCAGGTCATAACATCTACATTATGCCTATCAAAACCCAACTGTGATTATAAAATGAATTATGATTTCACAGATGTTGAAATGTGGCAAAATGTATGTCTTTCAATTAATGAAAAAATATATAATAGTGTTTTCCTTCCCCTCACAAAAAATGCTAATCATATCATTCAAAGCCATACTACTTTGGAAAAGTACATGTGCTAAGAACTTGCTTTGGGATTTTCCCTAGATATGACTTGCCATTGTTATTTTTCTTAGTCTTCACTGCAGACACAGTTCATTTTCACTAATCATTCCATAAATTTTGTTTGGATGTTTTTGCAATTAGCTTGAGGTCAGGAGACCAGTTCTGTTCAGTGGATTTTGAGCAAACTGAAAGTATATCACTCTGGGTAAAGCTTGATAAGATGTAGTGTGTTTCGTATTTCTTTGTCTTTCTCATGGAGACCTTGAAATTCACATATGAGAAAAATATAATGCAAGATTGAGGGAGACTGATTCCCTTAGTTGCATGATAGATGAAAAACCCTTTAGTGAAAAAGTAGTTTTGCTAAACTATTGAAGCTGGGTCTTTTCCTCTGTTTATTCTCATCTTGTAAAGACCTCAGTCCTAAATTTTTATGTAAATTGAGTCCCACAGGTTATAATCTCTGAATGTCATCCTTTAAAGATGGGATTATTATGAATTTGAAAAAAAGTTCTCATTTAGCAGATGTGTTCAAATAGTTTATGACCTAAAAAATTTTTCATTTGTGGAGGAAGATAAATTATCACCAGTCACTTAGCTGATATTTGGATCCACTAAGTGTTAATTTTCCCACAGCTGCTATACATACAATACATCTTGATTCTACTTCAAAGTCAACAACTAAAGCCATAAAATAATAAATGACTTTTTTTTAAATTTCAAATAAAAGACATTATATTTTGGATAATGTGATAAAGCATTCATAGACATGACAAGGAATTTTTTGTTTTCTTTTTTTGTTTATCCTAAACCTCAAAGTCTAACAAATAAGGATATGATGAAATATTAGAACATTCCATGTGGATTCTTAAGAGGTAAAAATTATATTTTTCTTTTTTTATTGAAGTATAGTTGATTTACAATATTGTATTGGTTTCTGGTGTACAACATACTATTACAATATTTTTAGAGATCGACTCCATTTAAAGTTATTATAAAATAAAGGTAGTATTTCCCTGTGCTGTACAATATATCCTTGTAGCTTATTTATTTTATACATAGTATTTTGTACCTCTTAATTCTCTTGCCCTATCTTGCCCCTCCCCACTTCTCTTTCCCAACTGGTAATCACTAATTTGTTCTATATATCCATTAGTCTGTTTCTGTTTTGTTATATACACTCATTTGTTTTATTTTTAGATTTCACATATAAGTGATAATGTATAGTGTTTGTCTTTCTCTGCATGACTTACTTCACTAAGCATAATACCCTCTAGGTCCATCCATGTTGTTGCAAAGGACAGAATTTCATTCTTTTTTATGGTTGAGTAATATTCCATTGTATATATACCACATCTTTATCCATTAATTATTGTTTTCATTTTCTTTACATACATACCCAGGAGTGGATTTGCTGGATTATATTGTAGTTCTATTTTTAGTTTTTTGAGGAACCTCCATACTGTTTTCCATAGTGGCTACACCAATTTACATTCCCACCAACAGAGTATTAGGGTTCCTTTTTCTCCACATCCTTGGAAACATTTGTTATTTGTAGACTTTTTGACGAAACCATTCTGACAGGTGTGAGGTGATATCTCATTGTGGTTTTGCCTTGTTTTTTTCTGATGATTAGAGATGTTGAGCATCTTTTCATATGCCTGTTGGCTATCTGTATGTCTTCATCTGAAAAATGTCTATTTGGGCCTTCTGCCCAGTTTTTAAATCAGTTTGTTTTTCTTGATATTGAATTGTATGAGCTGTTTATATATTTTGAATATAAACCCCTTATAGGTCATACTATTTACAAATATTTTCTCCCACTAAGAAGGTCTTTTTGTTTTGTCTGTTTCCTTTGCTATGCAAAAGCTTTTAAGTTTAATTATTTCCCTTTTGTTTATATTTGCTTCTGTATTCTTTGCCTTAGGAGACAGAGCCAAGGAAAATATTTCTATGATTTATGTCACAGAGTGTTCTACCTATATTTTCTTTTAGGAATTTTATGGTTTCAGGTCTTATATTTTAGTTTTAATCTGTTTTGACTTTGTTTTTATATATAGTGTGAGGAAATGTTCTAATATCATTCTTTTACATGTTGCTCTCCAGTTTTCCCAGCACCACTTATTGAAGAGATTGTCTTTTCTTCAGTGTATATTCTTGCCTCCTTTGTCATAGATTAATCAACCATATGAGTCTGGATTTATTTCTCAGCTTGCTATTCTGTTCCTTTCATCTATGTGTCTGTTTTTATGCCAGTACCATGCTGTGCTGGTAACTGTAGATTGTAGTATAAAGTCATGGAGCATGATATCTTCAGCTTTGTTCTTTATTCTCAAGAGTGCTTTGGCAATTCAGTGTCTTTTGTGGTTCCATATAAATTTTAGGATTATTTGTTCTAGTTCTGTGAAAAATGTGATGGCTATTATGACAGAGATTGCATTGAATCTGTAGATTGCTTTGGATAGTGTAGGCATTTTAACTGTATTAATTTCTTCTAATCCATGAACAGGGATATATTTCCATCTCTTTGTATCATTTTCAAATGCCTTCATCCTACAGTTTTTGGAGTATAGGTCTTTCACTACCTTGGTTACCTTTATTTCTAGGTATTTTATTCTTATTGATGTGATTGTAAATGGGGTTGATTCCTTAATTTCTTTGCTGATAGTTCTTAATTAGTGTACAGAAATACTACAGATTTCTGTATATTAATCTTGTATCCTGAAACATTATTGAATTCATATATTGATTCTAATAAAAGTTTTGGTGGAAATTTTAGGGTTTCCTATATATAGAATCATTTCATCTGCAAATAGTGACAGCTTTACTTTTTCCCTTACAATTTGGTTTATTTCTATTTCTTTTTCTTGTCTGATTGCTGTGGCTAGGTCTTCCAATACTATGTTAAATAGAAGTGGTGGGTGTGGACATCCTTATCTTGTTCCTGATTTTAGAAGAAAAAACTTCAGGTTTTCACTGTTGAGAATGATGTTAGCTGTGAGTTTGTCATAAATGGCCCTTATTATGTTGAGATACATACCTTCTATACCAACTTTTTTTTTTTTTTTTTTTTTTTGCGGTACGCGGGCCTCTCACTGTTGTGGCCTCTCCCGTTGCGGAGTACAGGCTCCGGACACGCAGGCTCAGCAGCCACGGGCCCAGCCACTCCATGGCATGTGGGATCCTCCCGGACCGGGGCACGAACCCACATCCCCTGCATCGGCAGGCGGACTCTCAACCACTGTGCCACCAGGGAAGCCCCTATACCAACTTTGATGAGAATTTTTCTCATGAATGAATGTTGAATTTTCTCAATGCTTTTTCTGCATCAGTTGAGATGATCATGTGATTCTTATCATTCATTTTGTTAATGTGGAGTATCTCATTGCATCCCTCAGAAAAATCCCACTTGATCCTAGTGTATAATCTTTTTTATATATTGTCAAATTTGATTTGTTAATATTTTGTTGAAGATTTTTGCATCTATATTTATGAAAGATACTGGCATGTAATTTTCTCTTTTTGTAGTGTTTTTTTCTGGTTTTGTTACCAAGGTAATGGGGTCTATAGAGATTGTTTATTTTTTCCTAATTTAGTTTTGGAAGTTTGTATGTTTCTAGAAATTTGTCCATTTCTTCTAGGCTGTCCAATTTATTGACATATATCTGTTTGTAGTATTCTCTTATGATTTTCTGTATCTCTGTGGTATTGTTTGTTATCTCCTCTTTAATTTCTCAGTTTGTTTATTTGGATACTCTCTCTCACTCTTTTTTTTTTTTTTCTTGATGAGCCTTAGGAAAGGTTTATCAATTTTGTTTATCATTCCAAAAAAACAGCTCTTGGTTTCATTGATCTTTTCTATTTTATTAATTTCATCTCGGATATTTATGATATACTTCATTTTTCTGACTTTAGGCTTCGTTTTTTCTTCTTTTTCTAATTCTTGTAGATGGAAGTTTAAGTTGTTTGAGAGTTTTCTTGTTTATTGAGGATGGCCTGTATCACTATAAACTTCCCTCTTATAATTGCTTTTGCTCTATTCCATTGATTTTGGAAAGATATGTTTCCCTTTTCATTTGTCTCAAGGTATTTTCTGATTTCTTCTTTGATTTCTTCATTGATCCATTCATTTTATTATAGCATCTTGTTTAGTCTCCATTTGTTTTTGTTTTTTCCACTTTTCTTCCTATAATTGGTATTTAGTTTCAAACCTTTGTGGTTTGAAAAAATGCTAAATATGATTTATATCCTGTTAAATTTATTGAGACTGGTTTTGTGATCTATCCTGGAGAACATTCCATATGCACTTCAAAGGAATGTGTAATCTGCTGTTTTTGGACGAGATGTTCTGTAGAAATCTATTAAATCCAACAGGTCTATCATGTCATTTAAGACCACTGTTGCCTTACTGATTTTCTGCCTGGATGATTTCTCCATTGATGTAAATAGGAGGTTACTTACCTTTCCAGTCTCCTGATTCACACCTGAATTCCTTGCTATCAAATAAAACTCAATCTTTGTATAATCTACTTTTGTGTGTGCTTACATCTGCCCATTTTTTCTAATTCTTTGCTCCTCTTTTAACCATTTTTCCAGTAGCCTGAAGCTCAGTCTTATGCCACATTTCGATTGCTAGCTCTAATTTATATACTAAGTCCTGTATTACTTATTTTCTTGATATACTAAAGACTCTGAGTGCTTCATGTACCCAGTAAAATTTTAATTAGCATTTTCTTATTAAAAAATCAATGTGTGTTAGTTATAAAGAGCTTAGCATATATAGATAAGCCCAAAACAAAATTTTCCATTGTCTTTGTAACATGGATTCAAGCATTGCTATACATTTTGGTATCTGTTTCTATGTCTCTTGTTCTCTTCATACATAAACCTACCTCACCCCTAAATGATCAATACAATATTGTAACTTGCATATATAAAATTCAAGTAACTTAATTTAAATATAAAATGTTATATTGTATTTCATTTTATAATTATTTATACAGTATTTTAAAAACCCTATTTGCAAGCACCTAGTTTATTTCTGAATGTTAATTGTATAAAAAATGATGCAATGAAGTTTTTCATCTTCATGATTTCTTTGTGATTAATATTAGGATTCTGTATTAAAATATATGAATATTTAAAAATATTTTAAACCAATTTAACATATACTCAATGCTGAAAACAAAAGTAAAATGGCGCAGAAAAGCTCAATGAAAGGGAAACTTACCCAGTCTCACTTTCCAAGCATACTTTTTAGTTCTACGTCTTTTAGTCTTCTTTCCCATGCTACTTGCACGCTTATTAGACAAATTTTGCCATATGTGTGTTTATGTGCCATGTGGTAACCTAACTTTTCACATTGCAACAATTTATTATACATTCACATTCCAATAGAGATTTATTTCAATTATATTTTTAACTGCTTGATATCACACATATCAAGATAGGAAATTTTAAATGCATATAATCCTTAAAGTTGAAATAATTCATAATAAATTATTCTAATTTGTTATATTTAACTATTTTATTACTAATTAGATTGAACTTTTATTTTTTTGTGTTCTTCTTCATTTGTCAATTAATTCTTGCTGGTGTTCTAAACAAAAATGTAGAATGTGCCCTAAAGAGAAATTTGAAGAGAATTTAATAAAGGAGAACTTTACAAAAGTATGGGTACTTTGTAGGAAAACCACAAGGGATAGTGCAGAGCCTGGGGACTAGGAACAGCCTTGCCAACCCAGGCAAGAAATGGCAAGGAGATAGTTGTCATCAGAACCCAGAGACATAGAGCTGTGTGGAGAGGACCACACCAATGGAATCTGTGGTCCTATTCCAAGATGCCCCTGGATCATCCTGAAGGAAGGAGACAGAAGAATAATGACTGTCAATCATACTTTCTTTCTGACATCTTCTTTCACCATTCATATTGCCTACTCTCAGTCAGAAGACAGTGACAAGAACCCAAAAGATGGAGTAGAGTTGGCTGAGTGGGGATCCTCAGAGTTAAACAGAAGTCTCCTAGCATAATGGTATTCATTCTGTTTTATAATGATGTTCTTATCTTTTTCTAAGTGCTTATTGTAATTATTTATACACAAGTATAATGACCTTTTTTAATATATGATGTAAATATATTTTCCAAATGTATTATTTATTTTTTAGTTCTGTTGCTTTCTAATTGGCAGAGGTTATTCATATTTATGTCATAAAGTGGAGTTTGATTTGCGATGTCTTTCTTTGGTAGCAATCCAAAAATAAATAAATAAAAAATACACATACACACAACCACACACACCCACCACACATACACACGCACACACACACACACACACACACACTACTCCACTGCCAATTTGTTCTTTACATATAAATAATGTAGAAATATTTAATTCTGCTGAAATACAAGGTATGTGCTATGATATAGATTTTCACCCCAAATGTGCTAGTTATATATGCATATCTGTATAATATGTATATCTCTATCTGCTTCTATAATGACATCTTTATATCTACTCTATTTATCTATCTATCTATCATCAGTATAAAGATTATACTGTTTCTCCTTTCTCTTTTTCTTTCTTCCCATCAACCATGATCTCTTTGTTAGCATAAGATCATGTGTTATTGTCATTACCCTGCTTCTAGTGACAGCTCTTAACATTTTTCTATCAAGTTAGATTTTTCAACAATGTGGTATTTTTTTTTTCTGATTTCAAAATGGAATTTAAGATATTATTACTTTGATTTTTCACTCCTCTTTTAATAATTATGGCTTTGTATACCCTCACTTCCAATTTTATTTATTTTCATTGTTTATGTGATTTTTTTAATCTTGTCTGTCCACTCATATTATTTAATTTGGCTGTCCACTCATACTCATAGTTTTCTTTTCTTTCTTTTTTTTTTAACAACTTTACTGGGGTATATTTTCTTTCCAACGTTGTGTTAGTTTCTGCTTTATAACAAAGTGAATCAGCTATACGTATACATAAATCTCCATATCTCCTCCCTCTTATCTCACCCTCACTCTCCCTATCCCACTCTTCTAAGTGGTACAAAGCACTGAGAAGATGTCACTGTGCTATACAGCTGCTTCCCACTACCTATTTTACATTTGGTAGTATATATAAGTCCATGTCCCTCTCTCACTTTGTCCCAGCTTTCCCTTCCCCCTCCCTCTGTCTTCAAGATCATTCTCGAAATCTGTGTCTTTATTGCTCTCCTGCCCATAGGTTCTTAAGAAACTTTTTTTTTTTTTAGATCCCATATATATACATGTTACCATACGTTATTTATTTTTCTCTTTCTGACTTACTTCACTCTGTATGACAGTCTCTAGGTCCAACCACCTCCCTAAAAATAACTCAATTTCATTTCTTTTTATGGCTGAGTAATATTCCATTGTGTATATGTGCCACATCTTCTTTATCCATTCATCTGTGGATGGACACTTAGGTTGCTTCCATGTCCTGGCTACTGTAAATAGAGCTGCAATGAACATTGTAGTACATGACTGTTGTTGAATTATGGTTTTCTCAGGGTATATACTCAGTAATGGGATTGCTGGGTCGTTTAGTAGTTCTATTTTTCATTTTTTTAAAGAACCTCCATACGTTCTCCATAGTGGCTGCATTAATTTACATTCCCACCAACAGTGCAAGAGAGTTCCCTTTTCACCACACCCTCTCCAGCATTTATTATTTGTAGATTTTTGATGGTGGCCATTCTGACTGGTGTGAGGTGATACCTTATTGCAGTTTTCATGTGCATTTCTCTAATGATTAGTGATGTTGAGCATCCTTTCATGTGATTCTTAGCAATCTGTATATCTTCTTTGAAGAAATGTCTATTTATGTCTTCCACCCATTTTTGGATTGGGTTGTTTGTTTTGTTGATATTGAGCTGCTTGTAAATTTTGGAGGCTAATCCTTTGTCAGTTGCTTCATTTGCAAATATTTTCTCCAATTCTGAGGGTTGCCTTTTCGTCTTTTTTTTTTTTTTTAACATCTTTATTGGAGTATAATTGCTTTATAATGGTGTGTTAGTTTCTGCTTTATAAGAAAGTGAATCAGTTATACATATACATATGTTCCCATATCTCTTCCCTCTTGCGTCTCCCTGCTTCCCACCCTCCTTATCCCACCCCTCCAGGCAGTCACAAAGCACAGAGCTGATCTCCCTGTGCTATGCAGCTGCTTCACACTAGTTATCTACCTTACGTTTGGTAGTGTATATATGTCCATGCCTCTCTCTCGCTTTGTCACAGCTTACCCTTCCCGCTCCCCATATCCTCAAGTCCATTCTGCCCACTTTTGGATTGAGTTGTTTGTTTTTTTGATATTGACTGCATGAGGTGCTTCTATGTTTTGGAGATAAATCCTTTGTCAGTTGCTTCATTGGCAAATATTTTCTCCCATTCTGAGGGTTGTCTTTCTGTCTTGTTTATGGTTCCCTTTGCTGTGCAAAAGCTTTTAAGTTTCATTAGTTCCCATTTGTTTATTTTTGTTTTTATTTCCATTTCTCTAGGAGGTGGGTCAAAAAGGATCTTGCTGTGATTTATGCAATATAGTGTTCTGCCTATGTTTTCCTCTAAGAGTTTGATAGTGCCTGGCCTTACATTTAGGTCTTTAACCCATTTTGAGTTTATTTTTGTGTATGGTGTTAGGGAGTGTTCTAATCTCATTATTTTACATGTAGTTGTCCAGTTTTCCCAACACCACTTATTGAAGAGGCTGTCTTCTCTCCACTGTATACTCTTGCCTCCTTTATTAAAGATAAGGTGACCATATGTGTGTGGGTTTATATCTGGGCTTTCTATCCTGTTCCTTTGATCTATATTTCTCTTTTTGTTCCAGTACCATACTGTCTTGATTACTGTAGTTTTGTAGTATAGTCTCAAGTCTGGGAGCCTGATTCCTCCAGCTCTGTTTTTCTTTCTCAAGATTGCTTTGGCTATTCAGGGTCTTTTGTGTTTCTATACGAATTGTGAATTTTTTTGTTCCAGTTCTGTGAAAAATGCTGGTGGTGGTTTGATAGGGATTGCATTGAACCTGTAGATTGCTTTGGGTAGTATAGTCATTCTCACAATGTTGATTCTTCCATTCCAAGAACATAGTATATCTCTCCATCTGTTTGTATCATCTTTAATTTTTTTCATCAGTGTCTTATAGTTTTCTGCATACAGGTCTTTTGTCTCCCAGTAGTTTTATTGCTAGGTATTTTATTACTTTTGTTGCAGTGGTAAACGGGAGTGTCCTTAATTTCTCTTTCAGATTTTTCTTAATTAGTGTATAGGAATGCAAGAGATTTCTGTGCATTAATTTTACATCCTGCTACCTTACCAAATTCATTGATTAGCTTTAGTAGTGTTCTGGTAGCATCTTTAGGATTCTCTATATATAGTGTCATGTCATCCACAAATACTTCGTTTTCTATTTGGATTCATTTAATTTATTTTTCTTATGTGATTGCTGTGGCTAAAACTTTCAAAACTATGTTGAATAATAGTGGTGAGAGTGGACAACCTTGTCTTGTTCCTGATCTTAGAGGAAATGGTCTCAGTTTTTCACCATTGAGAATGATATTGGCTGTGGGTTTGTCATATATGGCCTTTATTAGGTTGAGGTAAGTTCCCTCTATGCCTACTTTCTGGAGGGTTTTTATCATAGATTGGTGCTGAATTTTTTTGAAAGCTTTTTTCTGCATCTGTTGAGATGATTATGTTTTTTCTCCTTCAATGTGTTAATATGGTTTTTCACATTGATTGATTTACGTATATTGAAGAATCCTTGCATTTCTAGGATAAACCCCACTTGATCATGGTGTATGATCCTTTTAATGTACTGTTGGATTCTATTTGCTAGTATTTTATTGAGAATGTTTGCTTCTATGTTCATCAGTGATATTGGCCTGTAGTTTTCTTTCTTTGTGACATGTTTGTCTGGTTTTGGTATCAGGGTGATGGTGGCTTGTAGAATGAATTTTGGAGTGTTCTGCCCACTGCTATATTTTGGAAGAGTTTGAGAAGGATGGGTGTTAGCTCTTCTCTAAATGTTTGATAGAATTCATCTGTGAATCCATCTGGTCCTGGGCTTTTTCTTTGTTGGAAGAAATTGTTTATTTGAAAGGCAGTATCTGGACAACACATTCTGTTAAACCTAGAAAGTTTTGTAACTCCTTCTGTCTTTGGAGGAAAGTGGAAAAATGATACTAGAAGGCATTATTATATTGTATCTATATGATCTTAAATTTTATTCTGAACACTTAAAAGAAATTTCAAATAGAATAATTCCTAAAGATATGTAAAAGTGATCAAATATACCATAGTGATACTTTTGAGATGTCATCCAATTCCATGATCACGTGTGGGGAAGAACATGTTTATATTCTCCATAATGTCTGATAAGCATCATCTCTAAAGCTGAATTGCTGACTCTCTGTAGTCCACTTCTCTCATTACTGCAAAAATGTGGCAATAGCCTTCAGATTCAATATTTGTTAATGGGAAATATTTGGGCCAATTTTTCTTCCTATATTCTACCAAAGACGATAAAGTTAAAATATTCTAGTGCTATTTTTTCTTCAATCACTTATTTAATGTCTACTACTGTTATAGCTCTTTAGTCAATATATGAACTTCAGCATTTTATCAGTGATAATTTAATCTTTAAATTGTTCTCAAAAAGTTTCACTATACAAATTTTTGCCATTTTAAACTTAAAATCATCAGACTAGGTTTATATTAACAATTTTTCACATTTATATTAATCTTTCTGTCTGATAATCAATATCATAAAAAATTTTATATAAAATAAGTAATTTAATACCCTTGGGAACTGATTGAGTTTGGCACTATCATGGTCTTCATTTGCTTATAAAGAAACTGAAGCACTAAGTCATGTGACTTAATTAAACCCAAAGGGTTACCAAGTGGCAGAACTCTGATTATAAGCCTGATTTCAGGTCCTTTTTTCCTACAAACACTATGTTCTCATCCCAACAAAAATCCTCTAAGTGTAGTCATTTGTGTGTGGTATTTTCCTATTTCTATTCCATTGATTATGCTCTTCTATTCAGATGGAGTATTTTCCCTTTGCTTCTCTATCAGTATATGTTATCCATGACCCCATATTAATAATGTTTAATAATTTTGTATTATTACATTCATTCCTTAAATATTCATTACTGCATGTCTAGCATATGTTTTATGATATATTATTTTGTACTTATATAAAATTAGTTTACTCACTCATTCAGTGGGTAGTTACTGAAAATCTACTCTTTCCTAGGCAAAGCACTAGGTAGTGAGGAAATACTAGGATTCAAGACAGTAATATCTGCCTTTGTGGGGTTATATTCTGGAATATAGCTCATAAAAATTATAATTGGTTTATTTATGCCTTCAAAATAGAATAATTATCCATTATAGCATATTAAATATCTCCATGAATAATTTCATTTTTATGGAGGTTGTTGAGGTTCATTTAATTATTTTGATCTAACAGTAAAGTTTAATATACACATATACACATATAATAAAGTTTAATATACACATATAATAATTTGACTCAACAATGAATTCTAGCCATTTACCAAAGAGAAATGAAAACTTATGTTCACACAAAACTTGTACATAAATGTGTATAAGTGTTTATTTGTAATGACTGTAACTTAAATTGCCTTTGGTGAATGTAAAAGCAAACAGTGGTACATTCATGCAATGAAATACTACTTGGCAAGAAATAGGAACAAACAAAGGCGAGACAATGGACAAAGGCAAGAATGTGGGTAAAGCTCTAAGGCATAATGCTGAATGAGAAAATCCAGACTCAAGAGGGTACACACAGTATGGTTCCATTCTAACAACAATCTGTGAAAGCAAAGCTATAGGGAAAGAAAGTAGATTGGTGGTTTCTAAGGACTGGGACAGAAGGAGGTATGTGCTACTAAAGAACATAAAGGGACTTTTAGGGGTCATAGAAACGTTCTAAATCCTGATGTGTTAGAGATTACATGACTTTATTTTTCCCAATTCATGGAATTATACACAAAAAGGGCAAGTTTATACTGCAATAAAAACAAAAAGTCATTAAATGAGTTAATAGTAGACTGAACATGAGAGAAAATAGAATTACTATGGAGAAAACGTCAATAGAAAATAAGTAATCTAAAATAAGAAGTTATGTATATCTATATCTATATCTATATCTATATCCATATCACATAAATTAGAGTGTAAGATCCAAATGGCACATACTGGTAAAAGTTCACAATAAATGACAATTTTAGCCTCTCATGGATAGGATAAAGAGTGGGGCAGAAACAATATTTGAAAGGGTAATGTCTAAGAATTTTCCAAAACTGATTAAAAAAATCAACCTAAACACTTGAAAAGCTCATCAAATACCATGCGGGAGAAAATCACCTCCAGGTGCAGTACAGACAAACATAAGAAAGCAAAGGAAACAAATTACAAAGAAATAAAAACCAAACCTTAAAGATAGCCAGGTAGAAAGACACATGCCTTAAAAAGAATAAGGACAATACCAAAGATTCTCAAAGAGAAATTTTGGAAACCAGAGACAATAGAATGGTATTTAAAGTGCTAAAACAAAAGAAAAAAAGCCAATCCAGAATTTTAAAACCAGTTAAAATACTCTTCCAAAATATAAGCAAAAAATATTGTTTTGAAGTAAAGAGTATGAAATCATTGATTTCTAACATTTTGCATTATAAAAAGTACCAAGTAGTGTTCTTCAATCGGAAGGAAATGATCTCATGTGAAATCTGGAATTTATAAAAATGAGTGAAAATAGTAAACGTGTGCCTAATGCAAAACAATATAGACTATTTTAAGTAGCAAACAATAATATTGTCTTAATACTTATTGCACAAAGGATGAAAGCATTTTAATCTGTTGAATCGTTATAAGGTTCTTACATTGTTTCTTAAGTGGCAAACAATTGATTTATTGTTGATTGCTATGAGTCAAGGCTATATATTTTTCAGACTAGCATGGAAATATTAAAATGAGTAGTATAAACAAATACCTAATATAAAAAATAAGGAATAAAAAATTCTCAAGTGATCTAAAAAGAAGAAGGCATTTTTTCTCTTTTCTTTATCTCCTTCACATCTCATTTAATCTCTAAATTTTTTCTGAAGTAATGCTGTAATAAAGATTAATCACTTTATAAATAAATATGTGTTTTAATAACCAAGAATAAATAATGAGAAAAATCAAAGGGGATACACTAATAATATGATAAACACAAGCAAACAATGACAAAAGCCATCATGATTGAAATACTTTATGCAGAATGGTCCTTGTTGACCAGTCTGTAGTTTCAAATGATTATCTATTTAAAACAGAGAAATCAACATGATATATTCTGTACATCTTTATGTGATAGAGGCATTGCTAAGTCTGTGTATATCATAAAGATACACCTGCTCATATTTTACAAAACTATGAATTCTCTATTTCATTTATCTATTTCTAAAAGTGATACTCTTGGTAAACTACTGGAATAAACAATTTATTGTAGATGAATAAACATTTAAAATAGGTATCATATTGCCAGAAATGATCCACTGATGTGTATGACAAGTCCATTTTTGTTCAGTTTCAAAAGTATATAAGGTATAAAACACTGAATATTTGTGGCAAATATTGAGCTATTTAATATACTCTGCTTCTGATTATATGTGGATTAAAAATTTATGTCTTTAATCATCTGAATTTGCAATTGATGGGGAAGACAAATTACAAAGTAATAACTGAAATCAATGTGGTTGGAAATGAAAGCAAAGCTCTGTATCTTTTGCTATTTAAGTCACTAAATTCTCTATTTTTTACTACAGTGGGTCTTGATGTATTGTGTTTCTTGGACACTTACTCATAGCAAAAACATATGAGAAAAATTAAATATTGATGTTCACAGTAGGATAGTTGCAATATTTCATAAAGTTTTACCAAATAAGCAATATTTCTACTTACTAGGACATTTTTTGTTGATGAAAGATTATTTTTCTTCCCACTCCAGAGGAAATCAGAAAAGTCATTTAAAACTATATTTAGCTGGTATGGAACTATTTACTTCTTTTTTTTCAGAAGCAAATAGACATGAAATGCAATAGAATTGTTGATCACAATGGCTTTTACTGTGACAAATCTGATGATCTCTATGTTTGAAAACAAGCCATGTTGCATCTTACAATTATGGCTGTACTCTATTTGAAGTGTTTGGAATATTTTATGATTAAAAAATGTTGACTTCTTTTTTAGTAATTCCTCTTCCACTGTAATGCAAAATTTTGAAATGAATGTACAGAAACACTCAGATCTTACCAAAGTATTGAAATTGACAATAAATAAAAAGAAAAAATTATTACATGACTCCTTAACTCATAAATATAATTTCTCATTACCTCTGATCTGGCCAGGAAAATATGGACCAATTCTTTATGTATCTTTAATATATAATTTGAAAATCTCTATGACTATCTAAGTAGATATGTTCTGAGATACAGCATTAATGACTTAGAAACAGTTCAACTAAACACTCCGGCTCTCTTGCAGATTCTTTACTATATTAAAGGTAATTATGACTGAGGTAAGCAGACACAGATGCAGGCATTAACATTCATTTATTTTTCTCAGTGATTGACATAGTAACTCTCAAGAGATTTGCTATAGGCAATAATAATAATAATAATAAACTTAGAATTCAAGATTGAAATCAAATAAAAAATAAACTAAAATTTCTAAAATAAGAAAATATATGTCTTGAGACAACAATTAATGGAAATTCTTCAAGGCACTGGAGATTGACAAATTTATGAAAACACTTATTGTTACATGTAGAACGCTTGTTAGAAGAAACTGAGCTCTGTGCTGTGAATGATAGGACTCACTTTCTGTCCTTGACCTCTGGGAACTTCCTGACTACTTAACCAAGATGAGAAACATACTCATTTTAAAGAGACAAAATATAAATTTTTATAATCTGTATAAATAATTTTAGAATAAGCAAGAAGAATAGGTTTTAGGAAATCAAAGAAAACTTTAAAATATATAAAGAAAATACATCATGAAACTGTTTACTCTGAAACAGGCTTTGAATAAGAATTCAAATTACAATTAAAAGGAAAGGTACAGACAGGCAACTAAAAATTAGGTAAATAAATATATTAGGTGTGTACAATATGGCGGGTGCTATTGTAAGCAGTTTGTACTTCTTATCATCCTCAATATTTCCAACATTTTGAAAGGTATGTGTTATTATTGTTTCATTTTAAAAATGAGGACTGGAGGCTTGGGATTAAATGGCTGCCTTAAGTCATAGAGCTATTAAGTGTAGATCCAGAATTCAAACTCAGGCTAACATCTGAGCCTGCTTTCTAAACCACACTGCTATATTTCTTAGACACAGTAATGGGGGGTAAAAAGATATCATAATGGTAATATATAAGTTAAAAACATATTTTTAGTTATTAACATTCATGAGGTGAGAAAGAGCTAGAACAACATGTTGAGGTCAGATTTAAAGAACCATGTATTGTAAGATAAGAAATTTGAATTAGAATCTTAATCAATAGTAGAGATATTTTCATAAATAAATAAGTGTTAAGTATATAAGTAAATGGATATATAGTGACTATGCTAAACATCACTAATATATCACTAACATTCATGAATAC
Organism: Aethalodelphis obliquidens; assembly: GCF_003676395.1. Classification (NCBI taxonomy): domain Eukaryota; kingdom Metazoa; phylum Chordata; class Mammalia; order Artiodactyla; family Delphinidae; genus Aethalodelphis; species Aethalodelphis obliquidens. Next base: position 21,198,729 of record NW_020837945.1, on the reverse strand, counting down.
ATTTGTTTACTCAGTTGTGTACTAAGTTTAAAAAACTGTGTACAGAATTCTTATTATATGCCAGACACTATGCTACACATAAACATCCTGGTATAAATTGGAGTGGCTGCTGTAAAGAGTTTGCAGAAAGATTTTTAAAGTCAGGCTAAAGTTAAAGTTTAATATGATAGTAACACTTTTGGGTATGCTACTCTATGATTCATACAGATTTGTGCAATATATAGAATTATTTATATTTCAATATATAAAGAAAATATAATGTATGTATGAATGCATACATATATAAATAACTATACATGTGTACATATATTTGATTTGTCAGAAATACACATAATTTACACATAATTTTATGTAAATATGATTACTGACATGCACATTTTATTGCAGAGTTAATATATTTTAAATATGTCTAATCTTCTTCCTCTTCCTTATCTGTATGAGACCCATCCCTAAAATATTGTGAGTCACCTCAGATTAATAAAGTAGTACTTATACATTTATATTTTTATTAATATATACTTTTCCATATAGGTATGCATACATTTATGTATTAGTCTGCTAGAGCTGCCATAACAAAATACCACAGACTGCATGGCTTAAACAACAGGAATTTGTTCCTTATGGTTCTGGAGGCTGGAAGTCTAAGATCAAGGTGTCTGCAGGTTTGATTTTTCCCGAGGCCTCTCTCATTTTACAGATGGCTGCCTTCTCATTGTATTCTCACATGGCCTTTTCTCTGTGCATGTGCATTCCTGGTGTCTCTTCCTCTTATAAGGACACCACTCATACTGGAGTCCTTCAGCCCACCCTACAATCTCATTATTTTATTTTTTTTTACTGCCATATTCTTGCTTTTATTTTGATATTCATTCAATAATATTAATGTAACCCAGGCTAGCTGTAAATATCTTGAAATACAGAGGTGAATTAGAGTCACAGCCCTAGCTTACATTCCAGTGAAGGAGTTAATGTTAATTGCCATTTAATGTAGGTTTTCTTGACTACATAGGTCACATGAAGATTTTGCATATAATGTTGGATTTTTCCATGACATGATGGATAGAATTTCAAATAGTAGCAGGTAGTCATCCTTCTGTATCATTATTATTTTTTTCTCTATTGTTTATCTGTTCCTAGGCCAATCAGCTCATGAGTGATGGAAACTACCAGCTATATTTCCAAGAACGTTGACACCTGAGATTTCACCTTGTCTACACTCTGGTCATCATGTAGTTAACTTCTTCCACCTGGTGGGGGTTTCATTCTCTACAAGAGAGCTCAAGGGATATGGCTCAGAATATTATCTATAGACCTTGAAGGGGAACTAAAGGTCCTTGAGTTTGTTTTAATGACTAAACTATTCTTTAGTCATAGTTTCATAGCTTAAATTTTTCTGATGAATTAAACCTGAATTTCCCATTTTACAAAAGGCAACAAGAATACCAGTCACACAAATAGGATGCACACTCACACATTAGAAGACAGAACTCTCACAAATCTTCTCAGAGGATTACCGATATGGAGCCAAGCAAACACTTCCCCAACACAAACAGTCCTCAATGGCAGCTGCACATCAGAACTAGTTGGCAAAAATGCCCAGATAGCACTTCGTACTCACAAAAGGTCCTCAATGGCAGACAGACATCAGGACCAATTAGCGAAATGACCCCAAATCACTTTATGCTCAAAAGAGAAGTTTGCCCGACTGCACACTGGTGGATTTAGGTGTACTTAGTCTTGGAGCTTGTTCCACCAAGGGAAAGCATAAGTTGGCAGCCAGTGCCAAGGAGGTGGGAAACAGGGAGGATATCTGAAACAAATGGTTTTGACAGCTGCTAGGAAAGTTCCCCAGAATCTCCTTCTCAGGACCAGCTAGCTATGAGCAGCTGGCTCATCGCAGCCATCCCGGTGCCTTGCTGTGGTTGCAGCTCTACTGTGGAAAACACAGGAGAGCCAGATGCCACAAGAGTGCAGTCCCATGTTGGGCGCCAAAAAACTGTTGTCAAAAGTGGGGGGTCAGGCTGCTCACTGTTCAGAAGCTAGTAAAGAGGTAAGGCTGGTGGGAAAGAGAGTTGTCTTTATTTCCAAGGCCATCAACGGGAAGGGGTGAGGGTGTTGAACTCCTGTCCAAAGGCTGATTGCCTCCTATCCCTTCTGCCAATCCATAGGCAAGAGCTTTTATAGGCAAAGGGAGAGTGCTACATTCAGAAACAGCACAGGCAGCTCTGACAGTCCTCTTGAAATTGGTCATGTGGTGGTCTGATCAGCGCCATCTTGATTGTTTTAAGTACAGTTAATCTTCAGTTCCAGAGTTGGTTTGTTCTCATTTCTTTGAGGCAAATGCTCAGAATTGTGGCAGCTTATGTCAATATCTACAATCTGGTCATCAGGGAGTTAACTTCCACCTGCTGGGGGTTTCAGTATCTAAGGATAGCTCAAAGGATATGCCTCAGAATATTATCTATAGCTCTTGAAAGAAACAAAAGGTCCTTGACTTTGTTTAATGACTAAAGTATTGCTATTTGTCTTGTTTGACTGTTTTCCCTTGTTTCTACATTTTCTCACTTCTTTGATTAAACTTATTCTTTGGTTAAAGCTTTTCTACAGACAAAAGGCTGGTTGAATACATGGGGGAGAAGAACCATAGGATCCTGCTCCCTTTCAAAATGACTACATGATATCCCACTGTGTGGTTAGAGCATAATTTATTCATTCATTCCCCCTAGTGATTAGTATACAATATGTTGACCACTTTTATGACATTGGAAGCTTTTCTGCAGTAAATATCTTTGGACACACACTTTATGTATTGAATTTTTATTTTTTAATAATAAATTCTTAAAAGTGTGAATGCTAGATCAAAGGTTTTGTGTATCTTGAGCTTTAGAAGAAATTACTAAATTGATTTTCCAAAGGCAATAAACTTGGCATTTCCACCAGATGTCAGTTAGTAAACCTTTGTCATATACTCTACAGTAATTGGACTTTCATCTCTTCATTTTCTAAAACATCACTTATATGGATGTATTACTTCATTATCAATTGAATTATCTTTCTCAATACTACCTAAGACTACAACCTAATCAGGACAACTGATAATTTTGAGAGAATATCAAATGGCCCCACATAGTTGAAGTTGGCATTCAAGTGGGAGAGGAGAAAAAGAAAACAGCATGAGAAATATTTGAAGAGATAATGGCTGAGAATTTTCCAAAAGGAATGAAAGAATTTCAACCAAATAGGCAATAATCTCAGAAAATCCCAAACAGGAGGAAAAGGAATTTAAAAAACACTAAAGCATAAATAATAATTCCTCTCATTCACTGTTAAAAAAATGTTGAAAGTACCCAGAGAAAATTGCAACATGTTTTACAGATAAAGGTAAGAATTACTTCATATTTCCTCATCACATAAAAACATACAAATATATATATATATATATATATATATATATATAAAATATATCTACATTTGGTAGAAAGTATGTATTCACATTGATACCCTCAATTTTATTTTATCTCAATTGGATTCTCTTTTCCTTCCCTCATTCTGTATTTTTATGCTTTTTCTTCCATAGTGAGACCATGGTGCCCAATAACATAAACACATTTACTTATTTCTTTAACAACACTAATATACATATAAAACAATTCCAGAATTGTTTTACTCATGCCATTACAATAATAAAATTTATTTAAAAAAAAAGAAAACAAAACAAAACAGCTTTTACCATTATTTTCACCCACCTCCTAAAAACCTGTTCAAGACCAAAGGTATTGTTGAAATAACTTTCTAGACCCAAGATGGAGCCACTCTTGCCTGGGGTGACATATCAACAAACTAAGACTTAGATAAATTTTGTGTCCCCATGGATGCTCCGCTTGGTCAGAAACACAGTCAGTCAATCTCCAAACACCAAGCCAATTCTGGGCTTTCTCATTCCTAAACAAGTTTGATTGTGTGACCCCAGTCACTCAGATACTTTCAGTTTTTCTACTCCTTGTTCTTTATTCTTCACTCTGTAAAATCCTTCTGCCTTCCACCCCATTTTGCAGTTCTCCAAAAGGAGACTGGATTCTTCATGAAGTGTTAAATAAAGTTTGTTTGTATCACCTAAACTGTCTTCTTTAATCATTTTTTAACAGTATATGGTCAAATCTCTTCCTCCAGATTTTAGTGCAGTTATAATATTCATTTGAAATAAAATTATGTTTTTTTCTTTGTTGACTTTTGACTTTTTTATTGTTTTTTCTTCCAACTTTTATTGATATAATTTTATATTTCTGGTGATATGTAACATTATCACATTTTCAGTAGTTAAAAAAGGTTTGCTCAGAGAAGTGTCAATCTTCCTGTATACTTTCCATTCCATTTTTTTACCCTGTTGGTAAACAACCTCACTCTTTTCTGATTACATTTTCTGGTGCTTCTTTTGGTAACATAAGTGTGTTATGTGTACTATTTTTTTTTTTTACAGGCAATGTCTCTTGCAAATTAAATAGCTAAACAAAATTAAACTATATCAAGTGATGCCAGAAATAATAATACATCATTACCAAATTAGATTTATTTCAGTAACATGAAATTACTGCAGTGGTATTTATTTGTTGTTCTTTAAATTGCACATAAACATTATATATACTTTTTTTGGTATACTCTATAGTAAAACATGTTCCACATATTGGGCCAAATAAAAGGATATATGCACTTAATGCCACTTAAAGCCATCCTTTCCGTGTATTACATGACTCATTAATAAACATGTAATTCCAGTCATTTTGTAACTCACTATAGCATACCATTCAAAGAAAGAGTTTCTTTCTGAGCTCATTACATATAATCAGATATCTTCACTGATTCTTACTGTACACCTGAATACTTAGTTTCAATATTAGATTTGAACTAATTGTTATTTATTATTTATTTATTTAGTTAGTTAGTTAGTTAGTTAACTTTAAGAAGTATTTGAATCACCATGAAGAAGGGCTTTAGTTACCTCCATATGAAACAATGACACCTTTCAAGAAAGGATGATATTATTTTCATAAATAAAATAGCTTCCTATCTTCTATCATCTGAAAGTATTAAGTATAATTATGAAACTATAAGTTACTTCTAAATGCTGGTATATAGAGTTCAAATTAAGTAATAAATTAAGGAATTCCTAAATTGTTCCAGTTCTCACATGTTCACTTAAAGAAATTATGTTACAAGCACCCTCTAATATGGAAAAAAATCCTTAATTATATTTCACTATTTACTAGATTTTACTTTGAAAATCCATCTGATTAGCTTAGTAATTAGTCTTTGACCATTGTGTAAAACGAGTTCTCTAAGTTGCATATTTAAAAACCTTACTTGACGTTAACACATTAAGTAAAAATAATGTACAGTGTAAACAAATACTTGAATCAAGCAGCATAATTTTATTGCTTTTATCAATACTATATTTATATCCTTTGAAGTTCATAACTTCAAAATATGTGTGGACTTGTTTTTACTCTTTCCCGTACAAGCATAAAGTCACACTGCCCTCTTTTGGTAAAATACAGTTTATTTTTCTGGTGGGGGGGATCGACTTCTGCAGAGTAAAATCAGAACACAGAAAGAATTAAATATAAGTTGGATGATAAACAAAACTTCTTGCAAATAGTAAACAAATGTTTGTGGAATTTGAATTTTTCCCTCAGTGTCAATCATTTTTGACTGTTTGTTTGTTTGCTTGTTTAATTAATCTTAGTTTTCACTATGGATTTCTCTGACTTCTTTGAACAGGAAATTTACTCATTTAAAATAATTTTGTCTATACATAAGTAAACCAATGTTTAAATATATCTAATAGTTATGCTTATTTTAAAAAGTGGTTTTCTGTGCAAAAATTCCATATTTTTTTATGAAGCCTTTTTATCTCTACATTTTTAAAATTGTTTTGTCATTCTAACTCATGGAAGATTTGTCTTTAAAAATATGCCACCATAACTTTCAGAACAAGGCCAGTAATAAACCTGATGGTATGAAGGACAATGTGTGTACAAGTCCATGAGATGATCTCGGTGGGATCCATTTACAATTCCTTTCTTAAACATGACAAGCATTCTAACTATTGTCATTATTTTGTAAGTATTAGCTTTTCAAACTTACTAAATCAAAGCCAAATAAACATGGAATTGTCTTTATACTTATTTCCAGATCCATTATTTTCATAGAAAAAATAAATTCAGCATTCACACTGATAATGGTCTAAATATTTGTGTCTCCCCAAAATTCATATGCTGAAATACAAATCCCAAAGACTTATTAGGAGGTGGAGCCTTTGAGAGGTGCTTAGGTCATGGAGGTGGAGCCCTCAGGAATGGGATTAGTGCCTTATAAAAGAAACCCCACAGGGAGCACTCAACCCCTTCTACCAAGTGAGGACACAGTAAGAAGGTACTGTCTGAAATCAGAAAGTGGCCCTTTTCCAAACATTGTATCTGCTGGTGACATAATCCTGAACTGCCCAGCTTTCAGAACTATGAGAAAGAAATTTCTGTTGTTTATAACCTACTCAGTCTGTGATATTTTGTTACAACAGCCCAAATGGACTAAGAGACAGCCTAAAGTCTAAATAAAATTTAGTCACTGATATTTTGTATGTAAGCAGATCAATGGAAAATGGCATAGCATACTAAGTTGTTGGTTTGTAATTGCCATCTTAAATGGATGTAATACTTATTGGACTTCATTTTAAATTTTTCATAGTCATTAACTTATATTTTCCTTCTATCCAAGAGAATTGTACTGTTCTGGAAAAAGAAGAAAGAGGAGTTTTCATGTGCTCCATTCTATTTTGTTATTTTCTATGAGAAAGTACCAGTGATGAGTTGATACAATCCTTATCATGGCCCAAAGATAATTATTCAAGAAATAACCAAATAGATTAATTTGGAATTATAATGCAAAGTGTAATGTGTAATACTGTGTAGAAAATGTAAGTGTCTATTGCTTTCAATATATATGAAAGAGAGGATGGTAAGGAGAGTCATAAATGGATTGGAGTTACACAAAATTCTGAATGAATATCTGAGTCGGTTTCTGCTGATTGTTTTTGCTCTTGGCAATATTTTTTTCTTGCCTTTTTGTGTGTTGTAATCTGTTTCTGTTGAAAGTCAGACATGCTGTGTAAAAGAGTAAAACACTATCAGTGCAGATGGATAGTGGATGTAAATGCTAAAATTTTACTGTGGGAGTTTGGGTTAAACTATTTGAAGTTGCACTGGGTTTAAAGTTTGTTGTTGCTATGGTTCCCCTCAATGCACAAGACTTAAAATTATTCTATTTCAGGGTTTCTCAACTTTGGCACCATTTACATTTTTTTATTAGATATATTGTTTTATGGGGAGATTTCCTGAACATTGTAGGATGTTTAGCAGCAGTGATGGCTTCTAGATGTTAGATGAAAGTCATTAAAAAATTGCAGATATTGCTAAACGTGCCCTGGGGTAGGGTAAAATGACCTTCCGTTGAGAAATATTTCTCTTGCTGTAATCTTGTGTTTAGGTGGAAGCTGGTTTTTCCAGGTATTTTTCAATGTCTGCACCAACCTAAGCTTTAGATTGTTTCTCTTATGCTGTGTCTATGAGTGGACCTCTTTCTCATACATATCCATTTCCCAGAAATATTTTGCTATTAAAAATTGCTATTTGATGCCAGTTACTCTGTCAGTAAGGGGAGTAGTATAAAAGTGACTTTTTTGTTGTTGCTGTGATTAAACTTCCATGTTGGGCAGGCACCATGCTCTTGGGTCTTGTAGGTATGGCTTTCTCAGTGTTTCTGCACTTCCACTGACTATAGTGCTGAGCCCAGCATATAGTCCTGCCCCTTCTCTGGGGTATGGTGTGTGTGTGCGTGTGTGTGTGTTTGTGTGTGTGTGTGTGTGTGTGTGTGTATGAGTTTCCCTGATTCCCTTTCCTCAATTTAAATGGCTTTTCACCAGCATCATAATTTCAACAGTATTTGCTGTTCTTTCTCTACAGATTAAGCCTTCTAATCCACAGAGTCGTGAAAGAAAGAATCTAATTGTAGCTAACATACCTCTCACGCAGTTGCTGTTCCTCCCCTCCCCTATGTTTGAACCACAAGTGATGATTTCTTAGGGCACTTGTCAATCTTTTTTGTTATGACATGGTAGAATTCATTAAGAAAAAAATGCTATAAGTTATATAGACTCCTCCAATATCAGTATTCCATAGGGCTTACATGCTTTTTTGTCAGTATACATTTATTTCCTATTAATTCATCCTCCCCACAAAACTCCTCACTAAATTATATTAACTATGTACTATTGTGTGTTCCCCACATAAGCCAACAGCATCTTTGTAAGTACTTATCTTCCCCTATATATTGAGTCTTTTTTTCCCCCTTGACAAAAGTAACTTCCTTTTGTCAAGAAATGTCATGGTGAAGAAAACGGTCAAGAAATGTCATGAATTTGCAGTCTGTCCAGACTCTCTCTTTGTGTGGATAGGAGCAACATTCTTTCCAGCTCTTTTTTTTTTTTTTTGCAATACGCGGGCCTCTCACCATGTGGCCTCCCCCATTGCGAAACACAGGTTCCAGACGTACAGGCCCAGCGGCCATGGCTCATGGGTCCAGCCGCTCCACGGCATGTGAGATCTTCCCAGACCGGGACATGAACCCGTGTTCCCTACATCGTCAGGCGGACTCTCAATCACTGCGCCACCAGTGAAGCCCTCTTTCCAGCTCTTTACACTCTGAGAAGAATTTGAAGTCTGTCTGATGACTAATAAAGAATGACGATTTGCAATTTGATGAAAGTCAGGTGAATAATGAATTGTTGTACCAGGAACATATAGAGATCAAGGTTCCTGCATTTCTTAACTGTGTCATGCTGGGTAATTGACTTTATCCATCTGTAACTAAATTTATCCATCTGTAAAATGAGAAAATATATTGTATGTACCTGTAAAGAATTTAAGAGCTTTTGAGAAGTTCCTAATCCATAGTAGGTTCCTTATGAATACTCATAGTCATTATTATCTAAGCTGGGCATCTAACATGGAATATCTTACCCTACCTAAGTTTTTCTAGTTACACACATTATTATCAATATTTTAAGAAATTAGTTTATGTACATAAATAACATTGTCAAATAATGGATCCTTTAATTCATATTTTTTGTTTTTATTTAAGCAACATAAATAATTATATAAAGCAGAAAAGAGAAAATATTCAAAATATAATTTAAAGGTGAGTGTTTATGTATTTTACTACATATATATATATATATATATGAAAGTTCTTGTAAAACCAAAAAATATTTTTTTACATAGAACTTGAAACAAATAGAAATGTTAATAAAACTATGGAAATCTTGTTCAAAAATAAAATTCTTCATTTTTAAATTTAGTTTGAATTTTACAATGCCAAATATATATCCTCCTTTCTCTTCTTAATTAGTCTAGAAAGGAAAATAAAGGAGATTCTAATAAAGTGTATCTTACTTTTGATCTGTGTCTTTTTACCCTAATTCTTTGCAAACTCTAAGAAGTTACTTTAAATCTTTGAAGCTACCTATATCAAAATATTTTTGGAAAACTGCTTTTGTTTTCACACAGAAAATATTGACCACCACTACACTAAGTATTTTTTCTTGTCCAAAAATTATCTCTTAAAGCAAAACAAAATAATTTTTGTCTATATTTAGAACTCTTTATGTTATTAAATATTTTTATAAGTAATTTGACTTTATCATTCCCATATAAAACAGTCCTTTGGACTCCCTCTTGTGAGAACACCAGAATCACAACTAGTGGCTGGACAGTATTGACAGGAAGACACTGGAACTCACTAAAAAATGTACCCCACAGCCAAAGACAAAGGAGAAGCCACAATGAGATGGTAGGAGGGGCACAATGACAGTAAAATAAAATCCCATAACTGCTGGGTGCATGACTCACAGATTGGAGAACACTTATACCACTGAAGTCCACCCACTGGAGTGAAGGTTCTGAGTCCCACATCAAGTTTCCAACCTGAGGGTCTGGCAATGGGAGGAGGAACTCCTAGAGAATCAGATTCTGAGGGCTAGTGAGATTTGACTGCAGGACTTCAATAGGACTTCAGGGAAACAGAGACTCCACTCTTGCAGGGCACAAACAAAGTGATATGTGCATTGGGACCCAAGGGAAGGAGAAGTGACCCCAGGAGAGACTGAACCAGACCTACCTGCTAGTGTTGGAGGGTCTCCTGCGAGGTGGAGGGTGGCTATGGCTCACTGTGGGTACAAGGACACTGGCAGCAGAAGTTCTGGGAAGTATTTCTTGGCATGACCCCTCCCAGAGTCCTCCACTAACCCCACCAAAGAGCCCAGATAGGCTCCAGTGTTGGGTTGCCTCAGGCCAAACTACAAACAGGGAGGGAACCCAGCTCCACCCATCAGCACTCAAGCAGATTAAAGTTTTACTGATCTCTGCCCACTAGAGCAACAGTCAGCTCTGCCCACCACCAATCCCTCCCATCAGGACACTTGCACAAGCCTTTTTGATAGCCTCATCCACCAGAGGGCCCACAGAAGAAATAAGAAGAGCTATAATCCTGCAGCCTGTGGGAAAAAAAACTACATTCACAGAAAGATGGACAAGATGAAAAGGCAGAGGGCTATGTACCAGATGAAGGAACAAGGTAAAACCCCAGAAAAACAACTAAATGAAGTGGAGATATGCAACCTTCCACAAAAAGGATTCAGAATAATGATAGTGAAGATGATCCAGGTCCTCAGAAAATAAATGGAGGCAAAGATCCAGAAGATGCAAGAAATGTTTAACAAAGGCCTAGAAGAATTAAAGAACAAACAAACAGAGATGAACAATACAATAACTGAAATGAAAACAACACTAGAAAGAATCAATAGCAGAATAACTGAGGCAGAAGAACGGATAAGTGACCTGGAAGACAGAATGGTGGAATTCACTGCTGCAGAACAGAATAAAGAAAATAAAGAATGAAAAGAAATGAAGACAGCCTAAGAGACCTCTGGGACAACATTAAATGCAACAACATTCACATTATAGGGGTCCCAGAAGGAGAAGAGAGAGAGAAAGGACCAGAGAAAATATTTGAAGAGATTATAGTTGAAAAGTTCCATAACATGGGAAAGGAAATAGGCACCCAAGTCCAGGAAGTGCAGAGAGACCCATACAGGATAAACCCAAGGAGAAAGACGCTGAGACACATAGTAATCAAACTAGTAAAAATTAAAGACAAAGAAAAATTATTGAAAGCAGCAAGGGAAAACAACAAATAACATACAAGGGAACTCCCATAAAGTTAACAGCTGATTTCTCAGCAGAAACTCTACAAACCAGAAGGGAGTGGCATGATATACTTAAAGTGATGAAAGAGAAGAGCCTACAACCAAGATTACTCTACCCAGCATGGATCTAACCTACAACCAAAATTACTCTGCCTGGCATGAAATCTTTTGATTTCTCCATTGGATCTAATTCAGATTTGATGGAGAAATCAAAAGCTTTACAGACAAGCAAAAGTTAAGAGAATTCAGCACCACCAACCAGCTCTATAAGAAATGCTAAAGGAAATTCTCTAAGTGAGAAACACAAGAGAAGGAAAGGACATACAAAAACAAACCCAAAACAATTAAGAAAATGGTCACAGGAACATACATATTGATAATTATCTTAAATGTGAATGGATTAAATGCTCCAACCAAAACACACAGGCTTGCAGAATGGATACAAAAACAAGACCCATATGTATGCTGTCTACAAGAGACCGACTTCAGACCTAGGGACACATACAGACTGAAAGTGAGGGGATGGAAAAAGATATTCCATGCAAACAGAAATCAAAATAAAGCTGGAGTAGCAATACTCATATCAGATAAAATAGACTTTAAAATAAAGACTGTTACAAGAGATAAGGAAGGACACTACATAATGATCAAGAGATCAATCCAAGAAGAAGATATAACAATTATAAATATATATGCACCCAACATAGGAACACCTCAATACGTAAGGCAACTGCTAACAGCTATAAAAGAGGAAATCGACAGTAACACAATAATAGTGGAGCACTTTAACACCTCACTTTCACCAATGGACAGAATATCCAAAATGAAAGTAAACAAGGAAAAGAAGCTTTAAATGACACAATAGACCAGATAAATTTATTTGATATTTATAGGACATTCCATCCAAAAACAGCAGATTACACTTTGTTCTCAAGTATGCATGGAACATTCTCCAGTATAAATCACATCTTGGGTCACAAATCAACCCTCAGTAAATTAAAAAAAATGAAATCATATCAAGCACCTTTTCTGACCACAATGCTATGAGATTAGAAACGATTCACAGGAAAAAAAAAATACAAACACATAGAGGCTAAACAATATGTTACTAAATAACCAAGAGATCACTGAAGAAATCAGAAAGGAAATCAAAAATACCTAGAGAAAAATGGCAATGAAAACACGACAATACAAATCGTATGGGATGCAGCAAAAGCAGTTATAAGAGGGAAGTTTACAGCACTACAATCCTACCTCAAGAAACAAGAAAAATCTCAAATAAAAAATCTAACCTTACACCTAAAGCAACTAGAGAAAGAAGAACAAACAAAACCCAAAGTCAGTAGAAGGAAAGATATCATAAAGATCAGAGCAGAAATAAATGAAATAGAAACAAAGAAAACAATAGCAAAGGTCAATAAAACCAAAAGCTGGTTCTTTGAGAAGATAAAGAAAATTGATAAACCATTAGCCAGACTCATCAAGAAAAAGAGGGAGGGCTTCCCTGGTGGTGCAGTGGTTGAGAGTCTGACTGCCGATGCAGGGGACATGGGTTTGTGTCCCGGTCCAGGAAGATCCCACATGCCGCGGAGCCGCTGGGCCCGTGAGCCATGGCCACTGAGCCTGTGCATACGGAGCCTGTGCTCTGCAACGGTTGAGGCCACAACAGTGAGAGGTCCACGTACTGCAAAATAAAATAAATAAATAAATATATAAAGAAAGAAAGAAAGAAAAAGAGGGAGAGGATTCAAAGCAATAAAATTAGAAATGAAAAAGGAGAAGTTACATCAGACACCACAGAAATACAAAGCATCTTAAGAGACTACTACAAGCAACTCCATGCCATTAAAATGGACAAGCTGGAAGAAATGGACAAATGCTGAGAAAGGTATAACCTGCCAAGACTGAACCAGGAAGAAATAGAAAGTATGAACAGACCAATCACAAGTAATGAAATTGAAACTGTGATTACAAATCTTCCAACAAACAAAAGTCCAGGACCAGATGGCTTCACAGTTGAATTCTATCAAACATTTAGAGAAGAGCTAACACCCATTCTTCTCAAACTCTTCCAAAAAATTACAGAGGAAGGAACACTCCCAAACTCATTCTATGAGGCCACCATCACACTGATACCAAAACCAGACAAAGATACCACAATAAAAGAAAATTACAGACCAGTACCACTGATGAATATAGATGCAAAATTCCTCAACAATATACTGGCAAACAGAATCCAACAACACATTGAAAGGATCATACACAGTGATCACGTGGGATTTATCCCAGGGATGCAAGGATTCTTCAGTATACTTAAATCAATCAATGTGATATACCATATTAACAAACTGAAGAAGAAAAACCACATGATCATCTCAATAGATGCAGAAAAAGCTTTTGACAACATTCAACACCCAGTTATGATAAAAACTCTCCAGAAAGTGGGCATAGAAGAAACCTACCTCAACATAATAAAAGCCATATATAACAAACCCACCGCAAACATCATTCTCAATGGTGGAAAACTGAAACCAGTTCCACTAATATCAGGAACAAGAAAAGGCTATCCACTCTCACCACTATTATTCAGAAGAGTTTTGTAAGTTGTAGCCATGGCAATCAGAGAAGAAAAGGAAATAAAAGAAATACTAATTGGAAAAGAAGAAGTAAAACTGTCACTGTTTGCAGATGACATGATACTATACATAGAGAATCCTAAAGACGACACCAGAAAACTACTAGAGCTAATCAATGAATTTGGTAAACGTGCAGGATACAAAATTAATGCACAGAAATCTTGCATTCCTATACACTAATGATGAAAAATCTGAAAGAGAAATTAAGGAAACACTCCCATTTACCACTGAAACAAAAAGAATGAAATACCTAGGAACAAACCTACCTAGGGAGACAAAAGACGTGTATGCAGAAAACTATAAGACACTGATGAAGGAAATTAAAAATGATACCAACAGATGGAGAGATATACTATATTATTGGATTGGAAAAATCAACATTGTGAAAATGACTATACTACCCAAAGCAATCTACAGATTCAATGCAATCCCTATCAAATTACCAATGTCATATTTTACAGAACTAGAACAAAAAATCTTAAAATTTTTATGGAGACAAAAAAGACCTCGATTAGCCAAAGCAGTCTTGAGGGAAAAAAATGGAGCTGGAGGAATCAGACTCCCTGACTTCAGACTATACTACAAAGCTACAGTAATCAAGACAATATGGTACTGGCACAAAAACAGAAACATAGATTAATGGAATAAGATAGAGAGCCCAGAAATAAACCCACACACTTATGGTTAAGTAATCTATGACAAAGGAGGCAAGGATATGCAATGGAGAAAAGACAGTCTCTTCAATAAGTGGTGCTGGGAAAATTGGACAGCTACATGTCAAAGAATGAAATTAGAATACTCCTTAAACACCATACATAAAAATAAACTCAAAATGTATTAGAGACCTACATGTAAGATTGGACACTATAAAACTCTTAGAGGAAAACATAGGAAGAACACTTTTTGACATAAATCACATCAAGATCTTTTTTGATCGACCTCCTAGAGTAACAGAAAGAAAAACAAAAATAAACAAATGGGACCTAATGAAACTTAAAAGCTTTTGCAAAGCAAAGGAAAACATAACAAGATGAAAAGACAACCTTCAGAATGGTAGAAAATATTTGCAAATGAAGCAACTGACAAAGGATTAATCTCCAAAATATATAAATAGCTCATGCAGCTCAATATTCAGAAAAGAAACAACCCAATCCAAAAATGGGCAGAAGACCTAAATATACATTTTTCCAAAGAAGACATACACATGGCCAAGAAGCACATGAAAAGCTGCTCAACATCACTAATTGTTAGAGAAATGCAAATCAAAACTACAATGAGGTTATAACCTCACACCAGTTAGAATGGTCATCATCAGAAAATCTACAAACAACAAATGCTGGAGAGGGTGTGGAGAAAAGCAAACCCTCTTGCACTGTTGGTGGGAATGTAAATTGATACAGCCACTATGGAGAACAGTATGGATGTTCCTTACAAAATGAAAAATAGAATTACCATATGATACAGCAATCCCCCTACTGGGCATATACCCAGAGAAAACCATAATTCAAAATGACACATGCACTCCAATGTTCATTGCAGCACTATTTACAATAGCCAGGTCATGGAGCAACCTAAATGCCCATTGACAGATGAGTGGATAAAGAAGATGTGGTACATATATACAACGGAATATTACGCAGCCAAAAAAAGGAACAATATTGGGTCATTTGTTGAGACGTGAATGGATCTAGAGACTGTCATACACAGTGTAGTAAGTCAGAAAGAGAAAAACAAATATCATATATTAACGCATATATGTGAAACCTAGAAAAATGGTACAGATGAACCGGTTCGCAGGGCAGACATTGAGACGCAGAGTAGAGAAGAAACATATGGAAACCAAAAGGGGGAAGCGGTGTGGGTGTGGTGGGATGATTTTGATTGACATGTATACACTGATATGTATAAAATTGATGACTAATAAAGACCTGCTGTATAAAAAAAATAAATAAAATTAAATTTAAAAAAATGTTTTAAATAAAAAAAACTGTCTTTTGGTATTTAACAAATAGAAATCAGGAGTTAAAAGTATATTCATATTTTCATTCATTAATTTGGTCACTAGCAGCTGCTGTGTACACACTGCCAAATATGTCTAAGTTGACTGTGAAAAGAATTAGTAAAAATTCTTGGTTGCTAAGCTCATCTTTAATGTGCTGCATTAAATGCAGAAAGTTATTACATTAATTTTTCCTATTTCCTATTTCTTTTTTATTTGTTAGCCTTATAATTTGCTTTACTTCACAGTAATCAAGATTGTGAATTAAGGAAAGAACAAAACACATTAAAATCTTAAGACATTGTATAAATGTTTGGCAGTATTTGCTTACAAGTAAAACCCAAAGTAAGTCAATCTCTAAAATAAAAATTGGCATTGGAATTGTATTATTATCACCAACATTTCTGATAGTTTTAAATAACCCCTTTGCTAAAGGTAATACCTTTAGTCTATGTCCTTTAATAAATTATAATTTGCAACTAATATTTTGTAGTTCCACAGAGCTGAATTCTATGGAGTTTTCAAAATAAATATAATTTATTTTGCAAGTAAATATAAAGTTGTAAACTCTGCAGAGTAGTTACATTTGTAAGATATTTTACAAAATAGAATTCAGACAATTCCAGGTGCAGCTTTTTTTTTTAATCTAAAAAGAGCAACAGATGATAATTATTTTTGATAGGTCCTTTAAATTCTCGTGTACATATATATCTCAATAAAAAGAGTAAAGCATTCTGTAACAACATTATGTATTACCTCTGTTTCATTTAATAAAAACAGTTCTCTACTACAATTTTAACTACTGAAAATCATAATAACCACATTTTCAGAAGTCAAGGTGTAATTTTCTCTGGCTCAAACATAATTTATTAGCCACATTTATAGGCACCATTAAGAGTTTGACATGGATATGTGAACTAAAAAAATTTGAAGTTGCAGAAAGCAATATATTGTGCCCACCATATACTTTATTATAGCTACTAGATAACAGGTTTCTTGTAATAATAACACATTAAAAAGAATGTTACAGCTTTCATTGGGAAAAATAACATACTGTGGATTTAAGTAAGAAAGTAACAGTATTTTTCTATTTCTATTTTTCCATAATTTTTCCAAATCTTATTGCACAGACATGTGCATGTTATTTCACATAGAAGAATACACTATTCTCACATAATTTGTGGTGCTTGGCTCCTAGAAATAGAGGAAAATCATCCACAATATAAGCATCAAGAAGAGTGTTTCCATTTTACTTGAGGAGAGGTGGTATAGCCCTCTGCTGCTCTTTTATCATCCATAAAAATATTTATAAGTAAAATATTTCCTCACCAAGCTTAGGGTCACTGAAGTCATTATTCTCATGAATAAAACAAGTAAGAACTAATGTGTAATTACTCAAGGTAGAAGACAATAAGTGACTTTCTGTTCAAATGGTAATTAGTAAATTTTTGTTTAAATTTCAATAAAATAAATTATAAGCCAACTATATTTTATACATCCATGGAATAGATCCATTACTGCCTTTATTCTGAGTAATTCAAAGCAGGAATGCTTTAGTACTTGAATTGCTTTGCTTATTCTTCCTGGCTTTATATATACTGATTTGAAATTTCCAAAATTTGCTCTTTTAATTTGAATAGAGCCCAACTATTCTCAGATATGACTATCTTGAAAGTTCTATATTGAAATTATAATGATATAAAATGTTATTTGTGAAAAATAAATGAGTTCTTTATTCATGAATTTCCTGGACTGAACTTGAAAGGATGAACATTATCATTCACTAATATCATCTTTTATATGTGATTGTGAATTGTAATTCATAAATTACAAATAAGAGAAACAATTTGTGTAATCACCAACAATGTTTGAGTTATTATGATTTCTAAAAAGTTACTTCCTATTGTAATTATTATTTTATTATAGAAATCATAAATATGCAATAAATTAATATAATTAAAGCAAACAAAGTATTATTGCAGTTTTCGAGAAAGAATATTAGTGTAATGAATAGATTCTCAAAGTAAGTCTTTTTATTACTTGAAGGTCTTAACTATTTTGGCATTCATTAGTCACCTTAAGAAATCTTAATTTTTGCCCAGTCTAAATGTATTATTTTTTAATGAAATGACTGATGATTAGAAGTGCTTATTTCTCACTGAAGTGAGCAACTCAGTGTTTTCTGTTCTAGAGAATTCTGGGAAAAGTGATTTCCTCCTGTTGTATTTTTTAATGGAGCAATTTTATCAGGGTATTTTCACTCCGGCTTAGTTAATCTTTTTTCAGGTTTTGTAGTGGTATGACTCAGGTCAGTAGGGGAAGGAAGATCACATGAGAGGTCTCTGATCTTTTTGACAACTATACATGATCATGAGCCTTTCAATGTGATTGAATCAACACATGACCTCTCAGAAACTGGACTAAATCTAGAGGAACAAGGTTTTCAGAGAAATGATGTATGTTTTTCTTAATGTCTTTACAGTTTCTTGTCTTTACAGATTCACGGGAGAATGCAGAAAAGGTAGGCTGGTTAATCTTTGTGATTTTAAGTGCAAATCTTTTAATCTAATCTAATTTTACTACATTATTTTGCTCTTTGTCTTTGAAATTTTTTTGCTAATATCAGAACTGAAATATTTTCATCTCTATTAGAATAATCACTTAATATGGTAGGATATGAATGTGAAAATAAAATATAGGCAGAGCACATGACATAACTCCCTCTCACATGAATTTAGTACCATGAAAATTCCTCTTGCATTATTATTTTTCATCTATAATTTATTTTATTAATTCTCCAACTTATGACTTCATACCTGACCTCAATACTTAGCCCTTAATTTTCAGTTTATATACCTGTTGGATTAACCCACATAAATATTTGATCAATGATTTAAAATCAACATTTTGACCCTGAATCACATGTGTTCTACTCATCTCAAAATTTTCCCTACATAGATGACAAATTTAGGTACAAAGATTAAGAGCTTGGATTGGGATTGAGACTATATTGATCTGAATCTGTTTTTCATTACATAATACTCTAGTTACATTTTAAAGCCCCACATTTTTATTATACTTGAAAAAAAAACCCAACAGTGTTGTCATAAAGATAAAATAATACAATTTTCTTAATATAGGCTGCAGTAGGAGTAATTTATTATTACATATTAAGTATCTTATTGTAGAAAATTCAGAGACTTTAAATGCCATGGCCGTTATTCATAAACATTAGATTTGTGTAGTGTTTATCAGTTGTTCTTTTTTTTTCTTTCTTTTTGCGGTACGCGGGCCTCTCACTGTTGTGGTCTCTCCCGTTGCAGAGCACAGGCTCCGGACGCGCAGGTTCAGCGGCCATGGCTCACGGGCCCAGCCGCTCCACGGCATGTGGGATCTTGCCGGACCGGGGCACGAACCCATACCCCTGCATCGGCAGCGGACTCTCAACCACTGCGCCACCAGGGAAGCCCTCAGTTGTTCTTTTTATGCTTTTTGTAACAATGGCAGCAGTATTCTTTTTTTTTTTTTTAAACGTCTTTACCGGAGTATAATTGCTTTACAATGGTGCGTGAGTTTCTGCTGTAATACAAAGTGAATCCGCTATACATATACATATATCCCCATATCCTCTCCCTCTTGTGTCTCCCTCCCACCCTCCCCATCCCACCCCTCTAGGTGGTCACAAAGCACCGAGCTGATCTCCCTGTGCTATGCAACAACAGTATTCTTGTAACAACAAAAACACAATGACAAAAATAAACCTCTTGAGTGGTCATCTCAAACCTAAACTCTAAGGTTTGAGGACATTATGGGGACAGCTCTCAAGAGCAGATTAGAAATCCAGAAATCTGTTTTTGTGTTTTTTTTTTTTTTTTTTGACAAATGATGTTGTTTTAGTTGTTACAATTACCACTGGGATGGGCAAAGCCAGGGGAAAGGGGCGGACCACCTGGATTTGAGACTGTGGCTGCTGAGGACCACTTGGGCCGCCTCTTGGGAGACCACATGGACCATCTCGTGGAGCCTAGCGGCGCACTAGAGGCAGGCGCTGCGTCCACGGATGCATTCTAGGCCCAATTATGTGTGTTTTTTTGTTTTGTTTTTTTGCAAAATTTATTCCATATAATTGTGTTTATTTCTTCTGAAAGAGTATTTCAATCTAGGACAGGAATCATGGAGTCTTTATCATTTATAGGCACTTTTTAAACCATTCCTATTTTGGATTAGTTATTTTATCCTAATTGGTTGCTCATCTCTTGATCTCAGTGAGGATTAAATGAAATCACAAATGTAAATCCATTATATGTAAATAAATATATTACATATATCATGAATAGTATAAATATATATTTCTATATATTTATTTAAAAAATATTGGAGTATAGCTAATTTACAATGGTGTATCAGTTTCTGCTGTACAGCAATGTGAATCAGTTATGCATATGCATATATCCACTCTTTTTTAGATTGTTTTCCTATATAGGTCATTACAGAGTACCGAGTAGAGTTCCCTGTGCCATAGAGTATGTCCTTAGTAGTTATTATATATTTCTACGTAATGGATTCACATGTATGTATATATGTATATACACAAATATGTCTATATATAAATGCATTTAATGCATATGAACTATCATTAAAATTATAGTGCTCACTTTGGATTTTGAAAAGTAGTGCTGTCCATAACATAATCAATATTGCAATCATTTCCCTCAACCACTTGATACATATATTAAATTTATGGCAGATTTTCTAGATGTCATTAATTTGTCATTGTTTTAAGCTCAACTATATCCATCATTTCACTTATAAACTGTCAGATGAGATTTGCAGAGGAATGTTAAGGTAGCAATGATAGCAAGGCTTTTGAGCCACAGAGCCAAGTTGAAAAGCAAATGCTGTCTTAATCAAAGATATGTCTTAGTAAAAGCAAAAGATAATGCAAAGTATGCACTAGCTGAGTACCTGAGATGAAAATGTCATACTTTTGCCATTATATTCTTAACTGTATATATTCTTAGGCAAATTGAATACATGTATATTAATGCAGTTTTTCACTATTAGTCCTTTTATTCATGTATCTGTTCTCTTTTTGGAATATGACCATCTATATTTATATGTATATCTACAACTATATCTATATGGAAGTTTTACCCTTTTTTCCTTTTTCCTTTCTGATCACCAGAATAAACATGTTTGTTATAGATAATTTGGAAAGGACATAAAAATGCAAAAGAACAGTGCAAATACTAGATTTTGTAAGCTACAAATGATATATTCATGTCAACTAAAACACATACCATATCAAAATATGTCCTTGGTCTATGTAAGAATTAATTAAGAAAATTAAGTATTAAAAGAGGGAATTTGAGTGATTCTGAGATTTAATTTATACCTGAGAAATGTGCATTCCCAGGTATAAATATAAATTTGAATCTGTAGCATAGAGCATACTACTAAAAATAATAAAGCTTTCCACTTAAATCCCTCAAAAGTAGTCACTGTATTTTCTAGATGTCTGGTTCTCAGGGCAGGTATTGGATAAGCAATAGTGTTTTCACCATGCAATGACTATAAATTCTTTAGTTTCAGTAAAGAAGTAAGATGTTCAATTATCAGCAAAATTACAGCAATCAAATGAACTTTTCACTGATAATCACCAAAGAAGCTTACTCTGGGTACAACCTTCTTTATCATCCTCAAGCATCAACAGTGTTAAAAAAAATATTTCCCTCAAATTAAGAATTAAACAATTAAAATCTATAGTTTCACTTTTAAGGTTATAGAATTTGATTAGATACTTTTAAGACCCTCTTTGTTTAAATACAAGATAGTGTTTCATTATATTGAGATAATTCCCAAGTTTCAAACATTGAGTCATAATAATAGCAAATTATATATGAAAAAGCAAGGAATTTCCATGACATTTTGGAAGGTTACTATAACTTGGTATAAAGTAATAAAAGTACTTTGGTTTAGGAATTATGTGGTCATAATTCTATTTTATTTTATTAAATTCTTTTACATTGTCAAAATTTTAAATTTAAAAATTGATGAAATGAGAATCAGAAATATTCAGTAAATTTTCTAAGTTAACACAGCTCATTAGAGGAAGAACTTGAATCAGAATTCATATCACCTGTGTTTTTTTTAAATGTTCATTTTTACTTTCCAACTTTTTCTCTGTAAAGCATTCATCTTTATGTACTGGAACATTGATGGTGAATAAAGATAATTCTTAGTTACTTAGTCCAGAAAATATCTACCAAGATAAAAGACATTTATTCCATGTATGTTTGCTATCATAGACACTTTGGCTTTGTATGTCATTCATTAGTAATGTCATTTTTTCCAGAAGCACATTACATTTTTGGCTTTCTGTTAATGACCAGCCTGTGTTATTTAGCAGAAAATTGCTCCAATTTCTTTTTCCTAGATAGTAAATAAAACATATGAAAATGTACAATACCAGTGGGATTGGCTTATAAAGTCTCAAAATGAATCCATACTCGGTGTTGTAATTATTTCCAGAAAGAAAAATTGAAAATAGCATCAGCATTTTTGTGAGCCAAAACAATTAAAATCTGTTCAATTTTGTCCTTGCCTCAATATGTGATTAAAGCTAGATTTACTTTCTTTCAGCTGGTCACATTTCTGAGTCAATGCAACCCCTAGAATGAATAATGCATCAACTTAAATTAGTTATGTTTAAAAAAATCATTTCAAGGATGTGAACTAAACATCACCTTAAACAGATTCAAAATCTTGGAATACTTTGGAATGCATATCAAAATGTAAATTCACAACAGTTTTTGCAGTTTAATTTACCCAAATACCCCCCAGGAAACTTTACTTCTTGTTAAAAAGAGAGTTAGAGTTTGAACTCATTAACATATATGTTTCAGATGTTTGTGGTATTCCAGTATAATATTTGGCTACTTTAAAAATTTTGTAGAGTACAGTATCTGATAATATTTTAGCTTATTTTTATTTTTAACTTTAAGAAAGTAATAGCATGTCTTAATTTTTCATTTCTTCCTCAGTAAAATATTTCTCAAAATCAGGGATTTATAGTCTAAAACAATGAGCTTTAATATTAGTATTGTACAGTGGAAAAAGCAGTGGTTAGAATGCTACGTGTTTCTATGCTTTTATTGTCTGTGATGTAAATTAGCTTTGTCATATGTCAGTCTCATGCTTTATCAGGGAGGCAGTTAAAGCCTTAAATGAGCAGAATGGACTAGAATACGAAATGTGTAAACCTACGAAACAGCAACTCCCCCCTCCCCCCTCTTTGTTTTTCTGTATAGGCTAATAACTGGTTAAAGAAATAAGTTGAAAAAAGCTATTAAAAGTCTCTAGACCATTCTATCAGTATAAAACTAGGCAAACATATTTAGTTTGAAAGTGCCAAATCCTGAATCAGTATCTCATTTGTTTGCATACAGTTTCTACACTTAAATATTTTAGATGGGATATATTGCTATTTGCTATGTTACGTGGAATTTGTAAGAACATATTGATATTACTCAGAAATCAGCAATGAATAAATTAGACATACATTATCTTACCAAAGGAGCACTTGAGTATGCATATCTGATTGAAGAGGGTGATATAATGAATTGAATGATATTTCCAAAGGACTATGTGAAAATGTATCATTTTATAAGATTCCAAATCCTCAGAAGGGATTATATGCCCCTCCAGACATTCTCTTCAGGGTAGAATGACCATATAGCCGTGTATTCTAACTAATCAAACACATATAAAAGAGATGAAAAAAATATGTTTTGTTCCATTTGATTCCAGTAGCCATAATTTTCTGATTCTCTTGGAAGAATCATCTAAATTTAGTATGGACTATTTGAATGATATTCTTTGCAGTAATAGCTAAAATACTAAGCTGTGATCTATGGGAGCATTGGAAAGATATTATATTTTAGGATTTTAAAGCCTCTGTTTCAATTAGTGAAATAGCAGGCAAGTTCAGCCGCTAGTCACAGAGATGGCACAAAACTGGCTAAGGGAAACTTGAAAGTGGCATTAATATTCTCTGAGATTTAATCAGAAATGGGAGTGGGGAGCTTATTGGACTGTCTTTGCCAAATTAAGTATTGCTTGAGACTTGATATTGGGATTTCTGTGAAAATAAACACATAAAATAAAGCCAGAAATAGAGAGAGAAAGACCAGAGGAATATTTTGTTTCCCCCCCTCCTTTCAAACTGTTTAGTCTCCTGAAACCTACATTTCCTGGTATTACAAGGTGAACTATACAGTGTAGAAGAAAAAAGGTTTTTCTCTGAAGCATATGGCAAACCTTCAACAATTTTAGGTCTGACATTTCCTGCAGTTGAATCTGATGAGAAACAGATCAAAGTCAAGATGAATGTTTTTCCTCACTTCCCCTTGAGAGTCGGAGTTAGATTGTGTAGAAATTGGTATAAAAACTTGCTACTAGTAACATAACAAAGAGACCTTTCAAGACAATCTAAGTTTATCATGAAAAGCGTAAACATTGTTGCCTTTTTTTTTAAATTTTAGTTTTAATACTGTGAAGTTTTGCTGTCTACTATTGAAGAAATTAGATATATCCCAAACTAGAAAAACCCATTGTATGTATATTCAATTTTAGGTAATTTCCATTTTTATGACTTTTTTCTCTGCCATGGGACAATTGTATCAATATTTTAGTGGGCAAGATATAGAATTCCCTTGAGAAAATGTTCTTCAAGATAACTAAATATATAGGAAGCTGTAAGGTCTCACTCACGTAGCATTCCTTGATGTAATATCCCTCATCCAACATTAGTTTCCTATTAGCTGTCAAGTTAGAAATAACAAACTTAACTCACAAATTTAAAATGTCCACAGTGTACTTATGTACCTTAGGTCACCCCTAGAGTGCATGTTTGCATTTATTAAAAGACAAAAATTGAGTTGAGAATATGTCTCTACATCAATTCCAGTATGGATACAGGGTTTACAAATTCAGAGATTTGGCCATTTATGTCTCTCCATGAACTTGAAATAATATCATGGATTAATTATCTAATTATATAGTTAGATATAACCTTGACTTTGTCTACTATATTGATATCTATTGCAGTAAAGGATTGTCAATTAAACTATAATATTCATACTGTTTTGGGTGATAGAATCCCAGGAATAAATCACTATGAGATTGCCAAGGTATGCACATAATTTAAATAGAAAATGTAGTTAATTAAAAGTGTTTTTTCACTATTTTAGGTTCTGTCCAAGAGACTGCATATAGGCAAATTAAATATATATACACACACACAAACAATATAAATATGTGTGTTTTCTTCTGATAAGAAGGTGGATCTTTAGATGGTAAATAAGTTATAAAATATGGAATTGAATGCCTTATTAAAACTAATGCATAGCATATTTTGAAGCAGGACAAAATATTTCTTTTGTTTCAATTAAATTTAGAAAGTGAAGCCATCACAGAGCTTTTAGAAGCTGGTACAATAAAACTATTTCAATTATACCCTAAAAGTCTGAAGAAAATTGAAAGACTGATATTAAGAGCCTTTGACAGAGGTTCCCATAGTTCCCTAGTGGTATAAGTGCCAAAAGCTGACCATTTATTTCTGTTTTTGCATGTTTTGAAATAAACAGTACTATTGGAACATGACATACCTTTACACTTGATATTAGATTGGAAAAATCTGTATACAATGAGACATATAACTAGAAAGAATCTCATTCATCTAGGACAACACAACAGAAAAAATGAAAGGAAAATGGTATCTATGGGAAGAGATGAGTTCCTAATTTGAAACAATGAACAGTGTAACAATATACATTTAATAAACTTGAGTAAACCCATAATGTAAAAAAAAAAACAAGAAAACCACTTCTAATATAATGAAACTATTTCACTTAATTGGCCTAAGTAATTGCTTGTTTTATGTATTGTAGTCTTAAAATTAGGTCAGTATATTCAGATCAAGTAAATATTTCCAAGTTTCTACCTAGGCATGTAATCTAACTCAAATGAAAAAGTGGAGCAGTTAATCATATTTTTATTGATTTAATTTTTAATCAGTGATTTGCAATAGTTTTTAGTTATATCCACAAGAAAGCAAAGTATAAGTCATCTTCATTATGAAGACCTTGCTATATGCCTTTTTGGCTAGAATAAACTACATCCCCCAGAATTCCCTTTCCTTTTATATTTCAGTTAGTGTGGGCTACAAGGGAGATTGTCTCTGGGAGTTGGAGGGCAAAGGGAAGGTAGTAACCATTTTACAAAACTCACTTGTTTCTGATCTCCTGGGTCAACCTGTTGTCATGAAGCAGCAGCTGTGCCTGTGTTTGTTCTCTTTCTCCTGGATTTCCCTCAGTTTCTCTGACTCATGGGTTGTATATTTATGTTCAGTTTCATCTGAAAGAGTCCAGGATCCTGCAGTATATCCTTGTTACCAAGGTCAGAGGGAAAACCTATAGAAAGCAAAAGATCAGTGTTTACAGGGACTGAGAATGGGTGAAGATCATAAACAAACTTCAGAATGATGAAAATATTCTGTATACTGTCGTGGTGATGGTTATATGACTATATATTTTTCAAAGTTGTCAATCTCTTTACTTAAAAGAAATGAGTTTTATGGTATGTAAATTATAACTTAATAATTCTCACAAAAAAATAAGAAAATACACAACAATAAGTTTTTCGACCCTTCTGGAAACTACAAAATCAAATTAAGTTAACTGTGATGGTATAACATAAAATTGTATAGCAGGCCATGTTAGCATCACATTTATTTCGTATACTTCCTAATTTTTTAATCTTGTAACTGAGTATATTAAAAAAAATGGGTGGTTTTGTTTTCAAAGTTATGTTTTGAATTTGGATATCTCAAATTAATAATAAACTATCATATATATGTATACATATGTATGCATATGTGTGTGGTATAATTTCTAAATGTGTATATTTAATTTCAAATTTATTAGAATTATATGAATCTATATTTATCAGTATTTAAATTTGTTCTATTAGTTCTTCCTTGAAAAGACAATATACTACATGATTGCATGAAACAAACTTCTTATGAGAATGAGCAGTAATTATGTATTCTGACAAGCACAATAATTTCTTATAAAGCATTTAATACTTGTCAGTCCACTAGGCACTTTACTTAATTTATTATATTCAATACTAAGATTAATCTGAATTAAGAGAGTCATGTCCTCTCTGAATTTGGAAATAAAAGCCAAATTTCAATGTCATCATGTGTGTAATGAAATATTTGCTAAAACATACATAAAATCACCTATAACCTTAAAATCCTGAGACTTAATAAAATGTAACATAAGTTACTTGTTTTGTCCCACCTTTTAATAGTTTAATAATAGACATTCAATACATTTCTTAGGCTGACATTAATTTGGTTTCCTTTATTTAATAGTGCTAAATTAAACATTCCTATAAAGCATTCTGATATTTTGATCCTAGATTTTTCTGTTTTCCTTTTGAATATATTTCCAGCAACTAGATTTATCACTTTGTTTTTTGCTTTATATATATTTCACTAATTTCCATTCTATATTTAATATATTACCTCTAATTTTCTTTTCTCTTTACTAGTATACATTTTTTAACTTCTAGGATACATTTCATGGTTTTACCATTTCAATTATAGTGTAAGAAATTTACAATAATATACTTTCATTTTTCCCCTACTGAAAATTGTATTTTGTTGCCTCCATGTCCTGGCTATTGTAAATAGGGCTGCAGTGAACATTGTGGTACATGTCTCTTTTTGAACTATGGTTTTCTCAGAGTATATGCCCATCGACAGATGAATGGATAAAGAAGATGTGACATATATATACAATGGAATATTACACAGCCATAAAAAGAAATAAAATTGAGTCATTTGTAGTGAGGTGGATGGACCTAGAGTCTGTCATACAGAGTGAAGTAAGTCAGAAAGATAAAACAAATACCGTATGCTAACACATATATATGAAATTTTTAGGAAAGGTACTGATGAACCTCATGGCAGGGCTGGAATAAAGACATAGACATAGAGAATGGACTTGAGGACATGGTGGTAGGGGTGGAAGCTGGGGCGAAGTGAGAGTAGCAGCGACATATGTACATGACCAAATGTAAAATAGATAGCTAGTGGGAAGCAGTAGCATAGCACAGGGAGATCAGCTCGGTGGTTTGTGACCACCTAGAGGGGTGGGATAGGGAGTGTGGGAGGGAGGGAGACGCAAAAGGGAAGAGATATGGAAACATATGTATATGTATAGCTGATTCTCTTTTTTATAAAGCAGAAAATAACACACCACTGTAAAGCAATTATGCTCCAATAAAGATGTTAAAAAATAATAAAAAATAAAAGAGGGAGGGGATATGGGGATATATGTATGCATATGGCTGATTCACTTTATTGTACAACAGAAACTAACAAAGTATTGTTAAGCAATTATTCTCCAATAAAGATCTATAAAAAATAAATAAAAGAAAATTGTATTTTGTCATAATTTTTACTTTTAATATATTATAAACTCCATTCTATATTGTTCCTACTTTTGTTTAAAGAGTTTGAAATAATGATTAAAAATCTTATATGGGGCTTCCCTGGTGGCGCAGCTGTTGAGAGTCCGCCTGCTGATGCAGGGGACACGGGTTCGTGCCCCAGTCCAGGAAGATCTCACATGCCGTTGAGTGGCTGGGCCCGTGAGCCATGGCGGCTGAACCTGTGCGTCAGGAGCCCGTGCTCCACAACGGGAGAGGCCACAACAGTGAGAGGTCCGCGTAACGCAAAAAAAAAAAAAAATTATATGTTTAACCATGTAGTTACCATTTTCAGGGCCAAAATTTATTTATTATATTGATCCATATGTCCATCTGGTATCATTTTTCTTTTGTCTGAAGCATTTCTGACGTTTATTTTACTGCCACAAGTCTGTTTATGATGAATTATTTTATATTTTATGTATTTGAAAATGCCTTTGTTTCATGTTTTTTTTTTGTTTGTTTGTTTTAAGATGTTTTCTGTGGCTATAATTGAGGGTTTTTTTTTTTCTTCTTCCATTCAATACTTTGGAAATGTCACTTCACTGTCTTCTGTCTTGTATTCTTTCTCATTAGAAATCTGCTGCAATCTTCATCTTTGTTCCTCTGCACATAATGAGTCCTTTATTTTCCTTTTCTGGATTTTAAAAAATTCCTCTTTTTCATTACTTTAGACAGTTTCTTTGTGATATTCCCTACTGTAGTTTTCTTCACATTTTGGGGGAATTGGAGTCCTTTGAGCTTTTGAAACTTAAGGTTTGTAGTTTTCATCAAATTTGGAATATTATCTGCCATTATTTCTTCAAATATTTTTCCTGCTCCATCACTCTGTCTCCTTTTTTTTTAAGGAACTCTAATTTCATTTATTTGGGGCCACTTGAAGTTATCTTACAGCTTACTGATATTTTGTTAATTTTTAAATAATTTTTTCCTCCATATTTCATTTTGGATAATTTATGCTGCTGTTTTATGTTCCTTTTTAAAATTGAGGTATAGTTGATTCATAATACTATCTAAGTTTCAGGCTCACGGGCCCAGCCGCTCCGCGACGTGTGGGATCTTCCTGGACTGGGGCACAAACCCATGTCCCCTGCATCGGCAGGCGGACTCTCAACAGCTGTGCCACCAGGGAAGCCCTTTACTTTATATTTTAAAAATTTTATATGACTTTAGTTTAATGGTCTGTATCATCTTACCTATTTACAAATATAACTTAATGTTATTATTTATAAATTCTGATTAGTATTCTACTTTAAAGTTCCTATCCTGAATATCCTTTAAAGATTTTCCTTTACCTCTTTGGTTTGGCAATGTCATGTCCTTTGCTTGGATTCACTCAGGTAGTAAGACAAAAACAAATAACTGAAGCAAACAAACACAATTTTTTTCCCCCCAAGATTAAGAAGTTTCATTGCCAGCTAAGTATTCCTAGTTCTTGATTTGCTTTATGCATATCTGCAAGAAAAATTATTAAAACAAGATTCCTAGTTTTTCTTGAAACAGTATTAACTATGCCTAATACAAGATCTTGGCAGTCTATTGTCGACTTAGTGTTGCACCTTCTGTGAATGAGTGATGACAGAAATCCCAATAGTACCTTCCAGTACTGGCCACCAGGATTTGTTTTTAGCCAAAGGAATTAGAGGAACATGTGAGGTTGCCTGGAAATTTTTAGTCATACACTTAAATAAATAAATTGTATTATTTTATTAATTTCAAATATATTTATAAATGTATTATGTATTATGGAAATATTAATGCATATATGGTTAGAAATAAAAGTACTTTTCCCTTTTCTTATCACACCATCCCCATCACCACCAGTCAGAGATTGTCACTATTAAAAAGTTTAGTGTATATGTAGGCAATCATCACATAGCTGGTTAAAAAAGTAGAGACTGATGTAAAGCTGTTAGATATAGGACAATGAAGTAACACCTTCCTCATAAGTTTAGGTACCTGCCTCATACAGTGGTTGTAAGGATCAAATGAGTTAATATTTTTGAAGATCTTAAAATATTCCCATTTACCTTTCTAAAGTTTTCTATGGTAATTTATTTGTTGGTGTACCTACACATTTATTTCTATGAAGGAAGGGAAGTTGAATCACTGGATCAGATTTTGTCCCAGAATTCCTGATGTGCTCTGTGATATCTGCTTGACAGGAATGACAGTGGAAAGTGTTTTCTCTGAACTGGGCACTCTAAATGGAGGTAGTGGAATTCCAAGACAAGAGTCAGCACCAAATGGCCAAAATAAGGTGGATGTGAGTAGTATAATGGAGACCAGGTCATGGCTGTAATCGAATGGTTTTACCTAAGGAGGTTTCTGACATTGGCTAATAGATAATGGGAAACCTAGGGACGAAATAATGATGATGATGGGACCATCACCATCATCATCAACAATAGCAGTAACAACAATAACTATAAGGTTCTTGACTTATGAAGTAAAAAATTTCCAGGACCGTTCATTAGAAGCCTGACTTAAGTCACCAAAAGAGCATCACAGTTCAGTTCCCAGGCTAAAAGCTTACTGTAGCCCCCAAAAATCTATGAATGAAAAGACAGCTGAGTATGCTTGAGGAAGAACTCCATACCCCCACCACCAAATTGTAGTATACGTCTTCCTGCTAACTTTTCCCAAAGTTTAGCTATTTACTGTGCAGTGGGGAAGGGAGTACAACTAGAAGTTGCTTGGAAATACTGGTTATGAATACTGAATTGACAGTCATTCCTGTAACCCCAGGAAGAATATGGGATTATAGAATTGAGATGATTAATGGAGTTTTGGGTTCTGGAACAGTAAGTCCTGAAACACACCCTGTGATGAATTCCTCAATTTCAGATTGTATAGCTTCAATGGATATATTCAGCGACTATCAGAATCTTCACACTCATCTCCTGATCCATGAAGTGAGGGGTTTTACAGTAGTATTGTAGAGATTATTGCCACTACTAGTTTTCACCCAAGAACATGAAAGATGGAAGGTTGTTGATTGCTAACACATCCCACATCCTCATTCAATACACCTAATTGTACTCTGTAGAACACAGAATGATCTTGGAGAATGACAGTGCATTTTGTAAGCTAAAACTGATGGTGGCTCCAATTGCAGTGGCTGTTCCAAATCCAGTTTTGATGTTAGATAAAAGCCAACATATTTCCTGGCAATGGGTATCTAATACACACACACACACACAAATGCAAATATATATATATATATATATATAGATATAGATATAGATATAGATATAGATATAGATATAGATATAGATATAGATATAGATATAGATATACAGTTGACCCTTGAACAACACAGGGGTTAAGGGTGCTAACCTTCCACACAATCAAGATTCTACATATAACTTATAGTTGGCCTTCCGCATCCACTGTTCTGCATCTGCAGATTCAACCAATCACAGATCATATAGTACAGTAGTACTAAATTTACTGAAAAAAACAATCCACATATAAGTGGACCTGCACAGTTCAAACCTGTGTTGCTCAAGGGTCATGTGTTTGTGTGTGTGTGTGTGTGTGTGTGTGTGTATGAAATGAGACCATAGTAAAGAATCAAGAAAAACAAAAATGTGTGTGTGTGTATATACATACATATATATGTATAAAAAGTATATATGTATAAAATATATGTATGAAATATATTTGTTTTCATTTCCCCCTGACTCTTTACTACAACCTCATTTCAAGGTGAATTGAGGCGAGTGGAAAAGTAAATCATCCCAGTGGAAAGAAGTTCTACCAGTGCTCTTTGTTGTTATTTTTTTATTTGAAAGACAGTGAGAGACAGGTATAGATCTGTACTCATTCATGAGCAGTGGATAATAGTATGGATTAAACTATAGTTACATGGAAGGAACACAGCTGGAAAATTAACAAAGAGTTCTGGAAAAGATTTATGTGTCCCATTTGAATGCTCAAGAAAGAGTAACTTAAGGAAATCAGATTATTGTCAAGTGGTAAAGATGATCTGTTCTGTGGATATCAGCCCCTCTCCACATCAACATGTGTGCTTAACCATAGGTTCATCTACATAGTGTTGTGGTGGCAGAGATGGAGATGATGAGTGGGCTAAGCAACATGGACTTGAATTCACCAAAACTTATTTGACTGTACTCATCTACTCAGTGCAAAACCTGCCTAGCAGAGATCAATATTGAGCCTTAAGAAGACACTCTTCCCCATTGAAGCCAGCTATGTACTTGATGACAGATTGATTACATTTCCTTTATGGAAGGCATAGTGCTTTGTTCTCATTATAAAATAACCTAACTGTGGATTTTTTTTTTCACTGTCTGTAAATAGTTTTTCAAAGCCACCATTCATGGTTTATAAAAAGACTTGGTCACTTTCATGTTATGCAACAGAGCACTGCTTCTGAATAGTGAATTTCTTTACAGTGTGTGAAACACAAGATTCAGCCCCTACTCTTGGAATTCACTGGTCTCATTTCTCATCACTGTAAAACAGCAGGACTAAACACCTCATAGAACAGCATGCCTTGAGGAATGCAGGCGTTCTCACTAGCATCCTCAGCTGAGATCCTGGCTGATAGCATCAACCAATACTCATGTGAGTGAATGAGCCTTTGGATGAGTCCAGCCCTCAGCATCAGGTTCACTCTGGACTCTGAGTAAAAAAAAAAAAAAAAAAACTAGAATAGCCTCCTATAAAGTTAAACACATAAGAACAAATTATATTTTGGAGGAAAATGTAGATGTATTTGAATTATTCCAAATTCAAAAATTTTAGCTAATATCAAAATTTGTGCAGGAACAACTTCTATGTTCCAGAAACCTTTGAATTTTATGAGATATGCAGCACACATGGGTCTCACATTTAGCCATTCTTAAGTGTCTGTATTCGATTATGGTAGAACTCTTTTAATAGCCTTTTTCAGCTGCCTCTGCTTTCTCCAGCACTCTTGTTCTGCTCTAAATTAGACACAATTTGTGCTTCTTGTCTCAATAATATTCCCCATGACAGAAAGTGTGGATATGTGGAACACGTGTGACTTGACAGCAGTTACTATAGTTAAGGGAAATTTAGAAGTGGTGCTGAGGTAAAAATTAGAGAAAGGTCAGACAAGAAAGAGATGGACCTCCTTCTCAGGCAACCACTTTGGTTTTCCCAGGTTTGGGGATTAGATCTGGTGTCAGAGTGAAAAATTACCATTATTGGGAGAATATACCCCCATGGTCTCTTGTATTTCTATACCTTTGTAAAGAAAAGCACTAATCGCCTTTTGTGGTAGACTATCTTTTAAAAGATGTCTGTATAGCAAAAAAGTCATGAAAGAGATAGTGCCTGTCTCCAGAACAAAGAGCATATTTGCTTACTATCTTTTATAAAATATTTATAATATATTTAGGTTTCTTAAATCAAATGGGACCCATTCTGTGTATAGTCATAGTCATACACCTAGGCCCATCCACATGGACCTTGTGGAAGTTGGGACAAGGAGAATTAACAGAATTAATCTTGTGTGATTTTGTGCTGCACGTTGAACTGTGTACATGCAATCATTTTCTCTGATTCAGGAGTTTTGTGTCATCTGCCATCTTCCATGAAACTGTGGCGTCCTATCTTGTTGGTTTGAAAGTAGAGTGAAATCTCAGAGCCTTCAACATTCTTGACAACTTGTAGACCAGAATAAGGAGAAAATTTGGGCAAATGTGATAAATTTAAATTTTTTTCAATTAGTTTAATACTTAATTTTTTGAATGTTTTTTAGATATTTGCATTATAGGAGTTTATTACACTGTGTTTTAAAATGTTGAGAGGGCACATTTTTTGGAAGTTAATTTCTCTGTAAAGTTTATCATCACTGAAAATATCTACTGAGACCTTGTTGGATACATGTTTGCCTAAGTAGCACTGAAGTTAAAATAAAAAATACCTCTTCTACACTATCTAATACTTTGTTGTCTAGGCAAAGCCTATTATTGGTTATCATTCTAATTTAGTTTTCATCAAGATTATTTTTGTTTCTTTTGGGTTTCAATTATGCTTCCAATCAATTCCATTTTAGTTAAAATTTACATCAGTGTTTGTATACCATTTAAAATTGCACATTTTAAAACATGTTTCAATTAAGATTTCTCTCTTGTTATCATATTTGCTGCAGCTGTTTCTACCATTGACTGTCTGACTCCACAAGTTTATTTTGCTTGATTTTTCAATTTTGTTTTCTTATTTTAGGAGGAAATGACTTTTTTTAAAACGTTTAGTCTAGGGCAATCATTTTCTTACCATTTTCTTTGTACTTTTGTATAGTAGCTCATTCTTTGCTCCAAAAGAAGTAAACAGTGTTGGCACAAGTTCATAGGGAAACACCAACTATGAGTAGAGCCACATGGGAAGGGTTTCACAGGTTCAGCTGTGAGTGCAGAGTATTTGGCTATGTTTTCTTACACTGGACAGTATTACTATAGGCAGGAATTTGAGAGCAGGGTAACTGAAGCTGGAACCACAAAAGGTTTAGGCAATATTCTTTTTCATCAGATAATGCCAAGTACTCTCTGCCAGACCCTTTTTTTTTCCTATAAGATTATTAAAAAAAGACTTCATAAACAGAATAACATAAATGTTGCGATTTTAAGCCACAGAGGTTTGTTTTGTTTTGTTTGGCTTTGAATCATAGTATCAGTTTAGAACATTAAAAGAGAAATGAATAAATGAATCAAGGGCTACATATATCTGAATGTTCATATAGTTAATTACATCACTCAATCTCTCTAACCCATAAAAAAATATTTTAAGCTCACTATTTCTTTCTTGTACATGTTATGCCATTATTTTTTATCAATATATATGCATATATATACATATATGTCTTACATGTTATATTACTATTTGAACCATCAAAAATAAAGATATTTTGAATTAAATGAGACATTTAACAGTTCTTCTAGATTTGTAACTTTCTATTAGGAACATACATGAGAAAGAATGTTTATGGCACTTAACTAATGTTGCTTAAGAGGCTAGAGAAGCTTAAACCAATTTCATACTATATCTAATCTCTTGACAACAATACTAAGGGAATCTTTATGATCTCTATTTTGTGGAATTAAAAGAAAAGCTGAACTTCAGAAAAAATTAAGTGATCTATCTGCCTAAAGTCACAGGCATGCTAAGTGACCAAAGTGGAACATGAACCCTGGTCTTTTGACTTAAATTTTAGCTTCTTTCCCTTATCTATGGAAATGATGGAAATGTCATTGGTCTGGACATTTGTGTCTAATTCACTGGAATTATAACATTTGCTTCTAATTCCAGCTCAATCAGTAACAGTGTATCTGTCAATAGACAAGTGATTTTGACTCCCATGTATTCAGTTTTTTATTCAGATGCAAAAAGAAGAACTTTGGATGAATACTTTGCTAGATTCCTTCTAGATCTGTTTCTGGCTTACATGTTATTTCAATTGATTCCAAGTTTTCTAAAAAAATATGATAAGAATAAGATGTTAATATATCATGTTACATATATTATTCACACATACTTATATGTGTATGAATATTAATATATTATGTAAAATATATATCCGTGTGTGTCTGTATGTTATTTCTGATACTTGTGGAAAAATAAATCAAAATCTAGGCATTTTCTATAATAATCCATGTTGATAGACATATTATTTTTGTTATACATCACCTCATTTTCTTCTATTAAACAGTACTCATTTCCTGAAAAGTGAAATGTTTAAATATATATGTTAAGACATTTCAAATATGTAGTGGTAAATTTTCACTCATGTGATCATTTTAGACCAACCTAAGATGTATTAACCCTTTTAATAATGGATATTTTATGACATAGTATATGTTTGCTCTGTCTGGCTATCAGATGGATTTTGGTAGGGATTATTTTGGATACAGTGATTTTTAATGGTAACGTCTTATTTTCTCTTAGCATGTTCTCTTATCCCTTAAACTGTCATTATTTTCTTTGCCATGGTAGTGATATTGTTAACAAAACTTGGAAGAGTAGAAATCAAAAAAGATTTCTATTTGATGGGTTGTAAATGATACGGAAGAGAATAAAAATACAT
This sequence comes from Aethalodelphis obliquidens, assembly GCF_003676395.1. Lineage (NCBI taxonomy): Eukaryota > Metazoa > Chordata > Mammalia > Artiodactyla > Delphinidae > Aethalodelphis > Aethalodelphis obliquidens. The sequence goes on along the minus strand of NW_020837945.1, from coordinate 21,162,142 downwards.
AATACTCTCCAAATTATTTTGAATTGGTCAGTTAACATAAAATAAGGAAAATTATGTTTGATACATATAGTCTCTCATGTGTCTTAATAATTTAGAAGTCTTGTTAGGAATGAAGCAATTGCTTCCTTTTAGATAGTTTAAAATTTCCATAGAAACCATGTTTGAGTTTTACATTCATGAAATATGAAATGAAAAATTCCTCTTATAAAACTAAGAAAATAAAGGAAATTCATCATATTATACCGAAATGATACTTGAAAAATTTTACATGAATAGTTACACTAATTGCTGGGGCCATTCCTTGCTCACATAGCTGTTTATCAAAGACAGAATGATAAATATAAGCTACGGTTTATAAAATCTTTTCAAAAATATTAAAATAAATGATTCATATTGTGCACAGATGGCTAAATGTGAAAGTACTACATTATGTATTCAGATATTTTTTGTCCTTTATGAATTAGGTAGGCTTTCAGTGAACTAAATATACACAGTACCTTTAAATGAATTATTGGAATGATTAAGTTTTAGGAGACTTTTAAAGTATGAAAATCCTGAGAAACCATTGTAATAAATTGCAGTAGGGAACATTAGAATTAGTTTAAATGTGTAATTCACACAAGTATAGAATTTTAATTTTATGAGATTTTAATTCCATAGTTGGAAAATGACGAATGCTAATAGTTAAAGATCATAACATCTTATTTTCTCTTCATTGCATGAGCTTTCTACTTGTAAAGTTGTTAATACTATAAGTTTGAAGGCTATTAAGTGATTTTAGTCTTTGCACTTCCTGATGCTGTGAGTGGCTTTCATCTAAGGTACTTGGAACAGAATATTTTCATAGAAAGAAAATTCAGTGCCCTTTTTTCAGTCAATTTTTATTTTGTTTTACCTAAAAAATATTGTAGTTTGTTGCTCACTTACTCTCTAATAACATGGAAATTGGAAAGATTATGGTTCTGTAATTGATAGAGTATGGTGGGAAGAAACAGTTGCATTGAGGAAAATGATTTCAATATTCATACAAATCCTGACTATCTTAAAATTTGTTCTTGGACAAGTCACTTGCAATATTACCTCTTTGTATTATTTCTTGAGTCTACATCATAGTAAATCCCATCTTTGCTCCCCATCAACAACATGGTTACAAATTAACTAATAAACTGGGGGAAATATGTTTATTTTTTCTTTCACTTATTAGAGCAGGAATTGACAAACCTTTTCTGTAAATGTGCAGATAGTAAATATTTTAAGCTTTATAAACCATAGATTCCCTGTAGGGGACTCAGTAATCAATGTTGTAGCACAAAAGCAGCCACAGACGAAATGCGTACACATGGCTGAATTCCAGTAAAACTTTATTTACTAACACAGGTGGTCATATTTTTCCTGCAGAAAGTAGTTTGCTAACCCATGTTTAAAAAAAAATAATAATAAAGACACAAGCACTCTTACAGCCTGGACATATCAAGGATAAGGAATCCCTGAAAACTGTTTCTGGGTGACTCATCATCGGTTGAACCATTTTAGCAGAAAATACTCAGGGAGGTGTTGGGGTTGTTACATGCTACCTGGACAAGGACAGGAAGACATATTGGTAGAGTTTTCAAAACAGTTGAGAAGGTCTCAGAAGATATAACTTGCTTTCTTTCCATCTGAACTATAAGGGAAGTTACTTGAAGTCCTGATAAGATCTTCCTACATTTCAGCAACATCAAGTGGCAACAAAAACCTTCATGGGAATGTGAGGGCACAATATGATTGCTCCACCAGTGAAGAGAACGTTGGCATATATGTTGTTCTATTTAGCCATCAGCTTGTATTAAGACTTATCATACTTTAATAAAGGATCATAAATGCCTCGAGAATCTCCATGCCTTCTTTGTCTCCCCAAAACTACTACGTATTAGGGTGTCTGTATCAAGGAGCCTTTCTGTAAGTCTCTCTTATATGGTGTGGCTTGATCTCACCCTAGTTGGGGATAACGACTCAGCTGCTGTCTACAGCTGTATATTAGGCTAAATAAAAGATAGAAGAATTAAGCCACACGAAGTGATATCTTTCCTATAGTTAAATCATCTATTGAATGAAAAATAAAATACATCAAATAATTAATCTAATGTTATTTATTGATTAACTTATATGTCCAGTTTTTCTATTGCTGGAAAGCATTTCTGTAATATTAGAACTGTGTTTATTTACTGTATGGTAGAACATTCCTGTAATGCATTCTATACCATATGTACATATAACTTTGTGGAGAGATTTTTCCATTTCTACATAGATTGCATTTATGGTGCAGAGACCATTCAGGTATTCTATTTCTTCTTGAGTCAATTTTTATGTTATATTTATTTTTAAGAGTATATTAATTTCCTCTATGCTTTCATATTTCTTTCAGAAAAGAAACTAAGAAATTTAAGAGAGAACAGCTAAGGAATTGGACATATGATTACTCTGTCTTTTACTTTCAGTCTTGTGTTTCACAATGAAGCCTTTAGCATACTGAAAGATTTTATTTTTACGTTAGCATTAAGCCTCTTTTGATTCTTATTCTGTTTAGTTATGTATTTATGTATTTATTTATCTATCTAGAGGTAGTAATTAGTTCTGGTCAATCCATGTTCTTCTTTGTTTAAATACTTGTGAGTAGCCACTTACTTTGCTCCAAATAACCAATTCAATTTAGCTTTTTATTTGCTTTTCAGTTATAAACCTTTGTAGACCATAAATACACTTCTACCTACGAAAATCAAGGACACGCTTCTATTTCTCCACTGTGAAAACCTGGATCCCAGGAAAACCTTTTTCTGTCTGGTATGCAGGGGAGTAGGGAAGTACAAAGTAACAAAACAATATGGGTAACAATGCAGTCTTTCTTAAATCAATATGGGGTTATTCTACATTAATGTCTTCTCAAATTTGGAAATATATCTAGTACTTAGATTTCAGATTGGAAATAGAGAACAAGAAATTCACATGTAGGAAAAAGAAATGAAAGAAACCTAAGAATGCAGAAATAAGCTTCAAGACCTCAGCTTTATTGCCAAGGTTAATTCCATCTTAGTTAATTCTCATTTTATCCCTGTTACTGTCTGATACAGTTTTTGTAACAACAAGGACAATTTCCTTATCTTGTCTCATAAAGAGAGAACATATTTACATTGACCTGCTTCTAATGAAAGCATTTCATTTCTCTGAAAGCAGTTAGTAAATACATTTCTGAGCACTGAGTATGTGCCAAATCTTGTGTTAGGTACATTAGAAATGAAATATCTAAACATTGCCAATCTTTCAATGCCAAGAGTAACATTGGAGAAATGCCTCTAACTTCTCAAATCTATATTATTTTTCCTCCTTCTGAAGAGCGATCACCCTAAGTAATCAAATTGATTATTTCCTTCCGTTTCTTATCTTTCATTGCATCTAGCCATGAAGATGTACTATAAATTGGCATTACCTTAGTGTGTTCTGAAATATTTAGTACTTTTAGGGCCCTTTAGTAATATCTGTATATTCTTTTACAGTACCACTACTGATTGCACTTTCTTTACTGATCCCATGAGCTAAGTTGGTCCTGATCCTGTTATTCCCATTTTACTCATAAAGAAAATGTCTTATGATGATTAAATGGCTTCTAGTGCAGTTGATATTTTGGAACAAGACAGTATTTGTGTGCTATTTGTTCTGATCCAAAATTCCATGTCTTTTTTAGTGTTTTATAAGCATCTTTTTGAAAGTTTAAATTCCCAAGAAGGCTACCCAGCTGAACTGCTTACTCTAAACATATGGATTTTTAGTATATCTAATGAACAACCTAAGGGATAATTTTATTTGAAGAAACAAGGAGTATTTTTCTGTCAATATGTAATACTTTAAGGCTCTTAACTTTACAGTAAGACTGCATATGTATTCAAAATGTCTCATTGATTTCATTATACTAGTGCAAAGCTCACAAAACCTAAATACCAAACATAATACAAATGAATGATTTTATAGTTTATATTTTTTATCATTATGATTTTACTTTTTAAGTGAAGCATGCAAAGATATAGTTTATAAATGAATGAAAGAAAAGTATGGTTCTAGTTGAGAAAAATAATTAAATGATTATAAGGAAGGGTTTGTCAGAAAACTTTTTATCCTTTTGTATTTAATGCCTTGGAGAGTACTCACCACACAGTTGATGCAGTATGGTTACATATTAATGAAAACTGAAAAGAATGAGAGAAAGTAGGTGGCTATCATAGATAATCTAATGCATGACATTGAGAGTAACAATTACTTGGAGGGTAGAGTGTGTGACAATATTCTTTCCATTACTGCTGTCCAGTGCATGTGTAGTTATCTTCATGTGTTATGTTCTAGTATTTGGCAAATATTGTGGCAGTATGTGAGACTCAGCTGGATATGTGCACCAAAAATGCTTTCTGTTTGCACCAAAAAGTTTCTGCTTGAAACTTTCTGTTTCAAGCCATAGAAAGATATTATATACATATAAAAGAAAACATTGCAGGTTGGGGAGGTATAATACTGGATAAATTAAACAACTTTTATTACATTTAAAATTGAAATAGCTAAAGGGTAAAGATGATTTGGAACTTTCAAACAAAAAAACGTGAGTCAGAAACAAGCATCTGGCCCATTTTCACACTAAAGGCTTCTGCCAACCACTACAAAATTGAAATTCTGAAAAGACTGTTGCGCTGAGCATAGGAAACAGGAAAGAAATCCAACGGCTACCAGAAAGTCTGGAATGTACTAGGAGAATGTTGCCTAGGATGTTGAACATTGATTTCAGAGAATAACAATCATAGTGGGGGAATGATTGGAAAATAAACCAAGCTATAAAGAAAAGGACATCTAAGAAAAAAAATTAAATGTGACACAGGGTAGAAGACAAAACACACACACCCACGTATTTATAGCTGCATGGTAGAAATCAACACATGAAAGTTACTGTGAATAAGCCCATCCCAATAAATAGGAGAGCACAGAGGGAATTAATATACTCTTAAAAATAAATATAACATAAAAATTGACTCAAGAAGATATAGAGTATCTGAATGGTCTCTGCACCATAAATGCAATCAAAGTAGAAATGAATAACACTACACAAAGTTACATGTGCATATGGTATAGAATGTTCTACCATATAGTAAATATATGTGGCTCTAATATTACAGAAATGCTTCCAGTAAATAGAAAAACTGGACATTCTTCATCTCATTTTATAAGCCATGCATAATCTTGATACTAAATCAATTGAAATAGATTGAAAGAAAGAAAAAATGCATATTATTTTCACTGAAAATGTATTCCTATCATAAATTAATTACTGAACAATACATAAAATACATTAATACATTATGAAAATATTGCATTTATCCTATGAATAAGCTAAATGCTTAATATTGGCAAGTCGAACATGGAATCCCCACATTAACATATTAAAATAAATACTATTTCAATAAATATAGAAAATATGTACATTTCAAAATAACTTAATGTTTAAAACACCTTTCAAACTAAATAGTGGAGAACTTTTAAATCTTATTACAAGCAGGTATGAAACGCTGAACGCCATGATTAAACATGAATTGTTGAAAGCATACCTTTAGAATCAGGAAAAAAATAAGATTTCAGCTATTACCAGTTTCATTAAGAAATATATATATTGAAGATTCCTGTAGCCATATGAAGGTGAGAAAAATAAATCAAAGTTACATTTCTGGAAAGGAGAGAAAAAACTTGCAGAAAATTTAATAGACTATACAGATAAATTATTAGAATTTATAAAGTCATGAATAAAGTTTGGTGTTTAAAAATTAATATAAAATTCAAATGCATTTCTATAAAAATCTAGTAATGCAGTTTAACTGAATAACTTTTAGAATTTTAACAAATAATTAAGTACATAAGAAGACTATAATAAAAATTTTGTGGCTAGTACTGAAGAATATTTAACAAAATGTTGAATATATAGCTTAACATTTTAGGATCCAGAGTTATATGCTTAAGGACCTAGAGATATACGCTAGCTTAGGGATAGAAACACTTAATATCATGGGTGAAAAATATCTCCAAAGCTTTTGTTGGCATTCAAATCAAATTCCCAACTAAGTATTACCAGGCACACTGATTCTAATATTCATCTAGAGCAGGGGTCTCAACTTCTGTACTATTGACATTTGGAGCCAGTTTAGCCTTCACTGTGGGGTGCTGCCCTATGTGTCTCTAGATATTTAGTAGCATCTTTTGGTGTGTGCCTTCCAGATGCCTTTCATGCCAATCAAACATGTTTGTAGACATCATCAAACATCCCATTATGAGCAAAGTCACCGCTAATTGAGAATCATTGATATAGGGGAATGTATGGCTGAAAATAGCCAAGATTCTTTGGAAAAAAATAGAGATATGGCTTTCTCAATCAGATGTTACATTATAATGTTAAATTTTAGAGATTAAGAATGTGTATTCTATGTGGGTCTATTGCTGTTTTGTGTATAAGTTCATTTGTATCATTTTTTTTTTAGATTCTACCTATAAATGATATATTTGTCTTTGTCTGTCTTACTTCACTTAGTATGATAATCTCTAAGTGGTTACTAAAGGGGAAAGGAGTAGGGAGGGATAAATTAGGAGTTTGGGATTAACATATACATAGTACTATATATAAATAGGTAACTAAAAAGGACCTACTGTAGAGCACAGGGAACTATACTCAATATTTTGTAATAACCTATAGGGAAAAAAATCTGAAAAATAATTTATATATGTGTACACATATATATGTATATATATATAACTGAATCACTTTGCTGCACAATTGAAGCTAACACAACATTATAAATCAACTATTCTTCAATAACAATAAAAAATAAAGACATGGAATAAAATCTAAAAGAAAGAGATTAAGAATGTGTAGTACAACTCTACAGTAATAAAATGAGTTATTCAGTAGTTACTTATGAAACAATTAGTTCTTCATATGGGGAAAAATAAAATTCCATCCCTTACTCATGACCTGGAAAAATAACATTGAATAGAGAAGTGGGTTTTTTTGTTTGTTTCTTTTTCTTACTGGAGTATAGTTGCTTTACAGTGGTGTGTTAGTTTCTTCTGTAAAGCAAAATGAATCAGCTATACGTATATATATATCCCCTCCTTTTTTGGATTTCCTTCCCATTTATGTCACCAACAGAGCATTGAGTACAGTTCTCTGTGCTGTACAGTCGGTTCTCATTAGTTACCTATTTAATACATAGTAGTGTATATATGTCAAATCCAATCTCCCAGTTCATCCCACCTCTCCCACCACCGCACCCAGGTATCCATACGGCCGTTCTCTATGTCTGTGTCTCTATTTCTGCTTTGTAAATAAGTTCATTTATATCACTTTTTTAGATTCCACATATAGAAGTTGATGTAAAAAGCAAATTATAAAACTTTAGAAAGCAAACTAAGTGAATACTTTATAAATTTGTGTAAGAAGTTATAAAAGACAAAAAATAAAAAAAAAATAACATATGGAAATAATTTATAAAGTTGACTTATTCAACATAAAATGTTATCTATTTAAAAATTAGAGTGAAAATATAGGACATTCACTGCCAGAACCAACCAAGGATTTTTATTCCAAATATATAAGCAATATCTATGAGTCAATAAAAACAGTTATCATATGGAAGTGGTTGAAAAACATCAATAGGTATTTCACAGAAGAAGAAATGCAAATAAACTAAAAACCTATGTAAAGAAGCTCAATCTCATGAATATCAGAAGGAACCTTAAATCCATAAAATACAATTTTATGCTCAGCAATTTGATAATAATTAAAATGAAATTAATCTATTTATACTAAGTGTATAAGAGTGTGAGACAACAGAAGTTTTCATCCTACCACTAGTGGGAGTGTAATTAGTATATTCATGTAGGGTAATTTTTTTTTTTTTTTTTTTACATTTCCAATAAAGATGAACATGCACATTGGTGGATATTCTTTGTGATTCTTATGAATGCCCACCTCTCTGAGATTCAAAGGCAATGTTTTTTAATGTGAGCAATCAGTATATATAAATATTATTATTTCTTAAACCAAAGAGATTCATTTTATTCAATTTTATCTTTATTTCAAAAGAAAAATTTTCAAAGAATATGTGAAAAATATTGCTAATGAAATTGTTGTGGTATAGTTCTGCTGTTAACATGGAGTACATTTAAACTCTGTGTGAAAAGGGAGAAACAAATATCATATATTAATGAATGTATGTAGAATCTAGAAAAATCATACAGATGCATCTATTTGCAAAGCACAAATAGAGACATAGATGTAGAGAACAAATGTGTGCACACCAGTGGGGAAAGAGGGGTGGGATGAATTTGGAGATTGGAATTGATAAATATATGCCACTGAGTATGAAATAGGTAACTAGTGAGGACCTGCTGTATAGCATGGGGAGCTCTACTCGGTGCTCTGTTGTGACCTGGATGGGAGGGACATCCAAAAGTGAGGGGATATGTGTACACATATGGCTGGTTCACTTCACTGTGCAGCACAAACTAGCACAACATTGTAAAGCAACTATACCACAATAAAAATATATATATATATATTAAAAATATAATAAAAAAATAAAATCTTCTGTGCATTTGTTCCAGTTATTTTAACATAGTGGGTTATAAGACATCCTATTCAAAAAGAAATTACAAATTCAATTTAAATATCCAACTAATATCAAGTTATACTGACAGTTCACTGAGTTTAATTCACTGTGTATATATATATATATAGTCAGCTACTAGTTTGCTGTCACATTTTATAAAGAGTTCTGACAAGGCCACACTTCTATAGTAATTTAATACTATAGAATGTGATATGGAATGTAAATGAACTAGAAAATAATGCATTAGAAGCTCTGTAATATCTAAATTAGGATGGATATATTAATATTCTCATTTTTGGTAGCCACCAGCATTTTTGACTACATAATTACATGTTTGATTATGTTTTTACATAAACCAGAATGATACCAAACTTAAAATAGGAAAAAATAATAAATACGTAGTAAAACTGAATATAAATACAAAGATATCCAACCTCCTTAGAGATATTTTCAGATGATCGTGATATCTTATATTTCAAATATTTAAAGCACATACTTCCCAGTGTGTTATAACTTTAAAAAGTTTATGAAAATTAAATATAATATTTTTTCTCAGTGGTTTCTTGAATTGTTTTTAGTCTTAAAAATATCTAGCCTTAGAATTTTTTCAATATTTCACAGCATGAACATGTTATTCTTGGTCTCTGGGGCATAATTTTTAACATAAATATATATCTGTAACTGTAATATATATATTTTACTCAATTCTCAGCCAAGCTATCTGCTTTTCTTCTATTTATCTATCTTTAGATCATTTCACTTAAGTATCACCTTTCAATTTTGTGACATTCTATCCATTTTTAATTAATCTTTTCCTAGGTCCATAATTTTTTAATTGCTCACTTATTAAAAATATGTGTTAAAATATCTTCTAAAACAACTGCTCTAGGGCTTCCCTGGTGGTGCAGTGGTTGAGAGTCCGCCTGCCGATGCAGGGGACGTGGGTTCGTGCCCAGGTCCAGGAAGATCCCACATGCCACGGAGCGGCTAGGCCTGTGAGCCATGATCGCTGAGCTTGTGCGTCTGGAGCCTGTGCTCCGCAATGGGAGAGGCCACAGCCGTGAGAGGCCCGCGTACCGCAAACAAACAAACAAAAAAACAACTTCTCTAGTTATTATAGAAGAAGAAACTTCTTGCCTCCAATAATCTTGCATTCTAGTGGGAGGAGACTGAATTACAATAAACAAACAATCAAATATCAGAGAATAAACAGGTGAATTAGCAAGATTAGGTATTAAATGATTAGGTAGACTAGGTAGTAAATGATGGCCTGATTTAGAGGTCATGTAATACCTGTAAGAGCATTCCAGGGAAGTTTTAGCCATTATAAAATTGACTTGGGTGTCTATGACCAGCATTTTAAAAAGTAGAATAAAATAGCAGACTGTGGCAAAAGTAGTACAGCATAGCATAGCATAGCATAGCATACAACGGAAAAATCATGTGCTCTATACATAGAGTAAGTGTTCTAAGAGTTCTTTTGTGTGTTGTGTGTGAAACTGCATATGTTTATGTGTGTTTACATGTTTGTGTACTGGAAATACAATACAATATGCATTTTCATTGGTCCAGGTCAAAAAAGTTTGGAAAACACTGATATATTGCAAACACGCTTTTATAGAAATAGGCTTTAGATATAACAGTTATTTAGCAATTACTCTACAAAATTCACTCCTAAGTGCTTCCTATTTAATCCTCGCAACAATAGTATTAGCATTTATTTTCTTTTTCCAGAGAAGGAAATTGAGGCACCAGACAGGGTAAGTACTTTCTCAAGTGCAGTTTCAAAATTAACATTGAATTTGAATGTATACTAATATCAAGTATCCACATTTAAAATAGGGTTTGATTTTCATGATTGAGACAGATAACAACCATCTTTCTATTTTGGAAACATTGTTTCATTTCTTTAATTTTCAATTTTTTACTCTCATAAAAAATGCTGCAGCATTTTGTAGATAAAATTGTGTGCACATATGACTGTTTCCTTGGAAATTTTCTTGGATATATTAATATTTAAAGTCCCAGATATATTTTGACCAAATGACATCTAGAAAGGTCACTGAAGTACATGAATGTCTTAAAGGTGGAGGTTCTCCTGTTCAAGTACCCAGTTTCTCCCACTAACCTAGAGACTTGAGCTTCTTTATACCGTTGTTCTTTGTAAGGTTCATGACATTAACTCTAGCATTCTTCCCATCTCCACTCTTGTTCACAGAACTACTACTTACATTTCTAAGTATTGTCCAGTTAGATCCAATGAATTCCTTTTTACTTCTTTTTGCCATATTGCCTACAGGAAGTCACTAGTTTTTTGTCTTGTTTTGTTTTGCAGCCTTGTTTCCTTGTTATTTTTCTTTAGTTTTCCCCTGATGTAGAGAAAACAGAATAAATGAGTAGTGAGGCATGATATTGCCTTTGACACATGGTTGCTACACAGACAGGTCATGACCACTGTGACCACACTAGTTTTTCTGGTAAAAAGAGATCCCATAAAACAGAGTTGGACACATAGAGTTCAGGTGGTTAAAACTATTTCCCTATGTCTTTGAGGGCATCTGACCTTCCCAAGCTCAGAAGATAGACTGTCCTTTGTAGTTAATGTGTTTCTCATGTCAGGCAATTTTTAAGCTGACACTTTTGCTTGGTTCCACTACCAAACTTAAAAATAGAGTGAACTAGGCTGTGCTCTCTATTAACCTAAAAATATAAGTCCTGATAGAGAGTTTGTGCAGAGGAAATGACAGCAAGTCCACTGGATTACCAAGGAATTTTATTAAAAGTTGTATCTGGCATGGGGCCTGCCTCTATTGCTATTGGATGTAAGATATTTAGGGTTTGGAGACATGAATGAAGTTTCTTAACTTCATTTGAATAATACCCCTGCAGTGTGCTGTGATGTTATTAGATATGACCGATAGAGAAGAAAAGCTCAAGAACACATGATTAACCACTATATATCCTTCAACAGTTTTGGAAGAGGTCAGCTCGTGAGATTGGGTGTCCAGTGCTGAAATTCTAAGTTCAGTGGCATTGAACTGCCTAGAAGAGTTAAGGAGCAGTGTAAAGTAATTAATTGAAGACAGTGCATAGAGCTGGGGTTATCTGACACGTAGACACTGGATCTAGAGGATTGAACAAATAGCGGTGTTCTGGATGGGCTCAGATAGAGAGGTCTGCAATACATGTCAATGGTGGCTGCAGGAATCTTTGTTAGTCTGGGCTTATGTGACCAAAACAGATCACTCACTTGGCTAGCAGTTTGTGCTTCTTTTGACCAGGGGTTCATTTGACACAGTTTACTTGAGTGATGCACATTGCCTTTCCATGAATCTTAGGCTTCTCAGTGCATGGTGGCTGGGATCCAAGAAAAAGAAAGTAGAAGATGCCAGATATTTTGAATTTTGGCAAGGTTCCAGAATATTAAATTTTGTCTTTTAATAAACTCAGTTCCTCAATGGGGAGTGAAAAGCATATACAAGGAGAAAAGAAATTGAATACAATCATTTACAGATCCTTCTCACCAAAAAAAACCCACTTTTACATTAACCACATATTTATCATGTTCAGCACTCGTCGTTCTTTCAGTCAAGTGCTCTATTGATATGTCTTCAAATCTTTGGCTGTGTACAATCTGTTGCTAAGTCTAGTCATTAAAGTATTCATTTCAGATATTGCCCTTTTCAATTTTAGAGCTTCCATTTGGTTCTCTTTTATAGTTTTCATTCTTTTACTGAGATTCCCCATGTCTCTTTTCTCCTCTAAGTCCTTAAAACATTTGCTATAATAGTTAGAACTTACCTGTGTTAAAACTTAACCTGCTAATTTTAATTCTTGAAATTCTTATTTATATATTGCTAGATATTTCTAATTTTAAAAATCACCACAGGCTGGGTGACTTAAAACAACTTGAATTTGTTTTCATACAGATCTGTGGGTCAGGAGTGTGACACAGGTCTCAATGGGCTACAGTCTAGGTGTCTAGAGGGCTGCATTTCTTTCCAGAGTTTCAAAGGAGAATCTGTTTCCTTATGTCTTCCAGCTTTTAGTCGAGCTTTTAAAGGCTGCCCCATTTCTTGGTTCATGGTCTTCCTCCAACTTCAAAGCCGGAAAAGGCAGTTTGAGCTTTCATATTACATCACTTAAGACTTCTCTTCTGTCTCTTGATTTTGATTTTAAGGATCCTTATGATTACATTGGGCACCCTTGGATAATCCAGGATAATCTCTCCATTTAAAGGTCATTTTATCAGGAACTTAATTCTTTATCTGAAACCTCAATTCCCAATTTCTATGTAATCTAACATTCATAGATTCTTCAGATTAGGGTATAGACATATTATTTATTTATTTTTTTAAATTTTGGTGGGGGCATTGTTATTCTGCTTACCACACAAACCCGGTGAAAATTTCATTTCAGTTATTGTTCTTTCTGGTTACAATTCCCATTTGTCCTCCTATCTAGTTTTCATTTTTCTGCTGATAGTCCCGTAATTTCTATTATTATGTTAGTCTTTTACTTTATGTCCTTAAAACATTTGTATGAGTTGTATTAAATTCTCATTTACTAATTTCAGTTTTCTAAATTCTTTTTTTTTATATGACCCGTGGTATATTTAAACCACATCACATTTTAATCAGAACTTCTATTTTTATGGTTCCAGTAGGAAGTTTTGATTATCACCAACATGTACTCTTTAATATTTACTTATAGGTATTTATTTCTCTTAATTTTGCCCATGATCCATTCAGACAATTCACTCTAGAACATTTAAATCATGTTTTGAACTTTCTCTGATTATTGGTGTTGTCATGGAATATTTTCTACTGCTTGTCCTTGCTCTGACATTTCCCAAACCCCACATATGTGTTCTTCCATCTAAAGTTCTTGCTATCTATCTAGTCCAGAGATTTTTTATTTAGACTCTGTCACTGCCACTTAATTTCCAACCCTGCAATGTCTGTTTTTCAGGTCAATTTTCAACCTCATTAATATAGGTTAAGTTGAGGAAGAGTCTTAGACTGAGACAATAAGGAGAATGAATATCTTTGAGGTTCTGACACTTTTTGTTACTTCTAGATGCTTCAGAACAGAAAATGAAGAGGTGCAGGAAGATCCAAAATAGATGTGTGGTGTGTGTGTATGTGTTTCTGTGTGTGTGTATGTGTGTTTGTTCCTTGTATCCTTGTGGTCTGGAGCAGAGTTCAAGAAATTGTATCTTTCTCCTGAAAAAGAAAATTAAGAATCTAAGAAGTCACTTCTGCCTAATTAGTTTTATTTATATTCTTTATCTACATCCTGCTAAAAGAATCAGTCCCCAATATGATTACTTATTCTTCTAGTCTCAAAAAGTTTGTGCTTTTCTGATATGTAAATATTGAACTGTTTTTTGGTGACTTTTGTGAGTATGAGCACATGTATGTGGTATGTGGGGTGTGGATGTGGGTGTGGGAGTGTGTGTTTTAGAGGTTAGAAGATACAAACTTTGGGTTTCTTCTATAGGATAAAATATGTGATTTATCCCTGAAGGCTCTATTAGCTACCTCTATATGTCCCTAAAGCACCCTGCACTCTCTCTATATTTTTTACAAGTTACCAAGATTAGGTAAAGTTTAATTTTATTACTTTTATTACATTACAAACTCAACATTTGTAAACAACAGTATAACATGCATCCTTTTGCATCTTGTCAAAGCTTATTGCTATCTAGAAACATTAGTAAAATCATTCCTACTAACAATGTAAATGTGAAGGATTTCTTTTAACAAATGGAATAGCATCAAATTTGTCCTTTGGAAAATATTTTTATTTGCTTATTTTTCATCCTAAAGTGAATTTAAATTTCATTTAATGATTCATTTCTATTATCTCTTAAACATCTATGTAATATGGCCTCTAGGTATGGCTAAAGAGCAGTGATGTGTAAACAACTACAGGTTCAGCTCAGGTGAAACAATATGAAAAGCCATGCATACAAAGCAAAATGACCTCCTGTGTAGAAATTGATCATGGAATTACCTTAGAACCTACATTAAGCAACTTTATTACAGGAATAATATTATGTTGATAAGGTAGCAAAATATTAAAAAACAGATTCTAGGACACTTAGGGTGATCTATTATCAACCAGTTCTTTTTTAATTTCTGTAATTGAACTCACTTAAATAGCTGCTTTTATGAAACATAAGTAAATTAGTTGCTGACCTATTGCCATCACATTTATTTTTCCTCTTGTCATAGGATGAATGTGTTTGTAAGGCAGCCAACAACTTAGAAAAAAACGAGGTTTCAACTCAGGTGATTTTGTTGATGGCTTGCCAGGTATTGACCATATATTTCGACAATGCCCATTATGATGTGGATCACAAACAAGCAGAAATAAGGCAGGACACTTTGAGAAAGAATTCAAGCAGCAGGGACTTGAATGAATGAGAGGCACTGAATGCTGAAGACAGCAGGGACTTAACCTGGGGCAGGGAGATGCCTAGATAAAATCAAGGGAAAAGCATACCCACTAAATAAGATACAGACATAGCAGACAGATAAGGTAACAAGGTAAGGGTGAAAAGTATGTTTTGCCTGAGGCTATGGTGTAACAATAAGACAAGATTCTAGACCTCCAATCTTAGGGTGCACCATGATTATTAATCAATTATTAGTTTTGTTCAGACATTGATGAATTTAATATTAAAAAACATTTATTTAATCCAATATGTATTATGTGCCAGGAACTTTACAAATGATTAACTTGACCTTTTGAAAATATCAAAAGGTAACTAATATCAATACCATTTTACTGATGAGAATTTAGGTTCAGTTTAAGAAATTTGCACAATATCAAACAGAGAGTAATTAGCAAAACAAAAAATGAAAATTTTCCCTGTTGCCTCATATAATCAGGAAAGTTTGGAGGGGTGTATATTTGAGAAGTACAACCAGTGATTCTTGCCTTTTTCTGCTTTTTGTCATTATTCCTCTCTACGTGTCACATTCATTTTCTATTTATGCTGATTGGTTTTCTCCATGGAGAGAAACAAGGGCAACCAGCAGCTCCTGAGCTCATATTTTTCATCCAAGAGTAAGGGCATTATTCTCCGAATTCCAATTTAAATATCTCCATGAAAAGACTCGAACTGGCCTTTGGTTTAGGTTATTCACCCAGTCCCTAACACTGGTTAGGAAAGTGAGACTGTATGGTGTCCAGCATGGGACAGGTACCAATCATAGTCCAAACACTTTCATCAAGGCAGCAGAATCACGTAGGAAGAGGGTGGTGGTATTATTTAGCTAAGGATGCCATAACAAATGACCACAAACTGACTGGCTTAAACAACAGGAATATATTGTCTCCAACTTTTGGAGGCCAGGCCAGAAGTCTGAAATTAAGGAGTCAGCATGGTTGATTCCTTATGAGGGCTGTGAGGGATAGATCTGTTCCAGGGCTCTCACCTTTGCTTATACCAGGCCATCTTTCCCCTGTGTCTCTTCACATGGCATTATCCATGTGTTCATGTCTCTCTCAAACGTTCCCCTTTTTATAGGGATAGCTATCACCTCATTTTAACTTGATCACTTCTGTAAATACCCAATCTCCAAATAAGGTCACATTCTGAAGTACTGGAAATTAGGAATTCAGTGTATGAATTTTGGCATGACACAATTCAACCCATAAAATTGGTTCTCATTTGGACAACATAGTTGAGGTTTCCCAAAAGAATGTAAGATGTGTTTCTTGAAATACAACCTACATTATTTACTGTATATTAATTATGTAACTCAGTAGCATCTGATAGTTTAGTGCCCCTTAATATTTTCTGCCTTCTTCACTACTTTTCTTTCTGTGTTATTTAAAATGGCTCCTCCTTTCAAAAGCTTTACACCATATCACAATATGTTGTAGTACTTCTGTTTTCCTAAATCTCAATAATAGAGATAATTTACATGTACTATTTTTTCATAGTATAGATTTATTTGAAAAAATATTTTGTCCCATCTATGTCGTTCACGTTACAGTACAAATAAGGCACCTGCAGATGAGGATGTTGGTTAGTGTTTAATTTTCAGAGTCAGCACAGTATTTTGGATGGATGACCAAGTTAAACGACTCTGATATCACCAACCAGCCAGCATGACAGAAACAGATCATTAAGCCTGGAATTTTCACAGGTAATAAAGATCTGAAAATAATCACTGAATTCTTTGCCCCATCCTATGATTACATAATTAACTCCCAAAGAGGCAAACTAAAGCCATAAATCTATCTAATATTTTCAGCGATGAGTATATAGTATGCTTCAAATTAACTATCAACTTCCATTTGTCAAGTAGTTATATTAATGAAATAGTTTTATTTTAATGGCTGTAATACTGGCTTTTTTGGTGTGACTTCGTCATGAGCATCATATTTGTGGTTAAATGACAAGGAAAAATTGGCAACATATATTAAAATGGAGCCAGTCTTCTAATATTAAATACTGCTAGCTAATGCATAATTGATAATGTTACAGAAAGCAGGGGTTATACAGTGAAGTCAAGTGGAAAGCTTAATGGTAGATGATTGATGTACAGACATGTTCTAAAATACAAGGAAAAAAACAAAGCAGCAAGTACAGGCCTGCTTGGAAATAGAGGCAGGTAGAATGCCTCTGTCTTGCTTTCAGCCAGATTAAGGTGACTCTTTGAATAAAAGTCAATAATACTAACCTTTGTGAATACCAGCTGCAGATCCAAACTAGGAAACTGAGAACATTAAAAATATATCAGCCCTTCTGGCTACACACATAGCACAGGATCACTGTCAATAGAAAGTGGTTATGTCATTCTCCCTAGAAGCATTGGACAAAAGAAAAAGAATCAGCAAGGGAAATTTGGAAGTGTGGAATCTCCTAATTAGAGGAAAAAAATATAAAAAGTATTGATCTGAGTACTTGCTGGTTCTGAATATTTATCATAATCACTGGGTGAACCTTTGACATATTTTAATTCATGCCACTCTACTTCCCTTATTCCGATTTGATAAGTCTAGGTTGAGGCCCAGGGATGGTGATTTTTTAAAAAATCCTCTAAAGTGATCTATCTTTTCTCCTTTCAACTTGCCCGCTTACCCATCTAGTATTTGCATATCCCAGATGACTCGTGGTCAGTTTCTGCTCTCAGATGACTTTGAACACGGAAAGATGACTTGGGGAGAAACATCATATATTCTTTAACAAGGCTCTAATAATCCCCATTACATATTTTTCCCTTCACACATCAAAAAGTCACTGATAATTTGAAGTGGTTCTTCACCATCATTCCATGTAAAGTGCTCGTGTTCAGATCATGGGGGAATGGTATTTATAGTAAATTGGATATGGTCAACTAATTATCAGAGAATATTTGATTTTTGCTATAGCTAACTTATGATTTCAATTCTACTATGGTTTAACAAATGGATCTGCATCCCAATCTGGTTTTATCCCAATAAATATGTTGCCATTAAATCTTATCTATGATCTACCGGTTAACTATTTCTAACCCTCATACAAATTGTATTCATTAAACTAAAACTTCTTTCAGCATCAGCATTAAATCAATCTCTAATTTGTAATACTGTTTATTTCCCGTGTGGTAAATATTCCCACCACGGCCAATTTCAAGCTACAAATGGGACCTTAGTGAATGAGGAGTTGGGAAGTGTATTAATTTCTTACATCTGCTGTAACAAAGTACCCCCAAACAAGAGACATTTATTCTCTCACAGTTCTAGAAGATAGAAGTTTAAAATCAAGGTTTTGGCAGGGCCATGCTCTCTCTGATATCTGGGGGAGAGGATCCTTTCTTCCCTCTACCTACTTCTGGTGCTTGACAGTTATCCTTAACATTCTTTGGCTTATAGATGCATCACTCCAATCTCTACCTCCTTTGTCACATGGCATTTCCCTTCTCTGTGTTGTTGTGTCCAGATTTTCCTCTCTTTATAAGAATACGAGGCCTTGGGTTAGAGCTCTTTGTAACCCAGTATGACCTCATCACCCTTATTTCCAAATATGGTCGCATTCATAGGTTCCAGGTGTTAGAATTTCAATATATAATTTAGGGGGACATAATTCAACCATAACAGGAAAGGAAATACAGTAGCATGCCATTATACAGTATTTCCACCATGAAGATACAGTATATATATATATATATATATATATATATATATATATATATACACACATATATATAAACTAAAAAGCATATTTAATGGTAAATGTTTCAAAATAACTAGCAAGTGATATGTTTTGAGTATTTTCATATTTATTGCCTTTTAAATATAACAATAATTATAAATTTATATAATTTAATTTTAACAATGGCTATATGTAACAGTTGTCATGTGTAATTCTTGAACATTTAATAATTGACTCATAATGTGGTATGAGGTAGTTCTAATGCACTACTGATTGGAAACATCATATAACCTAAATCTGAAAAATATGATCTTGAAAGTGGGAGTTAAGGGAAACTAGGGAAAGTCTTTTCCTGACCTGAATTATTTCTCTTTTTATTACAATGCTAAACAAAACTAAAGGCATGTTGCCCATTCTGTCATGGTTAGTGAGGGAGACTATAGTCGAAACAAAGAATATAAGCAATTCAGATACTGAGCTCTGTTTGTAGACAGCCTTCTATTGGTATTTCTCACATGTTTGCAAATCTTGGAAACAAGGCACTGACTACCCTTTTTTTCTGAACTATCTTTCAAGAATGTTTGTATAGTCACCACTTTGGAATACAGAGATGGTGTCTCCCAAATGGCAGGTTTGTTTATAGCTTGGAAGATAGAGATAGTGTTGCTTCCAAAAGACAGGTCTTCTTATGGTTCATTATATTAAAGACACTGTCTCCCACTGGAGCAAAGTGCAGCCACACTTACTGGCCACTAAAAAATATTCTGGTGCTCTAGTTCTGTGATCTTCTTCTCTGCCTCAACATAGTGTGTGCAGATGTCATCCATCCCTCTTTGAGTCATGTGTGGAACATGGGGTTTCAGGAAATGAGTACAAAAATAATGATACTCTGGCTATTGACATTGCTCTGAGTAATCAACTGTACTTGTTCTCTAACCCAAGTTTGTTTTCTTCCCTAAGCATTCATGAAAATATGGTCAGCCTACTAATCAGCTTGCACAGAGAGGAACATCTCAGACCCTCAAGGCTCTTCACATCACCTTTTCTATTGAGCTTTGATTACCTCATCTATAATATTTTGTTGAGCCTAAATTTAAGGCTTCCTCTATTCCTCTTAGAATTATAATGTAGCACAGTATTGCTCTTATATTTGTTTACCCTGTGTTTTCAGATGATTGTAAAATTAACAACAACAAAAGTTCTGAGTCTTATTTGTAACTTCTGTATGACAATATCTGGTAAACTTTATATTATACCTTGACTCAGAATTATCCTATTTGTTTTTAAACAAAAAAAGTCTTGTTATATTTGTGCATTGACAAGACAATGTATGCTTATATGGTCTATGTATGTATGTATGTATCTATTGATCTATCTATCTATTTATCTATCATTGATCCATCTACCATCAATCTATCATGTATCTCTACCTTAGCTAATTCAAGAATGCAGCCACTTTCTCAGTCTGTGCCAGTGGCTATATCACTTTACTTCTCTAAGCCTTAGTTCTCACATTTATAGAGCAGGGAGAGTAATACTATCTACCTTTTATTGTTGTTATGAGATTGAGGTAAGTGGATTTAAGTAAAGCAACCAAAATAATTATTTTTTGGATGATCTTGTATTGATTATGTGCATATACTAGATGTTATTTCAAATGTGTTTCTTTAAGACAAATTAATTAGCTAACTCACTGGATCAACAAATATATAGTGAATGTCTACTATATAGCAGGTACTTTTCAAGGCACTGAAGATGATATATACAGATCTTGAGTGTCCAGTATGTAATAGGCTTTTCTAGTAACTGAAGTTATATCAGAATATATCAAAAAATCTTTGCACTCATGGAGTTGACATTCTTTGGGAAGACAGAAAATGAGAGTCAAAAGCATTCTCTATTATTAAGTAGTGTTAAAGTACTAACTGAAAACAGAGCAATTTTAGTCAGAGAGAAATGTGGAGATCTATCACATCTTCGGTCCCCAGAGACATTTCTGATGAGTTGGCCATTATGCAGAGACCTTAATGGGATCAGGAAGCATGTGCATGTCTTGAGAAAGTGAGTTGAAGCAGAGGTATTATTAAAAGCAGTGGATCTGAAGCATGAGAATGTTTTGCATTTTACAGGAAGATACTCAGGCCAATAAGGTTAAGAGCCATTCACAACATGATGTGTGTGGTAGAAAATATAGTGTCTGAGATAGTGAGGACTCAGATCAAGTAGAACCCAATTTAGAGCAGGGTAGGGACTTTGGAGTTGGGAACTTTGGAAATGTGAAATGTTTCAGAATAAAGAACAAGTAAAATAGGAACTGTATCTTTCTTTTGCAGCTTTTAAATCTGGGAGAACATGAAGTCTGACTGATGACTTCAAAGGAACTCAAAATATTAGGATGGAGAAATAGAAATAAAATGCACTTCCTAACATGCTGTTAATTTAGAATTGACTGAACAAAATCTATGCTTGTTTAAAACTTTATCATATAATGTTATCATTTTAAGTTTACCATTTTAGTTTTAAATTGCAAGACATTAATCATTCATAAACTTGGAGTTTTAAATTATAATGTCACAATATACTGATGTTCTCATTTTTCATGAATTGGATTAAACTTACCTTTAAGTGTTTTCTTGTGCTCATCCCCAAGCAAGACAGAACGACATATATTTTGTTTGAAAATAAAATATAACACAAGAGGCAAAGTGAAATGGTTCTTAGTTCGGAAACAATATATTAAAACCACTTTGATTTTACCCAGAAAGGTTGGCTCCACCTCAGAAAAGTTGGTCCTCACATTTTTAGCTTCAGCTCTGTGTATATTTTTTTTTCCATGATCATTTAACAGAGGTCCCATATTAGTCTCACAGAGAAGGCAGTAGCAATGACTGGGCTTTGAGATGGATTTCAATGGGATTCAACCACAGATTCTAAATGTGTTTTACCCAGAGGCTACACTTAGATTCAGAGGTTTTGTATTTCAAAATGGAAAATAATTCATGTAACATATGTTTTGTTATCATTTGTGGAAGGCAGTATATGTCCCTTAATATGAAATGTCCTGAATATTTCAAAATATGAGTTAATAGAGTTAGGCCTGCTGTTAGTGGAATGCCTTGTATAACTTCAGGCATTCAGAAGTGAAATAGGGAAAGTCCTGATTTTATGACAAAGATTATTATTATGATGGTGGATGCTGTTGGATTAAAAATTTTTGCAATTGTTCATTGCCTGGAGTATATTAAATTAGCAATAATAGCCATTATAGGTAGTATATATGTGGTGGCTTGTGTTAGAAAATATTTGGTGGACACTTCTATAGCTTGTGGTTTAATTATTTTATTTTATTTTATTAGAATAGGGCTAATATCTGGTATGTTTATTTCAAATCCAATTCAGATTAATAACCAGTGTGAGCTTGTTAGTTCAATTATGGTTCCTGAGATGATAGTCAGTAGAACGA
Organism: Aethalodelphis obliquidens; assembly: GCF_003676395.1. Taxonomy (NCBI): domain Eukaryota; kingdom Metazoa; phylum Chordata; class Mammalia; order Artiodactyla; family Delphinidae; genus Aethalodelphis; species Aethalodelphis obliquidens. The sequence goes on along the minus strand of NW_020837945.1, from coordinate 21,139,854 downwards.
TAGTAAAATCAATAGGTTTATTAGTATGGGAAGGATATAAATTAACATTTTCGGGGTATGGGTTTGATAGCTTGTTTAGCTGACCTTGCTGTAGAATGTGGTGTAATGTGGTGCCAGGAAGAATTTTGAATTCAATATTCAATTTGTATAATTATAGAAATAAGAGGGTTTAAACCACTTTTATTTAGTCTATCAATGTAACTCTTTTGTCAGACATATTTCTTATGTTTGTGGTGGAATGCTTGATATGATGATTGATAGTGAAACATGTCACATACATAAGGCTAGTGTTAGTGGTAAATTTTTTTTTCATAAGAGATGTATAAGTTGATCATATGAAAATCATGGGTAGGGTGTTAGTATTCATACAAAGAAGATTGTTAGAAGAAGTGTTTTAATGAGGATATTGTGTGTAATTCTGATATGTAAGGGTTATGAAATGCTCCTAAAAATACGATTGTTGTGGACATTTTTATTATGATGATGTTGGCATACTCTGCTAAGAACATGGTGAATGGCCATGCTATGTATTCTACATTGAAGCCAGATATGAGTTCTGATTCACCTTCTGTTAAAGCAAATGGGGCTTGTTGGTTTCTGTGAGATTAGAGATAACTCATATTATGGCTAGGGGTCAGGATGGGAAAATTAGTTTTAGGTGTTCCTGTGTTATAATTAATGTTGAAAATGTAAATGGTCCATTTATTTGTAGGACTGATAAGAGAATAACTGCTAATATTACTTCATATGAGATTGTCTGGGCTACTGCCCATAGAGCTCTGATAAGTGTATATTTTGAATTTGAAGCTTATCCAGATCAGATGATGGAGTAAACGGCTAGGCTTGATATAGCTATCATGAATAGTACACCTAGCTTTGTACTGATTAGTGGTTAGGATAGGGGAAGAGGAATTCATATTGGGAAAGCCAGGTTTAAGCTAGAATTGGTACAATAACAAATATAGAAATTGATGATATTGATGGTCATATGGTTATTCAATAAATAATTTGACTACACCAGCAATGGACTGCAATAATCCATAGAGGCTGATGGCATTTGGCCCTTTTTGGAGTTGAATATAGCCTAGGACTTTTCTTTCAATTAATGTAAGGAATGCTACAGTTAATAAAATTAGAATAACTAGTGAAAGAATGTTGATTATAAACATGTCGTTTGGAGGAGGAATTGAAACGCTGACAATAAAGGTTTAACTTTTATGCAACTACTGGGCTCTGCCACCCTAACAAACCCTGTTCTTGGGTAGGATATGTATATGTTAATTGAACTGATATTATATCATCAATTAGCTTGAAGGCACTTTTGTAAGGTAGGCCTTATGTCTCTTCTCCTTTTTGCCACACAGCTGAGAGAGCTAGTTGCCCCCAAATATCCATACTCACTCATATTTCGAGTTCTCACTGTGGTTGGGTTGGCATCATGTGACTACTTCTGGCTGGTAGGCTGTGAATTGAGGTGATGTGTGTCTGTTCCTGGTTGAGGAGTCATTTCTCCAAATGCACTTGAAGGTGGAGCAGAGTTGCCTTTAGTGAACTCTGAATGAACAAACACTAAAACATTTAATTTCTAATTTCTGTGGGGTGTTGATTCTATAGCATGCCTAACATTATGCTGACTAAAATAGAAAGTGGACCCTGAGTGAAATGCTGCCGAAAAAATAAGCAAACAAAAATATAAACTTAACTGTATGGTCCTGGCTTAGTAGTTGGGCTGGGGAAAGTAAGGAAACTGATATCTAAGCATAAAGAGATGGAGATTCATATTAGCAGTAGCAAAACACGTGGGAAATTATTGCTTGAAATCATCTGGAAAGGAAATTCTTTGCCTCCTGAACTTGCAGCTCTAGGGGAGGAAGTTAGAAACATGGTAAAAGTTTGTGAACATAGCTATGGCTTGCATTTATCAAGGTCTCAGAAGAAAGTGACAGTCTCTAAAAATGACTGTTCAATTTGTAAGTGTTCAAATAGAAGCAATTTCAGAGTTTATTCGTAAGGTTTATTACAAGAGGCAGGAAAGGGACTATTGCAATTGTTGGAAGGGGACTCAGAACATTCCAACCAGAAGATCTGCAAACATCTCAAAAGTGGGGCAGAAAAGGGCTTTCTTTTTATCAGGAGGAATAAACAAGGATAAAAAGAACCAAGTGTGGGAGCACAATGCATCAGGAAATGCTTTTCTCTGGGATCAGCAGATTCTCACATTTTTGAAAAAGTTCTTAAGGATAGGCTGTATGCTACCTCTGACTAAGGGTCGGTCAGTGTTCAGGGTCCTATGAAGAGAGAAACTTAACTAAAGTTTGGTTAAGTCACTTAAACAAGCACTTTGTGTTGACTCATGGGTGATGACAAAAAATTCCACTACTACTCTTTCATGAGGCAAATAAAGGGATTTGGAGATTCTGGCCTTGTTTTGCATAAGTAAACAAGGTGTGTGTGTCTCTGTGTGTCTGTGTGTGTGTATGTGTGTGTGATGGGTTACCATAAGTCTTATACTAAGTCGTAAGGGGAAGGGTGTTCTTGGCAGCCAGGCTTTCTTTTCCATTACACCAAAGTCTGGGGGGATTTCTTCAACCCAAACTGTTTTCCAGGAACACAGATATCAGATACTAAGTTAAACACTCTTGCAAGCAAAACTTGTCAAAGGTTAAACTACTGACAAGAGTAGGAAAAGTCAGCCAGTGTTAAAAGCCCAGGTGATAACATGATATTACAAAGACTCTGAACAAAAAATCCCAGTAAAATTTCTCAAAAATGTGGCGCAGGTTAAATGTTCATCATAATAGATTCCAGGTAGCTTCCATTAATTGAGAGGGGATCAGATGCAGCAAGGAAGTGAAATCTCCAAGAAATATAGCAGATTTTAGAAATATGTCTCAAAAGAACTTTGGGTGTGGTAATTAGCACATGGAAAATCCTGGAACATAATAGACGAGAAGGCAACTAAAATTTTAAGGAAATTTTGCTGGCAAGATATTGGACTAGAAAACTTTAACTGTTTGAGATTTTCAAAGAAGAAAAACAAACACACAAACAAAAAACCTTTGGTCCCTAAGCTTCTTCCTGTAGGAACTGAGCTGAGAAATCTGCCAGACTACAGGAAGGCACCTTTCCCATTACCTGCCTGACATGTAGACAAGAAATACAAGCTATAGATAATCCCAAGAACAAAACAATCAGGAACCAGGACAATAAGGACTTCTGAGAGAACTAACTGTCAGATCTTGTCATGAACCCCACCTCCAGACCTAGAGTAGGAGTGCTTCAAAAATATCTTCCCATTGGCATTTTAGAATGGCTGCAGACCAATCACTGACAAGATAAGACTTTGATTATTTCCTTTAAGGAGGAGATGTGTGTGTTCTATGTGTGGGAAGAAGGAATCAAAGAGATGCCCTAAATAAAAAGGTAACAAAATAAAGCAAAATAAGAATCAACTAAAGCTTATAATATTAAAAAAGAAAAAGAGATGCCTTGTGAATAAGACAGATTTTTTTTTGCCTTTTTTACCTTTCTTGTTCTCTACCATGGCAGCCTCTGTAATCTGCTATGTAGAAGGTTTATATACTGTAGGGGCCAGGCTACCTTAATGCATGCAGACCACATAAGAGTAAGAAATAAACTATTCTTGTGCTAAACCTCTTAAATCTTTTTCCTTTTTTCTATTCTTGCTACTGCAACATAGCTGAACATTTTACTATTTATTGTAAATTATAAACTATGTTTGCTATATTATCATTACTTCTGATCCCAGCTTCACCATTTGTTTCCTGAGTTCTGTTCTACAAATTTACATATAACATTCACACACATTTCATGTGTATATGTTATTTTTACTCTAAGTAACATGTGTTCCTCTCATTACCAAATTCTCTATTTATAGAACTTGCACTGAAATAATAGCTCTTCACCCTTCCTTTCAAATGCAAAAGAAATACTGATTATATACTGTGTGATGGAAAGTGTTCCTTTTAAAAAAGGCTCTCTAGCACACTATAAGTTCCAAATTTATAATCTACTCAGATTTCTTGCAAAGACCTTAAGTCTATTAAATTCCAAATAAACAGGAATTTTTTCTAATGTATTACTGTTAGAAATAATTTAAATATATAGAGAAAGTAGATTTTGTTACTAAAACAAGTATAATATTACTTGTTCAAATCTTGGTATAGAAAAAAATGATCATTTTATTCAAGTGGAATACACTCAGTTGTGTTGTCATAGTCATAATGTGATACTTGCAACTTATAACTATATACTTGTAGCAATCATATAATAAATGAAATAACTGGCTACTAATATTTTATTTACTAAAACATTTGTGATGTAACTGTTTGTATAGAAAGTGTAAAATAGTCAAGTCAACAAGCATTTATTCTAAAATAACATTTCTTGCACATAGGTATGGTTATAGGGTTCAATCTATTAGATATGCAATGAAAATTATATCTGGTTTCATTTCATGTTAATAAATAAACTTTCCTATTTTTTGTGGAATTTTATGAAATCAATGAACATTAACACATTCATTTTTACATAATAATAAGTATATCCTTTTGTTTATTAAGTGTTAAGGCAGTTGTAAACCTCTATGGGATGCCCTATATCTCTCATCATACTCCACACTGTCTCCATACTCAAACTACTTTCTTCCCAAAATTTCTAGGCTGTGTTTGATACATGCGGTTTTGTCATAAATCTAAAACATGACAGAATAAGATGACAGTTATTGTAGTAGCAGAATCTCCATTCTATAATCCTTTCTCTGCAATAAATTATTGTTTGGTTTTCAGTTTAACTAAAGAACTATACTGATAAGTAACTAGGCATTAATCATGTAACTTCTCAAGCATCTCTGAAAATCTGCTGATGATAAAAAAGGAATAACTCCATTTTCTACTCTCTTGCTACTCAAAATGTTGTCCATATAGCAGGCGCATCAGCATTCCCCAATAGCTTCTTAGAAACACGGAGTCTGAAGCCCTACTCAAAACCTACCAAATCAGAATCTACATTTTGGTAAGATATCCATGTGATTTCCGTAGCTGCATTAAAGTTGGGAATACACTACTCTGTTCCCTGCAGTAGAATTCATGTTTTTCCTTTGATAAAACTGAGAAGAAAATAGGTCATAATGAATTTGATTCTGCAACCGAAATTTCCTACATAAATTTGTAAAAATAAAATAATGTTTATGGGACTTCAGTAGAAAGAAGCTTCTGCCCACTATCTTCCCACTCTTTTTTTTCACAAAGGCTAATACATTCTTGCTTCCTCATCCACTAATACTCTTTGTGGAAATATACCACACATTAAGTTGAAGTTCTCAACATAATAACTCACCTTCCAACTCTAAAGTAGTGGTTTCAGACATGATCATAACTCTGAAAAGGTATTTCTGATCTCAGATTAGGAATGAGAAAGAGAAAGAAGTGATTTCCTCTCTCTTTTAAATCGGTTACTCATATTTATGATGCACAAGGGAAAAGAAAGGATGATATGTCTACAGTGTTATGGGAATATGTTGTATATAATATGCTATTCATTCCATCACTCTTTTTTCCTATCATTCAGAGAAATCTAAATTTTATTCTTTGTAGAGGCAGTGATTTGTATAAGAATTTTTTTATAGAAAAATCAAAGAAGCTGTTTATGTAAGGCAGTTAGGAACTTGCCTAGATACAAATTCATTGAACTAAAAAATATGTTCCATTGCCATTCAAGCTTGACAACAACAAAACATCAGTTTGAAGAACCAGAAAAGGGCCTTAGAGAGCAATAGGAGAAAATGAAAATCATCATTCTGAGTGCACTAAAGAAATTAGCCGGAGATAGACCCCCTGTTCTGATACTCATTTACATCTTAAAAGGAGTCCTAAAATAAGGTGTAGATGAATGCTTTTTTTTGACAAAGTTCAGTAAAAAAGAAAATATTGGATTATAAAAATTGGCTTTCTGCAGGTGAAGATCACTTTATTTTTAGAAACACTCTTTTTATTGTTATCTAGTTTAAATTAAGCCAAAAATGTCATTGTGATTATTAAGTTCTTTGCCTGCAATATATGTTTGTGAGATAATGAACCACATTTTCCCACTGTGTAAGCTACACCATGGAGACTAAGCAGCACTTTTAGAAGCTGGGAAAAATCTTTTAGGTCACTGGGATACCACTTAGGAAACTAGCACTTATTACACTAAACGATACCCTAGTGGCTTGGAAAGGTCAACATAGCTTTCAAAAAATTATGACACCCTGAGAGCATATTGCTCAACCATTATCATGTTATTTGCAGTGCATCTGGCTAGATGTTTGTAAATAAAGATCTTCATGTGGTGTGGTAAATTATGGAGTATAAGAGAGTATATTATACGAGAATAAGCTAATTCAGTTTTAAAGATGACTATTACATTATATGTTTATATGAATAAAGCAAGTGTAGTTCATCTCTTTTCTTTCAAAGATAAATATTTCTATATATTCTATAAAATATCACAGCTAATAGGTCCATCAGATCCCAATTCCATACTTTACTCATAGGCATATATAACTATTGATGATTTATGTATATAGCATGACAATATGTATTTGTAACTACTATGTGAAGGCATTAGGATGTGATTCATGCACATTATTTCCATCCTTACAAAAATATTTAGTATACATTAAATAGTATGGGTTATGAGGTATAGTATGTATAAGTTTTATTGCAATTTAATATGTGCCAGGCACCTTATGTGACTTATTATACTCTCTCCTCCTAAGCATTCTAAGACATATTGATGGATAATATATTATTATAGACTTAAACATTTAAGGATACATTAAAAAGATGGCCTTTGAGAGAATAAGTAAGTTAATTTGTGTAGGTCTTCTTAATGTTTGTTTGGGTTTTTCTACACTATACTACAGAGAAGTGGGTAATTCAATTTTGAGGAGAATTTGGTATTCACAAGGAATTTTTTGACACTTTGGAAATTTGCAAAACCAAAGTCAGCTACAGTGTAAATCCACTCTAACTGCATTCGTTGGGGTGAAGTTTTGTAAGATTATCTTACTTGAGTGCAGATGGGGTCTGAAAGCAGAGAAAACTCCAGACCTGCTTCACTGGTCATTTTCCACAGCTCACTGATTGTTACAGTTGTTCCCAGCCAGATTAAAAAGTTATTCCTCATTTCTTTACTTTACCCTGTTTAAAATCAATGCCCAGATTTCCAACACTGTTCTTACCTTAGTCCAGGAATACTATCCTCTCTCAACTGGGATTACAAAAACAACCTCTTAGCTGATCTCACTGACAGCTCCCTTGCTCCATCTCATATCATGTTCCATATTTCAGTAAAAGAGGGCATTTAAGAAAACAAATTGAACATTACATTACCCTTTGAAGCACTAATGAGTGTATCGACACAGTGTCTGAAACAGGGTCAAATGTCTTTGTTTTAAGATCCTTCATTATTTTGAAACATGATCTTCTGCCCAAACTACCAATCAACTGTGAGTGTAGAATAAATACATTTTCAGACATTCAGACTCTCAGAAAAGTGACTTTGAGACACTTTCTTTAGGAAATTACTGGATGATGTGTATGCCCAAAATGAAGAAGTAAACAAAGAAAATAGGAGATATAAGTTACAATAAACAGAATAAAGAGATAAAGGGGATCCCCAGGACAGGACAGATAAGATGACGGCTGTATACAGGATATATGAAATAATCCATTGAAATTGAAGTCAGTTATATGACTTGGAAGATGTTTCATTAGGAAGATAAATTTTATATGTTATCTATGTATCTCAACATAGTAGAGGAATGTGAGGCAGTTGGAGAGTTTGGAATAGAAACTGTGATAGAAACGTAAAACTAAATAAATGAACTGAAACAAAATAATTATTTGTACCAAGAAAATAAACATATTTCATGGAAATAGAAGTAATCATACTTTGCTCTATGGTTACATTTTGAATAGAATTTACATACTCATAACATATATCTTGAATATTTATCTAACCAACGTTTTCATAAAGTGTTATTGGAAAGATGAATTGAGAAGAAGAATGTGTTGTATCGTAAATGAGAGATAAATCCTCATGAGCACCAGGAGGTGAAGTTTAATTTTCCCATTCAGATGTCTCAATTTGATATTTCAATCTGAGGAGCAATGATGGAATTATGTAAACATGACAGTGTTCCTTACCTAATGCTAATTTATGAAACCCTGGTAACTAGAGAATACATCTCTCCTATAGTTTACACTTTCAAAACAGTAAAAATGGTTATTTGTCCTCAACTCTCACCTTTATTTCAAGCCCTCCAAATTTTCTACCAACCTGATAATGGGGTTATCCAGACTAATTGTGTCTCATTCCTTAATTACTTTATGATTAATTTGCCTGTGGTACATTCATTATAATTTTATTTGTGTAACATGGTTAACTAAGAGTGAAATACATACAGGGTAGTTTAAAAGTGGGCTTGGTCTTTACTTGTTCTGAGTCTAATTGGTATCTTGGCTATTCTCATACTGAAGTCAAAGTAATGTGAACTACTCCAGCCGTCTGAAAAAAAAAAAAATACTGCAAACTATTCCAATGGTTTGAAATGTTGTTTGAAAGAAAACAAAAACACTGCCATGTTTCTATCTTTCTCACAAATTTTTGCTTTCTAATTGGGAGTGGTGAGATATTCACTTCACTGAAAGTCACGTTTTAGCTCTAAGTCCATTTCTATACTCGCCTTCCAGCTTTTGTACCCCTGTCCCTTCCTCTAACAGAGATAGACACTTTTACCTCACTGCACCAAATTTTGCCATCTGTAAAATGAGGGGATGGAACTATTATAAAATTTAGAATGTTATTTTTAGTACCAACATATGCTATTCTAATTTTTAGTGATTAATAAGGTAAATCATACATCTGCTTTTTTATAAATTAAAGTATATAATTTCAAAATATATTTGAAAAGTTGTATAAAACTGTATCAAAATTTATAAATATATAAGGAGTCTGTTAATTTCATCAAGATAGAATTTAATAAATCATATAGCTGTAAATGTAGACATCAAAAAGTTCAATATGAGTAGACAAATATCTCCTTGATTTTCTGTATGTTATTTTAACATTGTCATATGCACAGTTATAACTAAAATTGCTTTACATCAAAGACATGATTCTTCATGAAAAGTTTAAAAATTACATAAAATATATTTAACTTTTAAATTTATAAAATTCAAAGATATTTTAAAGAATTAATTTTAAAAAGTATACTGAATGTGAAAATTTACATGGAAAAGCAAATAAAAGCTCTTATTTAGAAAATATATTTGAAATTATATTTGTTAAATAAAATTTTGTATCTTATATGTTGGATGATAAGCTATTAAGTACAAAAGCACCTTATCAGTACCCTTTTCTGATTGGATTTTCTTTCATATAACAAATCATGAAGCAAGATTTCTGTTTTTTTCTTGTTTTGTTTTGTTTGTTTGTTTTTGCCTACATAGTTGCCATATATCTATGTATGGAGGGACTTTTTTGGTGTTTATAAGTAAATGTGGAGAAAAGTGATGTCAATATGGTACAGTAGGAAGCTCCAGACCCTAACTACCCCATGGAGATACAAGTTACAACCAAATAGGCCAAAATACATTTTTGAAAACTCTAGAAAACTTTAAAGAAGATTCAGCACCAAGTCAACACATAGCCAAGAAGGGATTTGACTAAAAAGGGTTTTGTGTGTGTGTGTGTATGTGTGTGTTCATCTTTGCCAATCCCCCAACTCAGTGTGGTGCAGCACAGTTGGAAGGACACCTCCCAATCCCTGCCTCCTGGAAAGAGTGGAACCTATATCCAGTGTTCTGTATTTTTCTGGGGTCTGCCCTAGGGACTTGTTACTGTACATATCACCTGAGCTGGACTGCTTGGGGAACAGTAATGTAGTTTGGGTTAAGAGGTTGGAGACCTGTCGTAGTGCCATGGACGTTAGAGCAGCAGGGAGTGTGCAGTTCTATAGGGAGGCTATGGAGGGAGCAAGAGATTACAGGCATAGTAACTCAATAGAAATGGAAGCCAAAGGCTACTGAGGGTGAACATTACAGGGGAATTAACATAGTTAAAAGTAGCTGTACATTCTAAAGTAAAAGCAGATGCCAAGCTCAGGGAAGACACATGCCTAGAAGAGATTTGAGAGGCCCTGGAACTTCTAGCTGGGCTGATTAGTGAAGAGGCTTCTCCTGCAAAAAGGTGGTTTGTAAAGACTAGGAGAGGAGCCTCTGGTCCTTAAATGTATGCTCCTATATCTCAGATCCAGCAATTGTAAATCTAATTCTTTCTCAAGTGGAATATATCTGAATTTCCTATCTGCAGCCTTTCTCTTCTTCTTCCACTGCAGCTGACTCACCTTAGCCAGGGAAAGTTCTCCATTTTTAAGGGCTCATGTGATTACGTTGGACCCACCTGTATAATCTAAAATAATGTCTCCATTGAGAGCCCAAAACCTTAATTATATCTGCAAAACCCTGTTTGCCATATAATATAATATACTTACAGATTCCAGGGATTAGAATATAGACATATATGGGAGGGCTAGCTGCTTACTATATATAACTGTCCCTATTCCCTTACCACCCACCCCTCACCCACACCCCTATATCCCATACTGTGGGTTCCAAGTGATGAACCAGGTAACTGGTCTTCCACCCCATCCTGTGTCATGCTCTGTAGGATCAGACAGCAGCACTCTGATTGCCCCACTTGATAGTGTTTTAAGGGGCCCAACAGGGAGTTGATCTTGTTTTCCCTGCCCATGGAAGGACGTAGTGCTCTGATTCTTCTACTGAGGTAGTGTTAATATGAGAAAGAAGCTGGTGTCCTGTATTCAGTCTTGAGGAAGTAGCTGGTACTCCAGTTTCCCAACCAAGATATTGTCCATGGGGTCTGTTGGCAAGCTGAACCTCTACTCCCTCCCAGCAGCAAGGAAACTTAACAAGACAGTACAAAATTGAGCTAATCTCCACTCTCAATTACACTCCCTTTACCATCACCACCTAGTGTCAAAGAGACTTAACAAAGCAATGAGGGTCCAAACTAATCAGCATTCTACTTTCCACACACACCTGGGACCAATGGGGCCCAGTGAATAGATAAACCTCAGCACCCATGAAGTAACAATGACACTGAGTGAGGCAGTTTGAGTCAGGACTCCTGGGAACTTCAGCACCTCCCATTCCAGAGTAGCAAAGCCCACTGGGAAGCCCACCATCCACCTGCTATGAAGGAGACAGACTAAGGTGGTACACGGTGGGACTTGTTTACACTTGTTTGCCTGCCCCCCTTTGTCAGCAGGAATCATGAGGTGCTCAGCTACAACTCTATCATGCACAATAAGGTGGTATGTGCCAGTCATCTGATTCCCCTTTCCCTTAAGTTTGTGAGGCCAGTGGAGAGGTAAGCACACTCTCCAAGTTGGAGGCAACAAGATGGTGTGAGTCAATACCCCACATTTTTCAGGGTGGTGTTGGTGGAGCCCAGTGGGAAGTTGAACATAAACACCCAGCAGCTATAGTGTCATGCCTCAACAAGTGGTACTGCCAGCTTAAAAAAAATAGGCACCACAGTTTTTAGTTTAATAGAATTTATATTTCCAGAATGCAAATAAAAATTACACTTCATACCAAGAAACAGGACAATCACAAGTTGAATGAGAAAAATAAAATAATCAGCAAAAAACAACAGGGAGATGAATTTGATGTTGGAGTTATTTATCAAATATTTTAAAACAACCATCATAAGAAATTTTTAACAAGCAATTACAAATTCTCTTCAAACAGATGGAAAAAAAAAAAAACTCAGCAAAGAAATATCTGTCAAAAAATGCCAAACAGAAATTATAAAACTGAAGAGTACAATAAAAACAAAGTTGCTTGATGAAGTCAATAGGAGAGTGCAAATGACAGAGGATAGAAGCAATGAATTTGAGGACAGATCAATAAGATTCACCTAATCTGAACAACAGAGAGAAAACAGACTGAAATAACAGTCTGAAGGACTAGTGGGACAAAAGCAAATAACTCATTTTTGTATCATAGAAACTTAGAGGAAGAGGAGAGATTAGAATTAAAGAAGTATTCAAAGACATAATAGCAGAAAACTTTCCAAATTTGATGAGAGCTATAAACGTACAGGTTCAAGAGATTGAGCAAAATAGGAGACTCAAAGAAATCCACACCAAAATACATCATAATTAGAATTCTGAAAAGTAAGACAAAATAAAAATATTTAAAGAAGCTGGAGACACGTGACATTACTTTAAAGGGAACAACTATATTGAATAACAATGGATTTCTCATCTGAAATCATGGAAGCCAGAAGAAAATGACACAGCATTTTTCAAGTGTTAGAAGAAAAGAATCATCAACTGCAATTTCTATACCTGGTTAAAATATCTTCAGGAATTGAAGGGAAATAAAGACACTTTCAGACAAAGGAAAACCAAGAAAGTATGCTGCTAGTAAATATAATCTTAAATAATAGTTAAAGGAAGTTCTCAAAACAGTAAAGTGATTTATAGAAAAGGACTTGAAACTTAAGAAAGGAACTAAAAGGGACTTCTGGTCTGGACAATATGGTGTAGGCCAGTTTCTTCCTCCTCTTTCTCACTCTGTAAACTATATACTCTTAAATAATGTGGGAGACAACCAAAGAACTCTGACAGGTGGTAAGAGGAAGGAGAACTGGTGTGAGAATACACTACTGGAAGAGAATCAAAGTGGGAGGATATATTAAGCTCCATTTACCCCCAACTTTGGCATTCCTGTCTCCAAGTTAGCAACAGAAGACCCCCAAGTAGGTGTCAGGATTCTCTCTGACAAGATTAGGCAAGCCTGACATCACTGGTAAGAGCCATCAATCACAAACTCTGCTTACAAAAGCCAGCAGAGGAGCAGTTATTTTTCCCATCAGGGTCTGAATCCTCCATCTCTGCCCTGAGACACTGGAGTGGCTGGAGGAGGAAATATACAGTGGGGATCCTAACCTAATAAATGTCTAGCCCAGGAAGTACTCCGCCTCCACCTCAAATAAGTGAAGATACCACCACAACAAGCAACAACCAGATGAAGCAACTCTTCATCTCCAAATCTTGAGATTGCAGAGATATATAGTGGCCTGAAAATAAAAGAAATATGTAGAATTGAAGGAAGATGGACTTAAAATATATGTAAGCAACACCTAAAGTAGTGCTAAGAGGGGAATTGATAGCACTAAAGGCTTATATTAGAAAAGGGGAAAGATCTCAATAATCTAATTTTCTACCTCAAGAAACTAGGATAAGGAGAACAAAATAAACCCAAAGCAAGTAGGATAAATAAATAATAAACATCAGAGCAGAAATCATAGAGGTTGAAAACAGGAAAACAATAGAGAAAAATAAATAACAGAAAAAAATGCGGCAGAAATCTGTTTGGAATGGTTACCAACAGACTCTGCCGCATCATCCATGGCCCGTGATCCCATCCCCACCAAAAAAAAAACACATTCTTCTTGAGACTGAGAGCCTGTAATTTGTAATGGCCAGATAAAACAGTGTTGTCCACATTTCAGTGGAGGAATATGAGTAACTAAAGTACAGTCCCCCATAGGCAAAATGACGGAAATAGCAGAAAAGGTGCAAATAGGGCTCCAAGTGTTTTTATTATCCACACTTACTAGAAGCATTAATGAGGAACAACAAAAATTCTTAACACATTGATCTGCATAGGTTTACTGTCTATATCCCAGGCTGTCAGGCACATCCTTTTGTTTACATTGTAGTTTTATGAGATTTTTGAATGGCAAATACGGTGGCACTGTTGAAGAAAATAAACCAAATTCACTATTTAGCAATAGTATTCTGAAACTTAGGATGAATAATTACAATTAATGGCAAAACAGTTAAACTTATTACACTCTTCAGTTGTTTTAGTATCATAATTTTTTCAGTGTTTTATTTTAAGGCATTTCTTAATTTAGTACTGTAAGTGAACATCTTGGTTCAGCAGTTAGGGTGGAATTATTTATGACATTTATTAGCAATTAGGAACAAATAAATTTTATCACATGCATGTTGTTGGTGATTAAATAAAATAGAAAATGCAAACTATATAATCTTATATACCTAATGCATTTTTTCTCAATTTGTGTATCATTTTCAGAATTATACTATTGAAAGAGAATAGACATAATTAACCATATATGGGAAGCCAGTGTATGCTTGTAATAGGGATAATGGCTTTTATAGAGTGGTATGATTACTTTTACAATCCAATTTAAATTTAAGGGTTGGTGTTCCTTCATTAGTTAGATTGGATTTTCTTTACTCTCCAGAAGTTTCATATTTTTTGCTTTGAGTTCATGTATGTGAAGTGAATATTTGGAAAATGGAGGAATAATACTAGTGATTTAATTTCCATGCAATCAAATGAAATTTAACATTGTCCTTTTCATTTATTTTCACCCTATATAAATGTGATGTTTTCCTGATCATTATTCACTTCCTAATAGAACAGAGAAAAAGTAATTTTTCCATGATGAAGAGTATGTCTATGTAAGAGTAGGTTCATTCAGCCAAACTGAATGAAATAAACCTTTGCCAAAACCAGTCTTATTTATTTAGAATGATTTTGCAACTTGGCAGGGACTTGAGAAACTATGCCTTTTGTTATGGGTCATGAATATCAAAGTAAATGAACTTGTCTCTCTGGTTGTGGATTGACCTTTAGCTATTAACCGGTCTCATTACTTTTAACAATTAATTTTAATATTAATTTTAAATATTACTGTTTATTTTGACTAATTTTAGAAATTAAATGAATTAAGCTGCACTGTTCCATAAAAATTGGTAGGAATTAATAATTTTGGCTAAATATGGTTGCAATGTTCACTTGGAAACAGTGTCAAATACTTGATAGATATTTATAATGAATAATAGGTTCCAGATTCTAGGGGATAAATAGTTGTATCACTATGCATTTCATCACTAATAATTATAATGATGAAGTTATATAGATATGTAGTATCCATCTATACACAAGTAAACATATAAACCAAACCTACATGGTTGTGAAGTAAAATAAGGTAATATTTAAGTCAATTTGAAGAGGATAGTCTCCAAATTTGAGGAAAAAAATAATTTGACTCTCTCACTTTTATAAGGTAATATTTTAAATGTCTCTAAGTACAATAAGATAAAAATTAAATCTTAATTGCAGAAGATATATTGCAGAAATGGCTATAGTTCTTCATTCCTCTCTCTATCCTCATCACTTGCAAGGCCGTTTTAAGCTCTTCCTATCCGTATTTTAATCTTGTTTACTATTCTTTTAATATAAGCTGGATTTGTGACTTCCTTTGGTCTGGTCAATGGAATGCAGCACTCTTCTGGTCTCCCTCAGAGTTGTACCAGTACATAAACACAGTTGGTGGTTTGAGACTTCACATGGAGGAAGATTAATGTGCCCCAACCAATGTTCAAATGTAGAATCTCTAAGCTGACCTGTAGCTGATATCAGCCATATACAGGAGTTCTGCTAAGATCTAAAGAACCAGCCAGCTGTGTTCAACTTTAACTGCTGACTTGCAAAATCATGAACTAACAATATAGTTTCTGCTGTAAGCTACTAATTTGGAGTGAACTATTACACAGCAATAGGTAGATGATAAAGTTCTCAAAAAGGAATTTTGAGAACATTACATTTTAACATGTTACTTTAAACACTACTTTAAAATCCTGTAAGCTTTCTAAAATTTTCATCTAAAACCAAAAACAAACGCACAGTTTTCTTCTAATGCTAAAATAAAAATTGTTGGTAAAATATAACCAATTTTATTTTAGGAAATGCAAACTTTTTTGATTGAAACCATTCAAAATAATTTCAGTTCTTCAGATACAGAAGCTTTCTGGATAATCATCTTTATTTTCTATATCTATTTTCTCTTTTATAGTATATTTAATATTCAGAATGATATTCTCAACTGTATTCTTATTTATTTATTTATTTTTGGAGGCCATATTTTAATTATCAAATATTTGTTGCTGTTTTTGTTGTGCTTCTTTGTTTCCTATTTGTACATGCAAAGCCTTCTTGACACTTTATGTTAACTTTTTTTCCCCCGGTTTGTGGTTTCTCTAAACACAACTTTATTTCAATATCTTTCATCTATGCTATTAGATTTCCTCATGATAATTTTCTGTTCAAAATTAATTACTGATAATAAAGTTCAAAATTATAATAAATTCATTATGAAGAGAGTGATGTGTGTAAGTTAAATTAAGTCTACCTCATAGAGACAAATAATCAACAATGATAGGTCCTAATCAAAAATTCACACTCCAGTGTGTTTATTTAGTTGTAGAACTTCAATCCCTGTAAGTGAGAATTCACATTTTAGAGGTAGCTGTAAATGATCAACATCTAAATATCTTCATCAAAATCTTCTCTGGAAGATAGAACACTATAAGAATATCAGTTTGTTTTATTTTTGAAATACCCATTAGGTTTTAATTCTCACATCAATTAACTGAGAGCTTTTAATATTTTTAGTTATAAAAATTATTTATTTCATTCACGGGACACTTCTGCCTATGAACAGCTTAATAGATACATTGTCAAAAGTAAGAAACTAAGGGGCTTCCCTGCTGGCGCAGTGGTTGAGAGTCCAGCTGCTGATGCTGGGGACGTGGGCTCGTGTCCCGGTCCGGGAAGATCCCACATGCAGTGGAGCGGCTAGGCCCGTGAGCCATGGCCGCTGAGCCTGTGCGTCCGGAGCCTGTGCTCTGCAATGGGGGAGGCCACAGCAATGAGAGGCCCGCGTACCGCAAAAAAAAAAAAAAAAAAAAAAAAAAAGTAAGAAGCTAAGAATGTATGTTTTCATTTATCCAAATGTTACTCTTAAAATTATTGAGGGAGGGAGACGCAAGAGGGAAGAGATATGGGAACATATGTATATGTATAACTAATTCATTTTGTTATAAAGCAGAAACTAACACACCATTGTAAAGCAATTATACTCCAATAAAGATGTAAAAAAGTAAAAAAAATAAATAAAAATAAGCTATATAAACTATATATATATATATATATATAGCTACAAATCATAGGATAAACTCTTGTGACATACCAAGTTAGCCTTACAGAGAAGATCCATTGGTGGCAGTTGATGAAATAACAATTCACTGAACAGACTTTTTTTTTTTTAATCATCCTAAATATTTACCTAGAGATACATACTAACTTATAAACATTATAATACTCAATACAAAATGTCTCCTCAGCAAATACATATGATTATACCCCAAATACTAAAACATATGCTTTTTATCATCATGGTTGTTATTTTGTCTTAGGTTTATTTTCTCTAGAGGCTATTAAAGAATGCATACATTTTTGCTGATATTTTATCACAGCGATAAAGTGAGATGGGGATCTATACTCAAAAGGCCACTAAAATCAGTCAGCAGGTTTATTGCAGAAAACAACTGCTTACCCAACATTCTGAAAAAAAATCAGTAAAGTATGACCCAATGTATGGTTAAGTGTATTGTCACACAAACCCCTCAATTTGTAGCATATTTTACATTATAAATATATATCTATTAAAGGCAGCATAATTTAATAATATTATTCTAATGATATTCTTACGTTAGTATATGATCAATTATCCATGGGAAGTCATAAGAAATTGAATTTATTTTAAAACCTTTACTTATCATATCACACAAAATTCACACATAAAAATCAATTTTCTTGATTATTTTCTCCCTGTATCTACTAACTCATTTTTTCCTTAGTACGAATCATTATATCTCTAAATGTTAGTGCAGATTCTCAGACAATTGCTTTTACAAGTTCCAGGAAACAATTGACAATTCTTTTAATTGTATATAATTCAATTCATCCACAGTAGAAAAAAATATTGATTCAAGACATATCTTCATGGAATGTATATTGTGGACATAGCTGAAACATTGTATAATTCTAGACAAGTGATAATTGTAAAATAAAACTGTTTTTATTGCATTGTATTATTATTTATGCAAGTGTTCTGTGGAAGTGTAGAAAACAAAAGACAATTTGAATATTAAAATTTAATCATTAAAAAGCATATTTATACATTTTATTCCTTATAGCAAACATCAAGCTAGTGCTGTATGACATAATAGGAGAGTTATCCATGTCTTCAGTACTTTCTTACTAAAAGGAAGTCAAGCTGAATGTTCATATTTTTTATGAATGCCTACTATGAAAAAACACTAATCCAAATTGAATCCAACTTACATCCCAATTGTGCTAATGGAAGTAAACATAATGAGTTTTTTAAAAACTGTACAAAATCTTAGGTATCTTGTTCTTGCATTTTTATGAAAAATACTTAACTAAATACTTTACTGTTTAGTGGGTCTAAATAATAATTTTGTGAATAGGGTAGAAAATGTTGATCATCAATATACTATTTCAACAATGTAGAATTAGGTGCAGATGAACAGTAAAGATGAAATAGTATTCATATGTAACAAGGACATGGGCCTATCAATGGTCTGTATCTTCTTCAATCCCTGCCAGCTAAAGTTCATGAACAGCCCTGCCAACCCAGAAACCCAAAGGGAGGCACTCCCATTATCATGGAAATACAACATAAAAGACATATGCTTTTTATCTTCATAACAAAACTTATGGGATACATCAAAAACAGTTCTTAGAGGAAATTTTATAACAATAAGTGTATATATTAAGAAAATAGAAAGATCTCAAATAAACAACCTAATTTTACACATCAAGGAACAAGAGAAAGAAGAACTAAGGAAGCCCAAAGTAGCAGAAGGAAGGAAATAACAAAATCAGAGTGGAAACAAATGAAATAGAGACCAGAAAGATACTAGAACAGATCAATGAAACTAAGAATTGGTTTTTTGAAAAGATAAATAGAATTTACAAAACTTTAGTTAGACTAACAAAGAAAAAAAGAGAAGACTCAAGCAAACAAAATTGTAAATGAAAGAGGAGACATTACAACTGGTATCACAGAAATACAAAGAATCATATGAGACTACTATGAACAGTTATATGCCAACAAATTGGATAACCTAGAAGAAATAGATACATTCCTTAAAACATTTAATTTTCCAAGACTGAATCATGAAAGAATTAAAAATCTGAAAGGACCAGTAATAACTAAGGAGATAGAATCAGTAATCAAAAGCCTCTCAGTATAGAAATGCCTAGGACCAGATGGTTTCACTAGTGTATTCTATCAAACATTTAAATAAGAATTAACAATAAATCTTTTCAAGCTCTTCCAAAAAAATGAATAGGAGAGAACACTCTCAAACTCAATTTAAAAGGCTGACATTACCTTGTTTCAAAGCCAAAAAAGGACAAGAAAAAACAAAAGTAGAACAAAACTACAGGCCAATATTCCTGATGAACATAGATCCAAAAAATCTCAGCAAAATATTAGGAAACAGAGTTCAAAAGCACATTCATATGACTGTATAGCAGGATGGATCAAATGAAATTTATCTCTGGAATGTAAGAATGGTTTAATATTTAACATATAATTCAATAAATATGGTATACCATGTTAATAAAGTAAAGGATCCATATTGTATGATCCATGCAGAGAAAATATTTGATAAAATCCAACATCCTTTCATGACAAAAACTCTCAATAAATTGGATATAGAAAGAATGGACCTCAACATTATAAAGACCATATATGCTAAACTCACACCTATAGTCATACTCAATGTTGAAAGATTCTCTAAGACCAGTAAGAACACAAGGGTGCCTCCACTCATAATCCCCATTCAACATAGTATTGGGAGTCCTACAAAAAGAGATTAGGCAAGAAAAGGAAATAAAACACATCCAAATTGGAAAGAAAGAAATAAAATTGGCTCTGTTTGCAGATAACATGATCTTATCTGTAGAACATCTTAAACACTACATCAAAAAAACTGTCAGAACTAATAAGCAGTACATTTTTAGGATACAAAAATCAATATGAAAAATCGGTTCCATCTCTATACACTAACAATAAACTGACTATCTGAAAAAAAAAAAAAAAAAAAAGAAAACAATCCCATTTACAGTATCATCCAAAACAATAAAATACTTAGGAATGTATTTAACCAAGGAAGTGAAAGAATTGTACACTGAAAACTAAAGGATATTGGTAAAATAAATTGAAGAAGACACAAATAAAGATATCCTATGTTCATGGATTGGAAGAATTAATATTGCTAAAATGTCCATACTACCCAAAGCTATGTATATATTCAATGCAATGCCTGTTAAGAATTCAATGGCATTTTTCATATAAATAGAAAAATACAATCCTAAATTTCAAATAGAAGAACAAAAGACACCGCATTGCCAAAGAAATCTTGGGAAAGAAGAATAAAGGTGGAGGTATCACACTTTCTGATTTCAAACTATATTATAAATCTATAGTAGTCAAAATATGATATGTGCATAAAACACATATAGAGCAATAGAACAGAATTGAGGACTCAGAAATAAATCCCTGCATATACTGATAACTAATACTTGACAAGGATACTAAATGGGAAATGGATAGTCTTTTTAATAAATTATGTTGGGGAAACTGTATATTCAAATACAAAAGAATGAAATTGTACCCCTCTTTTACACCACTCAAAAAATTAGCTCAGAATGAATTAGAGACTTAAATATATTACCTGAAACCTTAAAACTCCTAGAAGAAAACATAAGAAAAACCATCTTGACATTGGTCTTGGCAATGTTTTTTTTTTTTTAAATATTACACTAAAAGCACAAGCAACAAAAGCAAAAATTAACAAGTGGGGCTATATCAAACAAAGATGCCTCTGCATAGTAAAAGAAACAATCAACAAAATGAAAAGCTAAACTGTGGAATATTTGCAAACTGTATATCTGATGATGGGGTTAATCTTCAAAATATGTAAGGAATTCTTACAACTCATTAGCAATAAAATCCAAACAATTTGATTAAAAAATGGGCAGAGGACTTGAATAGACATATTTTCAAGGAAGATATTCAAATGCCCAACAGGTACATGAAAAGGTGGTCAACATCAGCAATCAATAGGAAAATGCAAATCAAAACCATAATGAGGTATCATTTCACAACTGTTAGAGTAGCTATTAGCAAAAAGACAAGAGAGGCTTCCCTGGTGGTGCAGTGGTTGAGAGTCCGCCTGCTGATGCAGAAGACAAGAGATAAGTGTTAGCAAGGATGTGGAAAAAATTTTGTCCCTGTGCACTCTTTGTGGAAATGTAATACAGCCTCTATTGAAAACATTATGGAGGTCTCTCAAAAGTTAATAGAAATAGTTAAACTAGAACTACCATAGCACCCAGCAGTTCCACTTCTGGGTATGTATCAGTTGAAAATGAAATCACTATCTTGAAGCAATATCTGTACCCCCATGTTAACTGCAGCATTATTCACAATAGCCAAGGCATGAAAGCAGGCAAAGTGTCTGTTGGAGGATGAATGGATATAGAAAATATGATATACAGTTGACCCTTAAATAATAATGGGATCAGGGATGCCTACCCTCCACACAGTCCAAAATCCGAGGATTACTTTACAGTCTGACCTCCATGTCAGCAATTCCCCATCCTCGGATTCAACCAGATCCTGTATTACTGTAGGTCGTATGTAGTGGAAGGGAATCTGCATATAAGTAGACAGGTGCAGTTTGAATCCATATATTCCATTATATTCAATATATATAATTGAATATTATTCAGCCACAAAGAAGGAGGAAGTCTTGCCATTTGTTACAAAGTGGATGGATTTTGAGGACATTATGCTAAGTGAAATAATTCTGGCAAGAGAAAGACAAACACAGTATGACCTCATTTATATGTGGAATCTAATCAAGCTGAACTCATAGAAAAGAAGAATATACGGTGGTTTCCAGGGGCTGATGGATGGGGGAAATAGGGAACTGTTGTTCAAAGGTTACAAACTTGAGTTATGAGTGGAATAAATTCTGAGGATCTAATGTAGAGCATGGTGACTATAGTTAATGATACTGTATTGTATACTTAAAAGTTGCTAAGGCAGTAGATTTTAAATGTGCTCACACACACAGAGTAATTGTGTGAGGTGATGGGTGTGTTAATTAACGTTATTTTGGAAATCATTGCCCAATATATATGTATATCAACTCATCTCATTATAATCTTAAATTTACACAGAGTTAAAAGCCAGAGGGAAAAGGGTCTATTTCTTCCTAATCAAGTCTTTGTTGGATTAGACACACCTCTTTGAGCCCTAATATAATCTAATTTGACCATAGTGATAATTACTTTTTTTCTAATCTCACACACACAGACGTGCACGTGCACACACACATGCACAGACACACACACACACACACACACACACACACACACACACACACAATATAAGAATGCTTATGGATACTCCTGGAGGGAAAAGATGAGAGAGAAGAAAGGGTCAGGTAGGAAATGATAGTCCTTTACTTACCTGGAAAAGAGGCAGCCACCTTAATAGAACATGTATTATATCTCTAATTACTTAACATTGATATGAAATTTCTTGTCCAACTTTTCTTCAGCATTTTAGGAGCACCCACTCCAGATTATGCTGGAGAGCATTTCATATCTGTTTCAATAGTTATTGAAAAGGATATGTTTATTCTGTATTGTTTTCATATCTTAACTATTTTAAAACATTAGAGTGTTTTCATAAATCTAATATTCTCTCCTATATGTGTTTTTCTATTTCTTCTCATTCCCTCTATTTTTCTTAGGTTTTTATTTGCTATTAATTTACTGATTTTTTGAGAAGGGTCTTATATCAATTTTTTTCAGCCTTTCATCCTTTCTAACTTACCATTTTAAAGTTATAAGTGATATCTGAGCATGGTTTCAGATGCATCACACAGGTTTTATATTTAATATTTAATTATCATCCAGCTCAAAATATTTTCTAGTTTTCATTTTTAGTTTTTTATTATATTTAACCATAAGTTAAAGATACATGTGTGCTTGTGTGATTCTAATTTAATTGCACTGTGCTTAGGGAACATACTTTAGGATTTTCTTTTTTTTTAAGAATAAACTAATTTTATTGAAATATAAATTATAAACAAAATGATTCAGAAATCAGAAGCACACAAAAAAAGTCTAGAATCCTTAAAGTCTTTTTCAAACTAACTTCAACATTAACTGCTGACTTCCATCACCCTTAGTTTTCGTGTTTTAGAACATCAGTGATTGGGAATATACAAGTTTACTCTCTGTGTCTGGCTTCTTATGCTAAAATTTCTATTTGTTAGTTTTATCATAGTTGTTGTTCATAGTGTGTTCCTTTTCATTATGAATGAATAATTATGAATATGGTAAGTGCCATATTGTGAATATGGCATTTATTTTGTTTTCTAGTATTGGTTATTTCCAACCATGCTGCTTTACTAATATTCTTAAACATATGTTTGGTGCATCTAGATATGCATTTCTGTTGGGTATATATCTATGAATAAAATAACAGGGTATCCAAATGTTCAACTTAGACAATTTTTAAAGTTTTGTCAATTTTTACACTTCAAGTAATAATGTGTAAATGTTTATTTCTTTGCATCCTACCTAAAGGTGATGAATTTATTTAATAATTTTTTATTTTAGCAATTCTGTGAGTATGTTATGATATTTCAAAGTAGTTTAAATTTGGGACTTCCTGGTGGTACCGTAGGTAAGACTCTGTGCTCCCAATGCAGGGGGCATGAGTTTGATCCCTCGTTGAGGAACTAGATCCCACGGGCACCCACAACTAAAGAGTTCACATGTCGTGACTAAGAGTCCTAATGCCGCAACTAAAGAAGTCTGCATGCTGCAGCTAAGAAGTCCGCATGTTGCAACTAAAAAAAGGATCCCGCATGCCACAACAAAGATCCCACATGCTGCAACTAAAACCCTGCACAGACTATATAAATAAATAAATAAATCTTAAAAATAAAAATAAAAAGAAAACATCACTACAAATTCTACACATGCTAAAATAATAATAATAAAAAAACCAAAGTAGTTTAAATTTGCATTTTCTTGTGGCCAGTAATATTGCAAACTTTTATATTTTATTGATTATAGAAGAGCATCTTCTGTGAAAACCATGTTCAAATCTTTTGCCCATTTTTCTGTTGGGTTTTCTAAATTGTCTTAATGGTTTATAGGAATTATTTATGTAAGCCCTATGTAATACAAAACTATTATTCTGTACTAATGGTGGTCTTATCACTTATTATGTTGTATTTTAATGAACAAAAAGCCACAATTTAACATAGTCCAATTTACTAGTCTTTACTGTGCTCCTCTTAAAATTTTTATCTTGCTATATTTTTATGAAGATACAGCCTTTAATCTGGATACTGATATTATTTATTTTTACACTAAATTCTCAAATACACTTCTATTTGATTTTTTTTTTTTGATGGTTTGAGGTAGGGGTCCACATTTTTCCTTGTGGATATCCAATTAACCCAGTACCATTTGTTGAAAAATAATTCCCACTGAAGTGCAGTAGCACTTGGTTGTAAATCATATAATTGTAAATGAGTGGGCGTTTCACTATTCTATTTTATAAATATATTTATGTACACTTATATCAGCATTGCACTAACTTAATTTCTATAGCTTTAATATAGACTTGGTATATAAGAACTCCATTTTTGTTCTAACATATTGTATTGATGCTTATTTGACTTTTGCTTTCCCATGTAAAACTTAGAAGCAACTTATCAATTTTTACACACACACACGACACATATACTTCTGGAATTTTGATTGGAATTACATTGAATCTATAGGTCAATTCATCGAAAATCGACATGTTTAAAATTCTAAACTTTCCATTTCAGGACCAGGTTACGTCTCTCAATTTACTTAGGTTTTCTTTAAATTATCTCAAAAATTAAAAATATTTTTAGTGTAGAAATCTTGCATATATTTTATTAGACTTATTTGCAGGTATTTGGTGTTTTGATGCTTTTGTAAATGGTTTCAGTGAATTTTAAAATCTATTTCTATGCCTCTAGCATATAGTGACTAATCATTTTTTTATTGATTTTTATTCAGGAAACTTATTAAATGCACTTATTAATTCATTTTATCTGAAGATGCTTTTGAATTTTGGATATTTGCATTGTTATGTGCCATTTACCAAAATTTTATTTTGCCATTTCTGAATCTTACTATTTTCCTTTGTCTTATTTCAGGGACTAGGAATATTAACAGAAGTTGTTGAATACCAGTAATCTTTTATTTCTAAACTTGTTTTTCTTCTAATCTTGGGAGAAAATGCCATGTTTTAGTATTTAGGATGGGTTTACTTATTTTTTTAAATAGATTAAGAAAAGTATTGTTTATTCTAACTATTGAGATAACATTTGTCTCATTTGTTCTACTGATGTAGTGATAATGCATTTATTGTTTTTGAGTGCTAAACTGTTCTTAAATTTCTTGTGTAAATCCAGTTTGCGATGCATTATGTGTTTATATGTTAGTAAGTTTGATTGACTTTTATTTAGAATATATTTTTACCTATATTCTTGAGAGAAGTGAGCTTATAATATTCTTTTATGTAAAGTCATAATTTTGTGTCAAGATTATCCTGGGGTGATGAAACAATTTGGGAAGTGGTTTTATATAAGAACTTTTAGCATTTGAGCCCATATATTTTGGGAGGGAGAATTTTTTCAGAATAAGGCCAGAGTAACTAATTTAAGCAAGAATGTGATTTTAGCTGAGACTAACTTCAGACTGATATCACAAGGAAGCTGAGGAATACATACTGCACCACAGAGGAAAACATTCTAAGAATTTTATGGAGAAGGAGACAGCTGCAAATTTAATTTTTCAAAAATGACTGAACTTAGGAAATGGCTACACCAATTGGTAAAGGAAACTCTGGTGAATGATTGCATCCAACATAGTCTACGCCTTGGATCACACAGATTCCTTTGCTTCTCCCAATTTCTTTTTTTTTTCTACTTTACCTAGGCTTCAGCCTCACCAAAGATTCCATTTAAATACAATTTCTGGAAAAATTATCAGAGGAGGGTTAATGTGACGAACTTAGGTCCTGTTGTTTCAGTTGGTTCTGAGACCATAATTGACAATCAAAATCCCCATTTTCCACTGTCCACTGTAGTTACACCTCCCATTTAGTTAACATTCCTGCTGATCAAAATTGGCTTGCCATCTCGGTTGACTCAGAACTTCATATATGATACTCAGTCATACTTTAATCAGACTGTATTTATTTTACTAATTTCCCGATAATACTGGGCATGGGAAAACCATAAGTTGCTTCAATGAGCTGCAATCTATTTCTCTCTGCCCCATTACATAAAAGCTCACCAACCTACACATAGTGATTGGGGAAAATTATCCCTGTCAATATGCTAATTCCTATTCTCTGTTGGTCTAGTAGCAGAAGTACCTAAAATGATCCGGTAACAGATGCATCTTTAAGTTTCTCTGGTGAAATTCTTAATCATGCTATTGTTTTGAACATATTTAAATATACTAATCAAATTTGTTTTAAATTCCCTGCCTGACTTAATTATCTATATCACCTGTGGATCAGTTTCATTTGTAGCTGTTGGTTTTCAGTCTCTGGATTTTTATCTTGTGTTAATACTAGGGATATTTTGTTGCATATTACACTTTATATGAAAAATTTAAACAGCTCTGGATAATTTTATTTTCCTTCAGGGAAGAATTAACTTGTTTGTGCCAGCAGTTAGAATAAGGGCATATTACTGTGTCTCAATAAACAATCTAGATTTTCTGAGCCTGTGCTGTAAGGCTTATCTTTACTTGGTGCACATTTTATTTCAGGGCATAGCTCTTTAAAAGTCTCAACTGAATGCATGTGGTGTTTATTGCTGTCCTCTAAGACTCCTCTCCCATCCTAGACTCCAATTTTGTCTCCTCTGCAAGATTATTGAAAGGTCTTAGGCTTTTTTAGTTACTTAGCAATTTCTTCTTGATTGATTTCTTGGCCTCTTGCTCCATGCTTTTTAGGATTTACCAGTAATCTACAGTATTAAAGGACTCAGAATTTTGGGATCACTTCTCTGGGTCATTTTTCTCCAGGATTTCTGTTTCTCATATCCTAGATGCCTTATTGCTTCTGAAAACAAAAGTTTGCCTCCCTCAGAACAATATCTCAAAGTTTCTGCTTCCTGCTAGGGCTTTATGCCTTATCATGAGATTTAGGGAAAAAAAAATCACCAACATAAAAGTAGTATAATTCTGGCCCCCTGCAATTTGTCTCTTTTCTCTCCACAATGTTGTTGCTTCAAGTTTCAGTTACTTGTGTTCTCTGATAGTGAGTACCAGATGTTTTTGGCCCTTCTTCACTTTTATGGATGTGCTTTTCTGATTCATGTTCCTCAATAGTAACCAGTTGTAGAATACCACTTTCATTACAATGAAATATTTGGAGACATTTTAATGGCCAACATAGTTTTTTTTTGAAATTATAAGTTTGAAAAACAGACTGTATCCTATGATTATGCCATACTCGTTTTCAAACAACTAAATTTTGGATCCTAACCACATTTTAAACAAGGGAAATTAGACCTCATTCCTTTAATCAGCATTTTAGCATAGCCTATCACTTTAGAGTATATAACTATGTAATTGGGGATTCATTTAAACAGCAAATCATGGGTTACTATAATTTTTTAAAAATTATTTTATTCAAAACCAGGAAATAATTATCAAGTAAAATCTTTGCAATAGATATCTATCATGATTAGAATTGTGTCCTCCCAAAAGATGTTGAAGTTTTACCCCTCAGTACCTATGAATGTGACCTTACTGGGAAATATGATCAAATCAAGATACTGGCCCTAATCCAATATGACTGGTGTCCTTATAAGAAGAGAAAATGTAGAAAAAGAGACAGATATGGATATAAAGACACAGGGAGAATGCTATCTACAAAGCAAGGAAAGCCTGAAGCTACCAGAGATTAGGATAGAGGCATGGAACAGATTCTCCCTCACAGGCCTCAGAAGGAACCAACCCTAGCAACATCTTGATGTCAGTCTTCTAGACTCCTGAACTGGGTTGTATAATTCACACAGTTTGTGGTACTTTGCTAAGGAAGTCTCTGGAAATTAATACAACAGGTAAACCACCTGAAAGTTGTAATCTCTGAACCTAGATCCCAGGCAAACTTCAAATCCAAACCTCCTGGACCCCTTCAATCCAGGATTCAAAGATAAGTCATTAATTAGTCTGCATCAACCTCTAAAAACAGGTTTTATAGTTTGTGATAAAATATTGGAGTCTAAAATACATTTCTTAAAGAATAAAAATAAATATAGGAAGTATTAATGAAATACAGTTAAGAATTTTTAAGTTAATGGGATTCAAAGAAGCTTGTATAATGAAAATAATAAATCAGAGAAAATATATAAATATATTTAATTATGGCTAAAAGTAAGTTAGGTAGCCTAACCTCCACTACTCCCATCCACCATACACACAAAAGGAGATTTTCTGTATTAGTTAAAGATGTCTCAATATAAGGGCCTGATATTCTCCTACTATAAGTGAGGAAAATGACTTAGTGACATTAAGTAAATTTCTAAATTCATGTAGATATTTGGGAAATATTAGACTCAAATGCAGTACTGGATGGCTCCAAATAATACAATAATATCTTTAGTTTTCCAGGAGAGGCTGACCAGACTATTTTGCAAGCCATCATATTATCAGTTTATTCTATATTAAATTATGTTTCAAGTTATGCGTATGTAGTTTCTGTGGTCCTTGACATTAGGTGTTGAATTCTAACTGCTATAAATATAAATGTGAAACAAATGCCTTTCATTATACAATTATATTTGAATATACAATGAGTATTTCAAGTACCAGAGATTTTAATAACTAATTAAATATATCTCCCCATTAGGAGAAGCTACTGTAACCATTCATTATGGTTGAACATTTGAACATTTTTAGAAGATCAAGAAGATTTAGCCAGAGGAGAAAGCAAGTAAATAATTTTCTAGCCAAGAGAAACAGCAATATCATGTCCCAGAATCTGGAAAAAGATTAAGAATTAAGAGTAATTTAGGGCAGGCAAGAATGACAGGTTTGGGAATGAGATGGAGGATTATATAATGTGAAGCTGAGAGAATTGCAGAATCCATAACACATAGATCCATGGAGGCCATGCATAGTGCCACCATTATGAGAGACACAAGATGACTGTACATTATAGATAAATGAGTCATAATTTACTTAACTAAAGCACATTACTGCATCATTTTAAGGTCTTTAATTTTCAATTATTAAAAAGACCTAATCTTTTATAATCTTGTTCAATTTGTTGAAAGTTGAGACAGTATGAATGATATTCTGCAGAAATAATACCCTAATTTCTTATTAATTATGTCCCCAGTTTGCAGAGGTAGTTTATAAGACCATTGATATAAACACTCTTGCATATGCAGCTCTACAATTACTTGTATAATTGTATATACAAATTATATATATATATAATTTGTATATACAATTATATATATATATAATTTGTATATAAAGTATATATACTTTAGAAGGTGGATTTTCATATCTAATCACACATTGACACATATAGTTACAGTTCTCTTTAGAAAAGTATTTCAATTTACATTCCCATTAAAATTATGGAAGTAACCTTGTTCCTAAAACCACTTTTACAATTTGATTTTTAAAGTGTGTCGGGGCCATGAATTTTTTTTTTCTCTTGTGAATTGATTCCATTCCACTTTTATATGGGTTATTTTTTATTTGTTTCAATTTCTCGTAAGGAGTTCATATTTTTAGTGTAGTTTTAGGTTTATAATAAAATTGAAAGGAACATACAGGGAACATATACTCCCCTGCTCCCATATATACATAATCTCCCCATTATCAGCATTTCCTACCACACCGATTCTTTTGCTGGAATTGGTGAATCCACACTGATACATCATAATCACCCAAATACACAGTTCACTTTAGTGAACTGCTGGTATTGTGCATTCTATGGATTTGGACAAATGTATAATGGCATGTATCCATCATTATGGATTCAAACAGAGAATTTTCAATACCTTAAAAATCCTCTGTGCTCTGCTTATTCATCCCTCCTTCTTTTGCAACTTCTGGCAAACACTGACCTTTTTACTGTCTCCATAGTTTTCCTTTTCACAGACTGGTATATAGTTGTAATCAAACAGCTTACATCCTTTTCAGATTGGCTACTTTCACTTAGTAATATGCATTTCTGGTTCCTCCATGTCTTTTCATAGCTTGATAGCTCGAAAAATTATATATCATTTTCTGGAAGTAACACAGTGTATTTATCCATTCTCTTACCAAAGGACATCTTGATTGCTTCCAAATTTTGGCTATTTTGAATAAAGCTGCTGACAACATCCATGTTAAGGTTTTGTATGGACATACGTTTTCATGTTAAAATGTTCCTTTCACCTCAAAAATATTCCTTTTTAAACATTTGTTTATAATTATTGCTTGTAATAGCATATTAAAATTTCTTTAATGATCTATTGACAAATGCTTTGATGATTTCAGACACTAGTATCATATTTAGGCAGTATTTCTTCACCCTAATATAGCCTTTTATTCTAATACTGCTGTAGATTTATTTCTTATATGCAAGTATTTAATCCATCCATACATTTTATAATAATGTATGAAGAACTATATAGTTAAATTGTATTCCAAATGGTTATTCAACTGCTACAATGCCAATTACTGGAAAATATATATCTTTTAATATATTTTAAATGTTATCTCTATCAAATGCTTAATTATATATTATTATATATTTATAATTATATATAAGCTATATATATAATTATAAATACATATATATTTGTTGGGGTTTTATTTGTTGTTGTTAATCTACACTTCATTTCAAGTGGTCTGTCCATTTTGCCAGCAATCCCATAGAGTATTACTATACATTTTTAGTATATTTTTGATCTGTGCTATGGACTGAATGTTTGTTTCTCCCCCAAATTCATATGTTGAAGCTTAATTCCCAAAGTGCTGGTATTTGGCAATGAGGCCTTTGGGAGGTAATAAGGACATGAGGTAGAAGACCACAAGAATGGAATTGGTGACCTTATAAAAAGAGAAAGAGACTAGATCTCTCTCTCTCTCTCTCTGTCTCTCTGTCTCTGTCTCTCTCTCTCTCTCTCTCTCTCTCTCCCTTTATTTCTCTCTCTCTCTCTCTCTCTCATTCTCTCTTTCTCTCTCTGCCATACCCATGAGACATATGAGGATACAAAAAGAAGGTGGCTCTCTATGGATACCAGATCTGCCAGTACATTGATCTTGTACTTCCCAGCATCCAGAATTGTGAGAATAAATGCCTGTCATTTAAGCCACCCAGTCATTCTACAGTATTTTTCACCCTAAGATTATCTGGTAAAGTTGCTTTTCTTTAGACTATTATGGAGTGTGTAATGGATAATTTATATGTTAGGTTGACTGGGCCATGAGGTGTCCAGATATTTCTTTAAACATTATTTTCAGTATATCTGTAAGAGGGTTTCTAGCTGAGATTAACATTTGAATTAGTAGAT
This sequence comes from Aethalodelphis obliquidens, assembly GCF_003676395.1. Taxonomy (NCBI): domain Eukaryota; kingdom Metazoa; phylum Chordata; class Mammalia; order Artiodactyla; family Delphinidae; genus Aethalodelphis; species Aethalodelphis obliquidens. The sequence goes on along the minus strand of NW_020837945.1, from coordinate 21,108,173 downwards.
TGAGTAAAGCAGATTGCCCTCCCTAAGGATGCCTCATTCAGTCAGTTCAAGATCTGAATAGCACAAAAGGATAGAGCAAGAGAGAATATCTGATTCATGACTGCCATCAAATTGGGACATTAAGTTTTTTTCTGCCTTCATATTCAAACTGCAGCTTCAGCTCTTCCTGGGTCTTGAGCCTACAGGCTATCTGGCTTCACTACATCATCATTTCTCCTGGGTCTCCAGCTTTCCGACTACTGATCTTGGGGCTTCCCAGCCTCTGTATTTGTATGAGTTAATTTCTTATAGTAAATCTGTGTGTGTGTGTGTGTGTGTGTGTGTGTGTGTGTGTGTGTGTGTGTGTATCTCAATAGTTTATATACCATTTATTCTACTTTTCTGAAGATCTATGTATCCTCGTACAGGTAGAAATGTACCTGTATTTTTAAGATTTAATAAATTATATATTCACATATTTTTGTTTAATTTATAGCTCACTTAGAAGTATTTCTTAATATCAAATTTTGAATTTATTTCTGGTTATTATTAGATTCAGTGATCTCTGATAATTAGATCAGTTTAATTTACTGTGATGTTCACAACTCTCTGTCATGATCCTTATTTTGGTTATATTCTATTTTAGTGTGTATAATCTCTAATTAAGATAATAATTAAACAATTTTTTTGTAGTTTGTTCAACATTTCTCCACACACTTTGAGACTTGTTTATTACGACCATATAATTTAGGCACGTATAATAATTACTGTTTGTGAATTTAATTCTGCTATCATGATAAGATATCTTTTTATGCCTACAAATATCTTTGTCTTAAATCTCTAAAATTAATATAGTTATGCTATTTTTTTATTGCTGATATTTGTTCAGTATTCATTTCTCAATGCTTTAGTTTGTCTCCAAATGTTTTGAATTATTCTGTAGAGTAAATTTGTTAAAATTCAATATATCATATTTTGTCAATTAAGATTAAAATATATGTGAATGGAATTCTAAATTACCATGTTGTCTTTTTTTTATACTGAGTTTTGTGTATTTTCTTTATTTTCTTCCTTTCTTACCTTCATTTAAATAAAGCTTTCTTTTTGACTATTTATATTTTAACATTTACTTGTTTAGAATTTTTACTCTCTATGCTTATTTCTTTAATAGTTAGACTAATCATTTTAACATGAAAATTTAACAGATTCTAAAGTAAAATAATATCCTTACCCTTCCCTTAACAATACAAGTATCTTCAAGACCATTTATTTCATTACCTTTATCCAATCTCATCTTCCAGTACATTAGGTCTGTTATTTTCCCTGTACAAATTTATTATTACCATTTTTATTTTTCTCTTAATATTTATTTATTAGGCAGTATACATATTTGCCATGTCTTACTTTCTAATATATTTTGTTGTTTTATTTCTGGTTTTGATACATAATTTGATTAAGTATAGAATTTTGTGAGGACATTTAATTTCTTTAAGTATTTTGATGGCATTTTATCATTGTCTTTTGATGTGTATTGTGTTTATTGTGAATTCATCTGTCATTGCATTTGTTTTTCCTTTTTAGGTGACATCTTTATTCTTTGTATGCTTTTAATATTCTATTGTCCTTTGACTACAATTTTACTATGAATTATCTAGATTTGTATTTATTTTATTTTATTACTTAAGATTGTTATAGGGCTTCAGCATCTGGGATTTTGTTGTCTATACATAATATTGGAGTAGACAAACAACCATTATTTCTCTGAATGTTGCCCTGTCTCCACTCTATATTATATTCTTCTGGGAATTCTGAATATATGTATATTAGACTTTCTTGCTCTAGTCTCAATATCTCCTAACCCTTCATAATTTCCCTTTCTTTCTCTATATTTTGTTCTACATAATTTCCTCACTTATATCTTCCAGTTTTCTGATTTTTTTTATATGCTGTTTTATTCAGCTATTGAATTTTTGTTTTTTTCATTTTTAAAAGCTCTATTTGGTTCTTGAAACATTTAATGGGTCATTCATTTTAGACTCTAGTACCTGGCTCTTATATTCAAGATTCTCTATTCTTTCTCTAAGCAGATTAAATATTTATTTCATATTATTTGATAATTCCAATATCTGAAATGTTTCCATTTTGAATATATTGTTTCCTTTATCTGCTTGCATTTGTGGTGACTCATTTCCCTATAAGCACTGTTATTTTTGCATAAAAGTTGTTTATTTCTTTTTGAAAAACATACCCTATGTGAGTTCTTTGAGAACTTACTTGCAGTTTTATTCTTCAGAAAGAATTTGCTGTTGCTTTCACAAATCACATTAGAGGACAACCAAAACAAGATTGCTTTAAATTAAATTCTTTGCTTTGAGCATATTTTTGTTTGTTTGCTCAGTTGGCTGTTTTTAATCACTGTGTATTGTTAATTTGGGGGGAAAAAACTTTTTTGAGATCCATTTGTATAAAAGTTTTCTTGGGGCATGGGTTTGCTTTTCCTTCAAAATAATGTTTCCTTCAAACTTGAATTTTTTCTTTTGTTTCTTTTTGCATACATACTATATGTCAAATATATTTACACCAAAATTGCAACTATTGTAGATCCCAGAAATATTTTTTTTTTGTTATTCTGTTGGATTATCTATCTTATGGGTACTGGACTATTTTTCAGTCTCTTATGTACAGTATATTCTTTAGGATCAGCTTTTCCAGAGTTTACCAGAACATCTAAAGGTGAAAGTCAGATCTCCTAAGGCTAATCCCATAAGATTTATTTTACCATTTAAAGTTCAGACCCTAAAAGATTAGTTCCATTTTAGAATTTCTTAAAATATTTTTTTACATTTTATTCTCAGGTTTTGTTATTTTAATTGGAAAGTAGTCTAAGGCATTCTGTTTGCCACAGAATTCTAAATATAAATTTAAGGGTATAATGTTTTATGTCCTGTCTAGCTATTTATAACAATTATGTTGGTCTTTAAAGTGTTAAAAAATAATTTATAAATCATTTTTTCAACTCAAAATATTTTATTCTTTGTAATCAGTTTTCTAGCTCAATAAAACACTTGAACAATCTTTTTTTTTTTTTATACATTTTGTTTTTCTGTGGTACGCTGGCCTCTCACTGTTGTGGCCTCTCCCGTTGAGCAGCACAGGCTCTGGACACGCAGGCTCAGCGGCCATGGCTCATGGGCCCAGCCGCTCCACAGCATGTGGGATCCTCCCGGACCGAGGCATGAACCCACGTCCCCCGCATCAGCAGGTGGACCCTCAACCACTGCGCCACCAGGGAAGCCCCACTTGAAGTATCTTTTGAACATAGTTGGCCTTTTATTAATTTCATCATCATTGTATGGCTAAAGCCATACAAAAGTTTTTTCCTACTGATAAAGTGCTGGACACTTATTTTGAGTTTATACTAATTAAACTATGTATTTGTATATATCAAAGGCAATGAGGCAGATGAATATCATTACATAGAACTTCCACCAAGGAACAAAGCTCATAATTCTTCTTCTTTTTATATTTAATGATAACAGATGCACACTTGATATTTTACTCACACCTGAATAAAAGCTGTCCTTATATGTGCTTGTATACAATCACATACATAGAAAGAAAACAAGAAAAAGATAGACATGTTAAAAATTATTTTGATGTTTGCCTAAGATAATTTTAGTTTTGGTAACAATCATGCATTAGACAGTAGCTGAATCATGAGATGAAATGATGTTATTCTTAAATGTATCAAAAATATTAAGTTTGTAAGAAGATATCAAGATTGTGTATTAGGAGGACACAGAACTCACCTCCCCTGACAAACACATCAAAAATACATCGACAGGGCTTCCCTGGTGGCGCAGTGGTTGAGAGTCCGCCTGCCAATGCAGGGGATGCGGGTTCGTGCCCCGGTCCGGGAGGATCCCACGTGCCGCGGAGCGGCTGGGCCCGTGAGCCATGGCCGCTGAGCCTGCGCGTCCGGAGCCTGTGCTCCGCGACGGGAGAGGCCACAGCAGTGAGAGGCCTGCGTACAGCTAAAAAAAAAAAAAAAAAAAAATACATCGACATGTGGAGTCATTCTCACTGAAAACTAACTGGAGACTGGCAGAAAGACTAGTGTACAACCAAGGCTATAAGAAAGATCCACACAGAACTAGGTAAGGAAGGGTAGAGAAGCAATCGGGCTGAAATCTGTTTCCCTGGGAAGGGACACAGAAAAGGGTGCGATTAGAAGAGTGGAGATCCTCCTTGGGGAGTGAGCTTTCTGAGCCACATATTGGGTACCACAGCCCTGGGGTCCAACACCAGAGAGACAGTCCTCTTAGCTGGTTAGAATACGAGTGGGACTAACAAGAAGACTGTAGCAAACCCAGACTCTGTTTGTGAAGGGTGTGCAGACATTTGCTTATTCCTGAAGCAAGGCAAATAAAATAAAATGAAACTGCATGGGACCCTGGCCTCTTTCCCACAACTGCTCTGGCACCGCCCAGCCTGAGCTGAGCACCTCCTATGTCCCAGTTGCTTTGTGATGCAGCTTCACACTAGAGTGAGGACTGCCATGGTCAAGTAAAGTGCTCAGTTGTGAGATAATGTGCCAGCCCAGATCCAGAAGGGCACCTGAATGGGGTGGGGGTAGCCATTACTGGTGATTATGGAGGCATTGCATCAGAAGTGTTCCGGGACTCTGAATGGGACTGGGGCTGCCACAGCCCACACCCAGATCCACGCTGAGAAGCTGCTCCAACCCCTCTTAGTCCAGCTATGCTCCCTTCTGGGGAGAAGGTGCCAGTGCTGGGAGGAGAAAGAACAGCACTTAGAAGGAATGCAGCCAACTCGGGCATGACCCTCAAGGTTTCTGCTCCAGCAACTTGGAACCTGACCCCACACCCAACAGGGTGGTGTTAGCCACTGAGCAGAGAAGCTCTTGCTCATACCTTTCTGCCTCTAGGCCCTCTATTTCCAGCCCCAGGTCCTACCAAGCTGATAGCTGCCAGCACCACCTGGGAAAGACGTGACCTGCACTCACCTCAGATCCAGCTCTCTCACCAAAGTCACTGGGACATGCAGACTCTATAGAGATGCTCCCACACAAGGACACCACTTTAAGACTAGAATAGGTAGCTGTTTTACCTAATTTCATAGGGACAGAAAAAGTTAAGCAAAATGAGAAGAGAGAGGAATTTGTTTCAATTTAAAGAAAAAGAAAAAGCAAACCTGAAAAAAAAATAGAAATGAAACAGAAATAAACAATTTAGCAGATAAAGAGTTCAAAGCATTAGTAATAAGAATGTTAACTGAATTAGGGAAAAGAATAGATTAACACAGGGAGAATTTTAACAAAGAACTAGAAAATGTAAAAAAAAAAAAAAAGAAGAAGCATACAGAAAAGAAAAATACAATAACTGAAATGAAAAACACGCTAGAATGAAGTAACAGCAGTCTAGGTGATACTGAAGAACCCATAAGTAACCTGGAAGATAGAATAATGTAAATCAATGGTCAGAACGGAAAAAAGAAAAACAAATTAAAAAATGAGAATGGTTTAAGGGACCTCTAGGGCAATGTCAAGCATACCAAAATCCCATTATAGGGATTCTAGAAGGAGAAGAGAGATAGGAAAGAGTTGACAATGTATTTGACAAAATTATGGCTGAAAACTTCCTGAACATGAAGAAGGAAATAAATATCTATGTATTGTAAACACAGAGGGTCCCAAACAGGATGACCCGAAACAGATCCACACAAAAACATGCAAAAATCCTCAGCAAAATATTAGAAAACCTAATTGAAGGATATATAAAAAGGATCATACACAAATGAACAAGTGGGATTTATTCCAGGGATACAAGGATGGTATAATATCTGTAAATTAATCAGTGTGATACATCACATTAACAAAAGGACGGTTAAAAACCACATGATTATCTCAACAGAAGCAGAAAAAGCATTAGGCAAAGCTCAATATCCTTTCATGATAACAACTCTCATGAAAGTTAGTAGAGAGAGAACATATCTCAACATAATTAAGGTCATTCACGATAAACCCACATCTGACATTATATATGATGGTGAAAAGTTGAAAGCTTTTCCTCTGAAATCATGAATAAAACAAGAATGTCTACTCTCATCACTTATAATTAACATAGTATTGGAAATCCTAGCCCCAGAGATCAGACAAGAATATGAAATAAAATGTATCCTAATTGGAAATGAAATTTTTAAAATGCTTTAAAGTAATTATTTTAATTTTAGAAAGCCATATATCTTGCTTTTATATTATATTTTATTTATGGTCATCACATTTTAAGCTGTGTGTTACATCAGGTATTGTACTAATTTTCTATTGCTGCCAAAGGAAATTGTCACAAGCTCAGTGACTTATAACAATAAGAAAAAATAGTATCTTACAGTACTGTTGGTTGGAAATGTGACCCAGGTCTCACTGGGCTAATTGAAGCATTGGTAGAGTTACATTCTTTTCTGGCTGCTCTAGGGGATAATTCATGTTCTTGTGTTTCCAGCTTCTAGAGACTACCAGCATTTTGTGGTTTCTGACCACATTTTTTCATCTTTAAATCTAGTAATGGCAAGGAAAGTCCTTTTCACTTTATCTCTTTGGTTCTCTGTAGCCTGGCCATAAAAGAACTAGACAATTATGTTCAGGTGAACCTAGAAAGATAATAATAATTGGTGGTGCCTACTGCTAGGGATATTAAGCAATGTGTAGCCATTGCTGTAAAGTAGAGAGAGGAGAACCATGTCCAACAGAGCTGCAATAGCCACTCTGTGTATCTTTTTTTCTTTTTTTAAATTTTTATTGGAGTATAGTTGCTTTAAAATGTTGTTAGTTTCTGCTATACAGCAAAGTGAGTCAGTTATACATATACACATATCCACTCTTTTTTAGATTTCCTTCCCATGTAGGTCACCATAGAGCACTGAGTAGAGTTCCCTGTGCTATGCAGTAGGTTCTCATTAGTTATCGATTTTATACACAGTAGTGTACGTATGTCAATCCCAATCTCCCATTTCATCCCGCAAACAGACTCATTGTATCTTTATTTGCTACAGCAGAATGGGAAAGTACATATTCCCATGTGCATGTGTAATGCTCCTAAAAATAGGTGCCGGCAGTTGGAGGGGTACTTTGTATATGTACTGGAGCTCCTTCTTCTTTTTTTTTTTTAAATTGGCAATTTTTTAAAAAATGAAGTATAGTTAATTTTCAATGTGGTGTTAGTTTCAGTTATGTCAATCCCAACCTCCCAATTTATCCCTCCTGCACTCCCCCTTCCCTCTTGGTAACCAAAAGTTTGTTTTCTACATCTGTGACTCTATTTCTGTTTTGTAAATAGGTCATTTGTACCATTTTTTTAGATTCCACATATAAGCAATATGTAATACGATATTTGTCTTTCTCTGGAGCTCCTTATTGAGCAACTGTGGTCAATTAGGGTAACTGAAGTTACAGTTGATAGAGTATACAAGTCAGCCCTTTGCCCTGACAGAGCATATGTTAGACACTCAAAGGTGCAGTTTTTTTCATAATGACCAGGGTCAGGTTTATCTTGGATATTCTGTATATTAAATATGCTGGCAAGTCATGCCATAAGAACAGGGTGATTGTTGAGTAAGTGGAAAGAGGAGGTTGATCCCAAGATTTATTTCCAGCTTTTAAATTATGACATTCAATTTGTACTCTCATGAAGATGGTGGGTACACAGTAGATAGATTATCTGAGGCACAGTGATGACAGAGCACAGTGTCCCTTTGGTACTGCATGGAAGAGCAGTGACAAACTAACAAACGTAAACTGACAGAACTAATGATTTCAGTACAGGTACATGGACTATATAAACTACAGACTGGGAGAAAATATTTGCAAATACTGGTATCTAAAATATACAAATAACTCAAAATACAACAGTAAGAAAACACACAACTCAATGAAAAAATGGAAATTTCACATATTTCAATTATAGTATTTAGAATTCAGTATTGGCCTTTCACTACACCATTTATAGGAGCCATATTTGAATCCTCTCTCTGCAACATCTATCACAGTATTTGATCCAGAGTAGATATGGAACAGGGAATTTTAAATCCAAAACATTTATTGGATTCTTGTTTGAAATGACAAAAAAAGCACCTTAATATTTAACATGCCTTAGGAAAATAGAGTATTCTATACCAAGAACTTTGAATTTTCAAAGTCCTGGGATGATAACTATCCTCCTTAGTAAGCAAGAGAGGGCACTGAAGAACATTTACATGTTGGTAATTGCAAACACCTAGAACAAAGAGACAAAGAGTTGGAGGAAACTGTTATTTAAATCATTTATCTTATGAAGGAGGAATAAGAAACACTTAGTATGGTTCGTGTTATTCCTGGTTCTTTTATTCAATAAGAAACAGAGTCCCTTTTAAATATACTTGGAATGGAACTTTTAATAAAAATGAGTAAACCATTATAATTTTTATTTAATATACAAAATATGTTTATGTTAGAAAATGGGATTGGATGACATGTTATATACTAATTTGATTAACCCCACTCATCACAATTAAAATTGTGTAGACTGCTTCATTAGAAAGATATTATATTCTATGTCATTTTAATTTTTCTTTTTAATGACATAAATAAGCACATAGTAACTTTGCCAGTTTTATATTAAAATTTAACACAAATCCTGGTTCATGGATCATCCTTCCATGTGATGATCAATTACAATTTATTAAATAAGAAAATCAATGTGAATGGACATCAATCAGTAAGCCAGTGTTATTCTTAGTGTCTATTCTGAATATAAATACAATCCCAGGTGATATTATTCCAGAAGTAAGCTCATGGTGCCTTTGTAAGTCCTCAGCTCTGACTTTGATTTTGTAATAAGAAGAAGGTGACATAAAAATAAATGTCTTCTTTTGTGCTTTAATTGGGAATTCCACTTACTCTGTTTATGGCATTTTAGCTTAGGTCAGGATAGCCCTCTGCTCTATGACCTATTACTGCTTAATTTGTAGTGCTGGAAAAAAAAATTCCTATCTATAACACGAAACTATTTAAATTCTATTTAATTTTAATCCATTTAAAAGTAAATAGCCACATGTAGATACTGACTAATATATTGGATGGCACAGTCCAAGAGCAAAAATATGATTATTTACGTGCTATCATCAGTGTGAAGTCAAACTCTTCAACATGAGTGATGATCAGTATCAATTATGGCCTTTGGTTATTCACTCACCTCATATCCACTCCTCCCTTCATTCCACAAAATCTGTGGTCCACCCAGATTTAGTTTAAGTATACATTTTTTCTGTAACTTGATAAAGTGTCTGTCATTTGTCTGCTTGGAATATTCCACCTTCTTTCACAATAGATCTGTAGAACCATATAGTGATTTCTGCACAGTTGAATACTTTTAGTGAATTGTGAAGATGGGAAGAAAGTCACTGTACTAGTTTTCTGTTGCCTAGAAGTAAGCCACAGGTTCTGCTGCACTCAAGGAGAAGGGTTCTACTAACCTGACTGCCAGTGAGTCACAGGATGAGAAACAAGGAGATGATTCATTAGTGGTCACTTTAGTTCACCTAAAGTCAAGTTTTGCCCTCTGGCCACCAGTGTTTCATAATCAAATGCAAAATGCATTCACCTAATCCCAAAGTCTCCAAATGTCTCATTCTATTTTAGCATCAGTACAAAGCTCAAAATTCCATCTATATCTTGTCCAGGTGCAAATGAGGCTCATGGTTGAAATCTGTTAGGCACACCTCCTGGAGCACAGTTCCACTTGATCTGTGGATCTGTAAAACCAAACAGACAAATTATCTGCCACAAACACACCCAAAATACAATGGTGGAACAGTAATAGGATGCCAGCTATGGACCTTCTAGTTCAAAAAGGAAGGGAAAATAAATACAGTAAAGAAAGAGTCCCTGGTGCTGGAAGTTTTGAAATTTGGCTGGGCTAACTCTAGTTGGAATTCTTTGATTGAGTTTCAATACCTGGGAAACAATTATCCATGGCTCTCTGCAGTTTTAGTTCCATTTGTTGAGTAATCTTTCTTCTCATATGAAAGTTAACGTGATTAGTTTTATCAGCCATTTTTCTATCATCAGAATTTTGGAGGCCTGACCATTTCTTTTAATTGTCTATGTTCTCTGTCCCTTTTGACCCAAGCTAGCAATGTTTCTGCTGAAATGATTTTTCTAAGGGAGTTTTTAGGCCTGCCCTAGATATCACTTGCATTCACTCCATTAGACAAGAAGCTATGATTACATATTGTTCTGAGAAAATACTTTCTGTATCTTGGCCTCTTAGTCAGATGGCTGAGGAACAATGCACTTAAGCTTCCTCGAAACTCTCTGGTTTGATTGAGATCTGTAAATCCCACCCTTAATCTCTTTAAAGGCCACTTGTGTGCCTGAATACTGTCTTTTTAATGTTTCTGAGGTTTTAGCGAAAGGTGGTATAGCCATACAGTCTTACCCTCGGTCTTGTCTCTAGAGCATGCTTTCCTGACAGTGGATCTTAATTCTAAGTCTTTTGCTGTCCTGGAGAGGCTGAAAATTATCAAAATCATCTAGTCCTGGTTACCTTTTATTTAACAATTCTTCCCTCCACTTATTTCTCGCTTCTCACATTTTACTATAAGCAGCAAGAAGAAATAAAGCCGCACTTTCAGTGTTCTTTTGGACCCAATTCATCACTTACAAGTTCTGCTTTCCCTATAAATGCAGGCAAGGATTTTATTAAATGTTCCGCCACTATGTAACAAAGATATCTTCATCCAGTTTCTAATAACATACTCCTCACCTCCTTCTGATCTCCTACTGGCAGCACTTTCATATCTGAATTTCTACTAACAGCCTGTCCATGTGATTACACTTTCTCTATCATGCTCCTCAAAATTGTTGCAGCCTTAGCTCACCTTCTGCTTACAAAGCTGCTACTCATTTAAAATATCTGTCACAGCAGCATCTCACTCTCATGCACCAATACTGTGCATGAGAGTGTACTGAGTCCCAGGTTTAATCCTCAAGGGGAGGGGATTATACAAGCGTTTGGCACATTGAGGGTCACTTTTAGGAGTTTCCACTACTGTCATGGTCCTGTTTGTATCAATGCCATTTCAGCACATGCTAGTGGGAATATATTTGAGAAGTAGATAATATCAAGACATTATACTGTAAATTACCATCTTAGGCATGTGATGCTTTCATGCCTTGTTATGTGAGGACATGAACAGTGAGAAGAAATTATACTAACCAGTTTACTGAAGCAGTTGATGAACATACTAAAGATCATATATGATCTTTATGCTTGCTTTGACATGTGTCATAGTAGATAGCCAATTAGCTGTTAATCTATGATAAGCTTTTATTCTATTAGAAAAGGTAATAATCTTCTATGTATCTTGTCAGCCTTAGTAAATACTGCTTTTCTCTATACAAAAAAGTAAAAATAAAAGGAAGAATAGTGTTTCTATGTAAATGTAGAATATATCAGAAAATTTTCTATGAGGATAAGATATTCTGAATTAAATCTTATTATTTAAATATTTATAGAGTGCTTATTATTGACCCATCACTGTGCTAGGGAAAACAGGTGATTGTTATGATATTGTCTCCTAGGAGATAATAGTCAAATCAGAGATGTGAAAAAAATAAAATATCGTTGTCAGATATAAATAAGGTAAACAAAAGATATATTGGGCATAGAAGAATAAATAGAAAGCAAAATAAATTATCTCTGTTCTACAAAGGAATGTGTTTGGAAATAGATAACAGACACAGTTAATCCATAGGAACTGCATGAAAGCCTGGGTAAAGCAACTTCACATAGGTAATAAAGCAGTTCCCTGCCATGTCACTTGTGAATTCTGTGAGAGCACTTGACAGGGAATGAAATTCTGGATTATATAACTGATAGATAATTGATACAAACAAATCCTTCTAGAATAGTCTGTTTCTTCTCCTCTTCAAATGAAATCATTACTAGGAGAAACCATTTCTTAAGTCCTTACCAGCTGTCATTTTATTTGTCTGCTAATAACCCAGTAGCATTTTGTTGAATGGGAAGGAAATACAGGATCCATTCTAGCTTACAGTGAGGTAGAGAGGATCAAGAAGAAAAAAGTGGGAGAGAAGACTGGATATTAAGAAAGAGGAAATAGGTGATGAAATTGGAAATTTAAATGTATCCAAGTCCAGAGAATATATTTTATGTTACAACCATAACTGCGAACATTCCCTTTTCATTAATAAAATGCCAGATTATTCTACATTGTTTTTCACATATTACCTCACTTAAATCTCACAATAACTCTATTAGATATATATATATATATATATACTTTTTTTAATATGTATTTATTTATTTATTTGGCTGCACTTGGTCTTAGTTGCAGCACGTGGGACCTTCCTTGCTGCGTGCAGGGTCTTTTTTTTTTTTAATCTTTATTGTAGTATAATTGCTTTACAATGGTGTGTTAGTTTCTGCTTTATAACAAAGTGAATCAGCTATATGTATACATATATCCCCATATCTCCTCCCTCTTGCGTCTCCCTCCCACCCTCCCTATCCCATCCTCTAGGTGGACACAAAGCACTGAGCTGATCTCCCTGTGCTATGTGGCTGCTGCCCACTAGCTATCTCTTTTACATTTGGTGGTATATATAAGTCCATGCCAGTGTCTCACTTGGTCCCAGCTTACCCTTTCCCCTCCCCATGTCCTCAAGTCCATTCTCTATGTCTGCATCTTTATTCCTGTTCTGCCCCTAGGTTATTCAGAACCATTTTTTATTTTTATTTTTTAGATTCCATATGTATGTGTTAGCATACGGTATTTGTTTTTCTCTTTCTGTATGCGAACTCTTTGTGGCATGTGGGATCTAATTCCCTGACCAGGGATCAAACTCGGGCCCCCTGCATTGGGAACACGGAGCCTTAGCCACTGGACCACCAGAAGTCCCTAGATAGATAGATATTATTTTTATTATCTCAATTTTATAGATGAAGAAATCAAAGGTTACAGAGGTTAAATAATTTGCCAACGGCTGTATATCAGGTAAAAATTTAACCAGGACTTCAGTTCAAGCAAACTGACTCCTTAAGCTATTTGAGGTTCACCACATAGTATATTTTCCAAATGTGGACTGAGATTAATCGAATATGTTTATTATATTATTTGTAGAGGAGAGTCTAGAATTTCAACTAACACCAAGATATGTCTGGATCTCTGTAGTGGAGGTCTTTGGCCTAAAGCAAACAAAGGGAAACAGTAGATCTTACCAGAACTGCTGTTATTCTAAATAAACTCCTTAGAGTTGCCCCAAGTTCCATCCCGTAATTTTATTTCAGGGGAAAAAACTATGATCGTATTGATTACCTAATAAAGGTTGAAAAATGTAATAGAATGTAAAATACATTTAGAATACATATATGAAATTTAATGTAATTTGTTTATGTTCTAAGAGACCATAAAACTATCTTTACACACTAAGATTCCCTATAAACTACATACATTTTTTTTTAGGAACATTATGTATTTAAATCCTAAATCTATAAGTGTTATAATTAGTAACTATTACTTACTTATAATACTTAACATAACAAAACAGTAATCATGTGAAAAAAAATTGGAGTTTCTGGAAAAAAATCTGTTTTTACTTAGGAATATATATATATATATATATATTTTTTTTTTTTTATATATATATATTTTTTTATGGTCATGTCACTGCATGGCTTGTGGGATTTCAGTTGCCAAACCAGGGATTGAACCTGGATCACAGCAGTGCGCCATATCCCAACCACTGGACCACCAGGGAACTCCCTAATTAGGAATTCTTATCAGTAAAAAATTAAACTGTACTACCAGAATCTTTCAGATTAAAATATATTTACTTCTATTTAACAAAGGTAACATTTAGGAATAATTATTTTTATGTATATATTTATTTATTCATTCATTTGGGAAAGATTTAAGAAAAACTTATGATGAAAAGGTCTACTCGATTTTAATCTGCCTTATTCAGTCATATAATTACTCTTACACTACAAAATAGGGTCTGCATTTGATGTACATATCAAGCTGTGTCTATAATTATGTATTGCATTCTTTAGTCCTAATACAAAATGAGTAATGGATATCATGCTGTGAAGAAAGTGAGTATTCAAGAAAAATGATAATATAGAAGACTGAATAATTCAGAATGAAGTTGCCATTGAGAAAATGAGGAAGAATGTAGAGGAAGTATGCTTTGAGAGAGGAACAGTAGTTTGTTTTTAGATAATTTAAGAATAAATTACCTTTTAGACATCTAATTAGTGATAATGAACATGCAGTTGTTTTTAGAAGTTTGTAGTTTGGGTAGGTGTTCACAGTTGAAAACACACATTTGGATATATTCACATATTGATGTTATTTAAAACCAAATGCTGGACGAGATTTCAAACCAGTGAGTGGATAAAAACAACACAAGGAGTAAGGGCTGTTCCCTGGGCTACATGGGTATTGCTAGGGATTGTAGGAAGAGTGTGCTAATCAAAGGAAATTCAAATGTTTTAAATATTTTTTTCAAGGATTATATATTCAGCTGTTACTTGCAGATTTTAAAAAAATGGCCATTTCTCTCTTTCCAGTGAATAGAGTAGTAGATATGAAATACTAATGTACACTTCAAAATGACTGGGTCACTCAGTAGCTATTAGAACAGATCTTCCTAAACACAAATGAACATTTTGCTTTTAGATGCTTCTCACAGGTTATCGTGTTCAAGACTTTTACACCACAGCCATGGTCAATGTATAAGGAGAATACCCTGAGTGAACCAAGGCCCAGATCACCCTAAGAATGTAAAATTTTAGATATATCTAATGTATTTTTCTGAGAACTGTTTAGTGACTTAACAACATTAGCAAGAAAAAAATAGAAGCCACTATGAGTTTTAAAATTTACTTTACGTGGTAAAGTAAATAGATGTTGGAAATAATACATTAATAGTAATATGCAAAGATTATTATAAACACATGAATAAATAAGAATGTATATAGATCATCCTGTATACAAAGTATATCTGGTAATCAACTCTTCCTAATTGTTAAAGAAATTAATAAACATTTATTATAAGCTGTATATCGCTGTTGATTTTTTGGTTCAAAGATGTCCAAGATGCATTTTCTGCCTTTGAAAACCTGATAGATTTATCAAAGGAAGCAAATATATACTAACAATATTCATAACCTAAATATAGTGATAAGAATATTTAATGTCTTGTGTGACTTATAAATAAAATATTTTATGTATTGTAACTACTTATATACAGTGTACATGAAAAAAAGGGTAAAATATTGCATCTGTTCATAAATGTGTGTACATGCTGCAGTAATTTCATTCCTATTACTCATATGCTTTATATCAGAGTGATTTTTTTAGAAGAATGAATAAAAGCTTTGAGCAATCAGTTTGAACACATGGGTAATGTTTAAATTGAAGTCCTAAGATCAAGCTCGGGGCAAAGGTACTGCTGGAATGCCATAGAATTGTAGTGTATTCACACCACTATTGACAGACTGGCACAGTGGGGTTCATCTGCAGTTTTCTTTCTGGGAGAAATCTCAGAAGGGTTTCAACAAAGTATTAACCACTGTATACCTAGATCTACATGTTTCCTGTCTAGTGGGTTCAAAGAAGTCTCTATAATCAGTTCTTCAAAATTGGGAGTGAGCCCACTGGGAGAAAATCGATGAATGTTTGTTTACCTGCTGGGTGGAAAAATGGAAAAATATCAACCTAAGGACATTTTTGTTTTCATCTTGTATTGTGCTTGAAGATTACGCAGCAACTGGAAACCGGCTATATGACAGGAAATCAGGAGGTGGTCCCACACTCAGAGGAACTCACTGCTGACAAACAGATATTTCTTTGCTGCCAAAAGTTTCCTGCTCACTACAAAGCTAAGTGACTTCAGGATATTTATACACCCTGCAGTTGCAGCATGGTCTGTAGCTTAAATACTGGAGAGAATCTCCACATCTCTGAGTATTTCAGGGAATCAGATAGGAACTTGATAGAAGAAGACTTTTTTTGATTTAATCCATTAAATTAGGATTTAAGCACCAAAAATTTTACTAAAAAGATGTTTGGAAGGAAAAAGAAGAGGTTTTTGGAGGACTATTAAGTGATATAACTTCAAGTATTCTAGGAAGCTCCATGTTTATCAGAAACCTCTTGGCATATGTTATGAAAAGTCATATATTTCTGTTTAAATATTGCATAACACAGTTCAGTTGTATTTCTTTGTATTCAAAATATATAATAGAAGGAGAAGCCTCTTTCAGGATGTTAGAAAAATAAATAACAACAACAAGGCAACACAATTTTAGCTTATAAATGTGGCCCACAAGTTGTACAGCAAGAGCTATTACAAGTTACAAGTCTGAAGTATGATGCAGATAGATTTTCAATGTCGATGGAAGCAGTTTGCATGTCTCAAGCACTGAAAATAAATATAACCCAAAACAGGCAGAGTTTTCACATGGCATGCAGGAACTGAGTCTATCAAAATTGAATGGAGTACAATAGGCATGAAGCACAGAAGATAAAGGAGATGTATATGATTTCCTCAACCTAAGTGTCCCATTCAGCAGCCATACTTAAGCACTGACACATAGGGAACTTTATAGGTTTTGCTCATTGCTCTGTCAGCCCCACCTAAAATAGTGTGTGGCTTATATGGTGCTCACTACATATTTGTATGTTTGAATGAATGAATAAAGCTGGGAATATGAGAGTTTTATGGAAGTCAAAAATAGAAACAATTTGCAACAATGTAAAAAGCCTCATCATTTTGAAAGTTAATAAAAATATCAAGTTGAGTCTGAGGAGACATTAGATAAGATACCTAAGATTTGTTTGAGGTGCCCTTAAATCTCCCATTTCTTTTTCCCTGACAGAGATAGAGAGTTAAAAATTTCCCCAGTCCCATATTTCCCTATTTTATTTCATCTCATCCCAACCCAACTGCCATTTTTTTTGACAGTGTCTAAAAGTTCAAGATTTTATGTTCCTCTTAAAACTTAGTGTGTATTCCATTCACTTAAGGATGAGATAAATTTCTAACTAGAGAAACTCATGATTACTATGCTGATATAAATGACACTGAAAAAAATATAGTTAGTTCTCCCTGGTGTGTGTAATTTAGAAGGATAGATTGATATATAGATAGATAGATAATAGTTACATAGATACATAGAGAGATGATAGATATATGTATGGATATATAAATAGTTTCAAATATGTAGAAGTCTTCAAACGTCCAAAACCAAAAAGAAAGCTATAGCTATCTCCAGTCTTCTAGGAGGCTGTTTATGAACATTTTTTATTAGAAGAGGGTCCTCTAGTTATTCCCATATCATATAATTAAACTAAAGTCATATCCATAGTTTCTTATAAAACAGTGATGGTCCATCAATGTTCTAGCGATATAAGTTCCAGGTTATTTTGACATTATTTTCACCCTGCATAATGAACCTGAGAAAAAGAGAAGACCAAATGCCAAATTCCGGATCATATGAAGATTGAAATGCTTTTTCCTGTAATAGGTCATTATGAATTTAGACTTGGAATTTTTTCAGGAAATAATTCAGTTATTATAGATACTGGCTATTTACCTGTATGAATCCAATCATTTATTTTTATGATTACAGAATGTCATAGGGTTCTATGTGTACATTCAAATTGTTCTGTACTATAGAGAGAATAGTCTTCCTTATTGTTTCAAAAGTGTCTTGACAATGAACTGTGGCTATATTTCTTCTAGGTATTTTATCATTTCAGACTAGAAAAATTCATTAATAACCAAAGTCATAAATATTTCTATTTTTTGTAACTAATTAAACATAGATCATCCCTGGTACAATGGTATAGCTGGAGATTAATGTAGAAATTATCTACATCCTTTTTCTCACCAAATTATTTGACTAATGAAGAAGCTGAGTGCCACAGAGGCAATCGATTTGCCAAGACCACACAGTTGAGGAGGGCTGTATCAGGATTATAAAACATGCTTTCTAAATTTGGGCCACTATCTTATCTACTCTGCTAGTACTTTTCAAACTTTTCTGTGACCACTGGTAACAGAAATTATTAGAATCAGGCTTGTGGCATTTCTGAGCACTCTGGCCCCAGTTCAACTGGGTATTGTGCTTTACTCCATTTCATGTCTGCTTTTATGGTAAATTTTGCTAAAATGCTTCCTCCTGCTAAAATCTTTGTAAACCTTTATACTAGAAATCAACTCAAGTATAATTAATCTTACTGGATGCACACTGTTTCTTTCAGGACAAGAAACATCACCACCCCATACATGGGCATGTACGTGAAACTAAATATGTCCCTAAAAATACTGACAAAAGTGTCCCCTGTTGTTTGTCAGGGAAGTCATCTGACCATTTGAACCTAAAGCTCTGTCTTCAATCAGTAGAACATATCAGCAGATTATATCCTTTTGAGATTATTTCACAAGAAAGCAAATTGTAAAATAGTCTCCAGAAGTTGCTAAAACCTAGATGAGTGTGAACTAAAATCATTTCAGTTGAAAGCCCAATACAAAGACAGAGAGAGTATCTTGTAATCAGACTCCAGACATTGTTAAAAAATAAATAAGAAAAGTGTGGAACAAGTGAAAGAAAGAACTTGTGGATATATTTTAAGGATATGTTGAAGAGAAGTTTCGTGTGTGCTCTAGACAAAACTTGAACATAAAGAATTGTGGGGCATAAAAATTTATGTCTTCTCATTCTAGGTGGTTTGGCTTCCAAGTCCATGTACAATTCATTCTTCAAATCTCTGTATCAGATTCTTATCTTGAGCACTAGCCCACCAGGTGTCTGTCTTGTCTTTTGTCCTCAGTTAGTGGCCAGTGGAGCATTACAAACTCTGTAGAAAGTATAATCTTTTCCCTATGACTTGATACTCACACAATGTAATCACTTGTTATTTTTAAACCATAGGAAGCACAAGGTCTTAACTCCTTTAGGAAACTATCATTCAAATTGATGTCCACCTGTTTGGAGGATTCTGTAATATCATTAATTTTCCCAATCCCTAAACAAGATTCAGGACTCCCTAGGATCATGGCAAATCAGTCATCAATATTTTTTTATTTCAATTATGATATTGATTTATGTAACTTCAGAGAGTTCACCAAGTATTTCATTTGAAATACCTTTTCTTCTGACTACATATTACCATAGGGAATTCCTCTTCTAGCCATGACAGAGAAATCAACACCAGATTTATTAGTTACAAAAAGTCGACTGCAAATCTGGATAAAACATATGAAGCAACTATTTTTAGTGATTGAACAGCTTTGCTGGACTGTATCCTTTGGCATAAGTAATGACATGAGATGAACTCCAAGGTCACTCCTCAATAAACCTGGTGTTCTTCCTGGAAGCCCTTCGGAGCTAGAAGCAGAGAGATGAATCCCAAATGGGACACCCACCTCACTGAGCTCAGGAGGCTGTTGAAGCTGATGGGATTGGTAGGGCAAGACGCATAAGAAGAGGAAGAATCCAGATTCTCCATGGATTCTCCATCAGAATACCTTAAGGGTTCTTGGTTGAAGTCTGAACTAGAGCTGCAAAGTGTGAGACTCTCAAGGGTCATTGGCATACTGCAATTTTCTTCAAGTTGAGATCTTCTGAATCCAAATGTCTCACTAAAAAGGATGCCAACTGCATAGTTACCCACAGAAGCTCCAGCACACCCACCAGACAAAGTGGTTGAGAGGGTTTGAATCAGTGAATAGCTGTTCTATCCTAGACAGTCAGGGATAATCTGATAAGTACAAAGAATAGAAGGCAAGTGTACAAATAAAGAAAATGGAGCAAGAATTAACTATATAAATAAATGTTAAGCAATTAGAGAAATATTTACAGAATAACAGTGCATTAGAATTATTGAGGCAATATGGTTAAAGGGTATCAAAAGTTGGGAAACAGTACCTAGGATAAATCTGAACAAATTCTCAGAGGGAAAAAAATGGAAAGATAGTCAGAAATTTGCCATAACCAAAAACCTCCCTACCCCATCTCCCCAAAGAAAGCCAATTTTAAAACTCTATATAATGTTCTAGATGGAGGTACGCAGAATTTTAAGATGGCTCCAAGATCGTACCCTCTGTTTTAACATTATTTTATATAATTCCTCACCTTGTGTGGGTGGGACTGTTTTAACAGGTTATTATTGTGTTATATGGCAAAGATGAAGGAATTTTGTAAATGTAATCAAGTTCTTTAAGCAATTGACTTTTAGTTACTCAAAGAGAGATTATTCTGTGTGAGACAGACTTAATCAGGTGAGTACTTAAATGACAGAAGTTGAAGAGATCAGAAGCAACAGCAGACTTTCTTTTGCTGGCAGAAGCAAAATGCCATATTTTGGAGGGAGCCATGTGGTAGGTATCTGCACATGGCTTCTAGCAGCTAGGTACCTCAGTTTATACCTGCAAATAATTTATTTCTGCAAATAGTAAGTTAGCTTGAAAGAGGACACAGAGCCTCAGATGACAGTGCAGACCTGGCTGACACCTTGATTTCAGCCTGATGAGATGCTGAGCAGAGGGCTCAGCCAAGCTGTGTACAGATTCCTGGTCCACAGAGCTGATAAACTTGTATTGTTTTAAGCCACTAAATTTATAGTAATTTGTTATACAGCAATAGAAAACAAGTAACAGAAATTAAAGGCAAAAAGCTGTCCAAATTTTAATATTAATGTTACAGAGCCCTAGCAATAAGTCTATAAAAGGAGAGCATTAAAAGAAAGGAAAAGAAAAATTACAAGGCAGCAGTTTATTAAGACCTAATACACCTAAGACACCTAAGGCAATCAAATAATGAAGTTTACTATGTTAGACAATTAAATGCTTCACAGTTATAGATGTCAGCAGTATCTTTTCATCTAAATTAACAACCATTTATGAGAAAAAATTTCAATAGGAGAGGAACAGGAGTTTATAATAAGGAAAGTCTAGGTAATAGTCTGATAATAATCTAACTCCAAATTTCAGTACCTAAATATAACAAAAGTAGACTTCTAATTCATGCAAATTCTGTTGTGAGTCAGACAGCTCCCTTGGGCAAGTGTCTCTGCATGGTGACTCAAGTATCCTGGCTGCTTATTTCTTATATCAAAGAAGATCTACACCATGGACAAACAGGATATAATTTAATGACCATGCAAGCAAAGCTCCTATGAGGAAAAAGGAAATTTGTGAAAAGCTACACCAATGGAATATTACCCAGTTTAACCTGTTCTAACATGCTCTACATGATATGCATTCTTTGAGCTATTTTTTCAGTAAATAAGACATCTGTAAGAATTATGTGTCTCAAAATTCAATTTTGCAAATAGATCTGGTCTTTTTCAGAAACACATGCAAAAACCCAAGTCACACTAGGGAAAAAAAAAAAAAAACTTTTGACATAGATAGCTTAAAAATAATTTATTCCTTGATGTAAAAAAATTACAACAGGATGACAGAGTAGAACGATGTGCTTTAACTACCTCTTGTGAGAACATCAGAATTACAACTAGCTGCTGGACAATCATCAACAGGAAGATACTGAAACTCACCAAATAAGATACCCCATATCCAAAGACAAAGGAGAAGTCATGATGAGACGGTAGGAGGGGCACAAACACAGTAAAATCAAATCCCATAACTGCTGGGTGGGTAACTCACAGACTGGAGAACACTTAGACCACAGAAGTCCACCCACTGGAGTGAAGGTTCTGAGCCCCACATCAGGCTTCCCAACATGGGGGTCTGGAAACAGAAGGAATTCCTACAGAATCAGACTTTGAAGGCTAGTGGCATTTGACTGCAGGACTACAACAGGACTGGGGGAAACAGAGACTCCACTCTTGGAGGGCACACACAAAGTAGTGTGCACATCAGGACCCAGATGAAGGAGCAGTGACCACAGGGGAGACTGAACCAGACCTGTCTGCTAGTGTTGGAGGGTCTCCTGCAGAGGCAGTGTGTGGCTGTGGCTCACTGTTGGGACAAGGACACTGGCAGCAGAAGTTCTAGGAAGTACGTCTTGGCATGAGCCCTCCCAGAGTCTGCCTTTAGCCCCACCAAAATGCCCAGGTAGGCTCCAGTGTTGGATCGCCTCAGGCGAAACAACCAACAGGGAGGGAACCCAGCCACACCCATCAGCAGTCAAGCAGATTAAAGTTTTACTGAGTTCTGCCCACCAGAGCAACTGTCAGCTCTACCCACCACCAGAACCTCCCATCAGGAAATTTGCACAAGCCTCTTAGATAGCTTCATCCACCAGAGGGCAGACAGCAGAAGCAAGAACTAAAATCCTGCAGCCTGTGGAACAAAAACCACACTAACAGAAAGGTAGACAAGATGAAAAAGCAGAGAGCTATGGAACAGATGAAGGAACAAGATAAAACCCCAGAAAAACAACTAAATGAAGTGGAGATATGCAACCTTCCACAAAAATAATTCAGAATAATGATAGTGAAGATGATCCAGGACCTCGGAAAAAGAATGGAGGCAAAGATCGAGAAGATGCAAGAAATGTTTAACAAAGACCTAGAAGAATTAAAGAACAAATAAACATAGATGAACAATACAATAACTGAAATTAAAATTACACTAGAAGGAATCAATAACAGAATAACAGAGGCAGAAGAACGGATAAGTGATCTGGAATACAGAATGGTGGAATTCACTGCTGCAGAACAGAATAAAGTAAAAAGAATGAAAAGAAATGAAGACAGCCTAAGAGACCTCTGGGACAACATTAAATGCAACAACATTTTCATTATAGGGGTCCCAGAAGGAGAAGAGAGAGAGAAAGCATGAGAGAAAATATGTGAAGAGATTATAGTAGAAAACTTCCCTAACATGGGAAAGGAAATAGCCACCCAAGTCCAGGAAGTGCAGCGAGTCCCATACAGGAAAAACCCAAGGAGAAACATGAGGAGACACATAGTAATCAAACTGGCAAAAAATAAAGACAAAGAAAAAATATTGAAAGCAGCAAGGGAAAAATGACAAATAACATACAAAGGAACTCCCATAAGATTAACAGCTGATTTCTCAGCAAAGCTCTACAAACTAGAAGGGAGTGGCATGATATACTTAAAGTGATGAAAGGGAAGAACCTACAACCAAGATTACTCTACTCGGCAAAGATCTCATTCAGATTTGATGGAGTAATCAAACACTACAGACAAGCAACTACCAAACCAGCTCTACAACAAATACTAAAGAAATTTTTCTAAGTGGGAAACACAAGAGAAGAAAGGGACCTACAAAAACAAACCCAAAACAATTGAGAAAATTGTCATAGGAACATACATATTGATAATTACCATAAATGTGAATGGATTAAATGCTCCAACGAAAAGACACAGGATTGCTGAATAGATACAAAAACAGGACACATATATATGCTGTCTACAAGACACCCACATCAGACCTAGGGACACATACAGACTGAAACTGAGGTGATGGAAAAAGGTATTCTATTCAAATGGAAATCAAAAGAAAGCTGGGGTAACAATACTCATATCAGACAAAATAGACTTTAAAATAAAGAATGTTACAGGAGACAGGAAGGACACTACATAATGATCAGGGGATCAATCCAAGAAGATATAAAAATTATAAATATATATGCACCCAACATAGGAGCACCTCAATACATAAGGCAACTGCTAACAGCAATAAAAGAGGAAATCAACAGTAACACAATAATAGTGGGAGACTTTAACACCTCATTACACCAATGGACAGGTCACCCAGAATGAAAATAAATAAGGAAGGAGAAACTTTAAATGACACAATAGACCAGATAGATTTAATTGATATTTATAGGTCATTCATCCAGAAACAGCAGATTACACTTTCTTCTCAAGTGCATAAGGAATATTCTCCATGATAGATCACATCTTGGGTCACAAATCAAGCCTCAGTAAATTTAAGAAAATTGAAATCATATCAAGCATCTTTTCTGACCACAACGCTATGAGATTAGAAATGAGTTACAGGGAAAAAAACGTAAAAAAACACAAACACATGGAGGCTAAACAATACCTTACTAAATAACCCAGAGATCAATGAAGAAATCAAACAGGAAGTCAAGAAATACCAAGAGACAAATAACAATGAAAGCATGACGATCCAAAACCTATGGGATGCAGCAAAAGCAGTTCTAAGAGGGAAGTTTATAGCTATACAAGTCTACCTCAAGAAACAAGAAAAATCTCAAATAAACAATCTAACCTTACACCTAAAAGAATTAGAGAAAGAATAATAATAAAAAAAAAGTTAGCAGAAGGAAAATAATCATAAAGATCAGAGCAGATATAAATGAAATAGAGGCAAAGAAAGCAATAGCAAAGATCAATAAAACTAAAAGCTGGTTCTTTGAGAAGATAAACAAAATTGATAAACCATTAGCCAGACTCATCAAGAAAAAGAGGGAGAGAACTCAAATCAATAAAATTAGAAATGAAAAAGGAGAAGTTACATCAGACACCACAAAAATACAAAACATCCTAAGAGACTATTACAAGCAACTCTATGCCAATAAAATGGACATCCTGGAAGAAATGGACAAATTCTTAGAAAGGTATAACCTTCCAAGACTGAACCAGGAAGAAATAGAAAGTATGCACAGACGAATCACAAGTAACAAAATTGAAACTGTATTTCAAAATCTTCCAACAAACAAAATTCCAGGACCAGATGGCTTCACAGTTGAATTCTATCAAACATTTAGAGAAGAGCTAACACCCATTCTTCTCAAACTCTTCCAAAAAATTGCAGAGGAATGAATACTCCCAAACTCATTCTATGAGACCACAATCACCCTGATACCAAAACCAGACAAAGATACTACAAAAAAAGAAAATTACAGACCAATATCACTCATGAATAAAGATGAAAAAATCCTCAACAAAATACTAGCAAACAGAATCCAACAACACATTTAAAGGAACGTACACCATGATCAAGTGTGATTTATGCCAGGATGCAAGGATTTTTCAATACATGCAAATCAATCAATGTGATACACCATATTAACAAATTGAAGAATAAAAAACACATGATCATCTCAATAGATGCAGAAAAAGCTTTTGACAAAATTCAAAAATAATTTATGATAAAAACTCTCCAGAAAGTGGGCACAGGGGGAACCTACCTCAACATAATAAAGGTCATATAGGACAAACCCACAGCAAACATCATTCTCAATGGTGAAAACCTGAAAGCATTTCCTCTAAGATCAGGAACAAGACAAGGATGTCCACTATCACCACTATTATTCAACATAATTTTGGAATTCCTAGCCACAGCAATCAGAGGAGAAAAAGAAATAAAAGGCAGACAAATTGGAAAAGAAGAATTAAAACTGTCACTGTTTGCAGATGACATGATAATATACATAAAGAATCCGAAAGATGCCATGAGAAAACTACTAGAACTAATCAATGAATTTCTTAAAGTTGCAGGATACAAAATTAATGCACAGAAATCTCTTGCATTCCTATACATTAATGATGAAAAATCTGAAATACAAATTAAGGAACACTACCATTTACCATTGCAGCAAAAAGAATAAAATACTTAGGAATAAACCTACCTAGGGAGACAAAAGACGTGTATGCAGAAAACTATAAGGCACTGATGAAAGAAATTAAAGATAATGCCAACAGATGGAGAGATATACCATGTTCTTGGATTGGAAGAATCAATATTGTGAAAATGACTATACTACCCAAAGCAATTTACAGATTCAGTGCAATCCCTACTAAATTACCAATGGCATTTTTTACAGAACTAGAACAAAAAATCTTAAAATTTGTATGGAGACACAAAAGATCCCAAATAGCCAAAGCAGTTTTGAAGGAGAAAAACAGAACTGGAGGAATCAGACTCCCTGACTTCAGACTATACTACAAAGCTACAGTAATCAAGAAAATATGGTACTGGCACAAAAACAGAAACATAGATCAATTGAACAGGATAGAAAGCCCAGAGATAAACCCATGCACCTATGGTCAACTAATCTATGACAAAGGAGGCAAGGACATAAAATGGAGAAAAGACAGTCTCTTCAATAAGTGGTGCTGTGAAAACTGGACAGCTACATGTAAAAAAATGAAATTAGAACACTCCCTAACACCATACACAAAAATAAATTCAAAATGGATTAGAGACCTAAATGTAAGACCAGACACTATAAAACTCTTAGAGGAAAACATAGGAAGAACACTTTTTGACATAAATCAGAGCAAGATCTTTTTTGATACACCTCCTACAGTAATGGAAATAGAAACAAAAATAAACAAATGAGACCTAATGAAACTTAAAAGCTTTTGCACAGCAAAGAAAACCATAAACAAGACGAAAAGACAACCCTCAGAATGGGAGAAAATATTTGCAAATGAATCAATGGACAAAGGATTAATCTCCAGAATCTATATACAGCTCATGCAGCTCAATACTAAGAAAACAAACAACTCAATCCAAAAATTGGTAGAAGACCTAAATAGACATTTCTCCAAAGAAGACATACAGATGGCCAAGAATGGCATGAAAAGTTGCTGAACATCACTAATTATTAGAGAAATACAAATCAAAACTACAGTGAGGTATCACCTCACACCTGTTAGAATGGGCATCATCAGAAAATCTGCAAACAGCAAATGTTGGAGAGGGTGTGGAGAAAAGGGAACCGTCTTGCACTGTTGGTGGGAATGTAAATTGATACAGCCACTATGGAGAACAATATGGAGGTTCCTTAAGAAACGAAAAATAGAATTACACATACGATCCAGCAATCCCACTACTGGGCATATACCCACAGAAAACCATAATTCAAAAAGACACGTGTATCCTAATGTTTATTGCAGCACTATTTACTATAGCCAGGTCATGGAAGCAACCTAAATGCCCATTGACAGATGAATGGATAAAGAATATGTGGTACAAATATGCAATGGAATATTACTCAGCCATAAAGAGAATGAAATTGGGTCATTTGTTGAGACATGGGTGGATCTAGAGGCTGTCATGCAGAGTGAAGTAAGTCAGAAAGAGAAAAACAAATATCGTATATTTATGCATCTATGTGGAACCTAGAAAAATGGTACTGATGAACTGGTTTGCAGGGCAGAAATTGAGACACAGATGTAGAGAACAAACATATGGACACCAAGGGGGGAAAGCCACAGGGGGTGGGGGTTGTGGTGTGGTGAATTGGGTGATTGGGATTGACATGTATGCACTGATGTGTATAAAATTTATGACTAATAAGAACCTGCTCTATAAAAAAAATGAAAAAATTAAATTTAAAAAAAAATTAAAAATTAAAAAAAAATTAAGAAATTACAAGAAATAATTTATAAGAAAGACATAATCTATTGGGAAAAAAGCAAAAATGTAAATAGAAATTTCAAATAAGAATTATAAATGCTATGATCTGAATGTGTACCCCTAAATTTCATACATTGAAAACTTAATGCTCAAGGTGATGATCTTAGGAAGTGGGATATTCTGATGGAGCTTATGTTATGAGGTATTAATACCTTTATAAAAGAGGCCCCATATAGGTAGATTGTTCTTTTCACCATGTGAAGACACAGAATTCAGTACTCTACAACCTAGAAAAAGGGTTTCACCAGACACCTAATCTGCCAGCTCCATGATATCAGACTTCCCAACCTCCAGAACTGTAAGAAATAAACGTTGCTTATATTCTGCTTGGTCTATGGTATTTTGCTATAGGAGCTTGAATGGATTAAGACAATAAATATAGAAATTCAAATTAAGTCATGAGATGTACTTTTCACTGTACATATCAGCAAAAACCCTCTAATGCAGAAATACATATTTTCACACATAAAGTATATGTACTATATTAATCACAGCTGTTTCCGAAATTGAAAAGTGGGAACAAGGTACCTAATACATATGGCCATTAGTAGGGAATTTATTAAAAATTTTAAATTGATAATCAATGGAATGATGTGCAGCTATGTGTAGACAGATGAAAAAAATCCTTCAAGACATAATATTAAATGAAATAAAATGAGTCATTAAGGAGTAAATAAAATGTAATTCAAAATAAAAGATACAAGTCAAGAATCCACAATTAAAGTAAGTATTGCAAAATTATATAGAAAAATAAAAGAACCCAACAAATTATATTTTTATAGTTAGCATAGTGATTAACTCTTTGGCATATGTGGTTTCATTCAAAACACTTTTTGTGTGCTT
This sequence comes from Aethalodelphis obliquidens, assembly GCF_003676395.1. Lineage (NCBI taxonomy): Eukaryota > Metazoa > Chordata > Mammalia > Artiodactyla > Delphinidae > Aethalodelphis > Aethalodelphis obliquidens. The sequence goes on along the minus strand of NW_020837945.1, from coordinate 21,079,870 downwards.
GGATCTCTTTCAACAAGAATGCACACATGTTACTTGAATAACTTACAAAATACAAATAATATAGAATTATTTTAAACTTGAAAATATGATTTTCAGCCATTTTAGAGATCAAATACTGTCAAGTTAGTATTACTTTGCCAAAGAAAAACAATAGACTTATACTATGTCATATGACGTGAAATAAAGTAATGTCAGTCCTTGACCTGACAGTTGTCATATTTGGTATTTATATTTCCCTCTAAGGATTGTGCTTACTCACTAGATTCATAAGATAAATCTTAATAAATATGAAATAATTTATACATATTGCAGTTTTTTATCCGATTTGAAGTGATGCTCCAATATTATCTATACATTTATCGTACTCAACTCTAATCACAGTTTGATTAGAAATTCTCGAAGCAGCCCAACTTGTATGTATTGTGGTTCTGATAGCATAGGCTTAAGATAGGTGAATAATTGATTAATTCACATAGAAATAAAACATCAAATAATAAAGTATCAAGTCCGAGGACACAATACCCAGTCTCAAGGAGTCAAATAAACATAACATGAGAGGATGTTGATGACAGTCAAATAGGAGCAATTAAGAGAAATCAAAGTAAACATTATGGATAAAGACCTAAAAAACTGCAGTTTAGGAATTATAACTGGGAGCCTGGTAATGCTGGAATAGAGATTCATACATAGAGAAAACAGAGCAGTAGGAAAAAATCTCAGTGTGGACAATATATTCCAAAAATCTCAAATAGCAAGGCTTAGGCAGGCTCAGGTCCATACCGACAGAGATAAGAAGTTCTATGTTGTCCATTAGCAATAATGGGAAGATGGTTATGGTCACTCTCCCTAGAGCAAAAGTCATATGTCCTGGTTGGAGTTGTGCTCCCTACTTGTGACGTGTCTCATGGGCTTGTGGTTGTTTGAGGGGAGGAGGTTTATAGCAGATGTCTGTAACTCCTGGCCTAGAAGCAGAAGAAGCAGATGAGACTTCCTAGGAGCTTTGATCTTTGATCACTATGTTTCTTCTACAACATTGCCTGTCAGAGCCAGGGCCTGTAGACTAGTTTCTGAATATGCTTAAGAGAAGGGTGGAAAACGTGCTCGCTCCTGTTTTTACCACAATAGAACACACACACACACACACACACACACACACACACACACTCATTCACACTATGGGGAAGAGAGAGGAAGAAAGTGGTCATTAACTAATTGCATTTCTTTAAAAAAAAAAAAAAATCTTAGCAAATTCCCACAGAATGGGGCTTCCCTGGTGGCGCAGTGGTTGAGAGTCCGCCTGCCGATGCAGGGGACGCGGGTTAGTGCCCCGGTTCGGGAGTATCCCACATGCCGTGGAGCGGCTGGGCCCGTGAGCCATGGCCGCTGAGCCTGCGCGTCCGGAGCCTGTGCTCCAAAACGGGAGAGGCCACAACAGTGAGAAGCCCGCGTACCACACACACACAAAAAAAATTCCCACAGAATGAAAATATTTCTCATATGTAGTATTCAACTACAAACAATCTTTAATGAATACCAGGAATGCTTTCTCAAGTTAACATTACAATCAAGAAGGTATAACTAAATGTTTTCTGAAAAACATCATAGAAAATGCTTTTATAATTCTCCAATGTTCAACATACATAATAAAATCAATAAATATTGATTGTTTCATCAAGATATATTCTTTCTGCTTTTTTTTCTCTTTTGTAAATGTATAAGTCATAATTTTATAAGCACATAACCCATTCTTCATATTTTAGATGTGAGAATATTTAGTAGTGTTCCAGAGTAGCAACAAAATGCATATCATAATTTTGGTGACCTCAGTAAGAAGTAGTCATCTTCTCATCTAGCTTTACATCCTTTAAGTGGGAGATTCCTGATTTGAGTAGTAAATTCTGACTAAATGCTGACTGTAAAATACTTCCTGTTAAGTATAGGGAATGTGTTTTCTAAAAACTTCAAAAATTTCAGCAATATTGACAGAGAAAGATATGAGCGAGGCAGAATATAAAATTGTTATCAAATGAAACACTTCAGATTGCAAGCTATGGCTTCAGAACAAGTTCAAATTGCTTGTTAAACTCTATATTGGCTTTTTCTCTATGTGCCTTCAGTACCGCAAACTCTCTGAACATCTGATAGGAAATAGAAACACTGAGCTGTTCTCTCCTGATTTTTGTGCACAATGTTTCATCAGAGAAAACAGCTGCCAATATTTTATGCCCAGAAACAAATTGTTTCTCTTTTTCTCTCTGTAATCAAAATCAGAAACCTCAACTAAATAAATAAATGCTCTATTTTCTTTATATATAATGTACTTATATACTAAAGTAACACATACATTTAAAAATAGTTCTCTACTGTTTATTAAGGATTAAAAATTTAACTAAAAATTAGATTCAATTGCAGCTCAAAATATAAACAAGTAATGATTGCAGCCACATATATTGGGGAGAAAAAAGAAATAACAGGTAATGCTGAATATTGTTGAAGTTCAAATTTGCAGTCAAATCTCCATTATCTTTGTTAATGGGACAAGGTAGTGGCCCAGATAATATAGCATGTCATCCAATGGTTCATTTTATTGGCCTGGTAATATATTATTCTATTTTGCTCCTGCATGTTTATAGCTTTAATTACATTTTAATACTATGTTATTAAACTAAGTGTGCATTCCATGAATACACACTTTTTTTGAGTGTCAAAATATTTCATTTTATTTCTGTATCATAAATTTGTCACTTTAACAACTTTGATCATTAGCTAAATAGAGTAATACAAAACAATGAGAGAGAAAAAGATATTAGTATTCATTTTCATAAAGTACAGATTTAGTTTTCAGTTGTTTGCCTCAGTAAACATCATCTCACTTCAAATCCTCCCGTGATCCCACCCAAGAAGGGGCTATTTTTTTTTCCTTAACAAATGTCTAACACCAAGAATAAATGAAAGCTCTAATAAAGGCAAGCTTTTTTGTAAACTTTTTTCTGGATAAGATTTCTAAGGACAACGGTACTGAGTGAAAAATAACATTTCATAATTAATATGAATACATATAATAAGAAGAACATAATTTAGATCCCCATGTTTAGTTTTCAATTTTTAGGCCTCCAATTATGAAAAAATTACCTAACTAAACAAGAATGGTTACCTTCATATGTGGCCAAATTATTTTTACTGACACTCTTTGAAGACATTCTCTAATTTTGGGCTTTACAAGAAGTTAATTCTCACACTCTCTCACCAATTACATAGGCTGCTGTTTCAGCCATAGAGACAGACCTTGAAGAAAAGCTATCTGTGAAAGACTATTTAATGTAAGGTGGAAGATACTCTGCCATTAAGATTTTATTATTTTAAACCTGAAAACAGATAACCAGCCCATAAACAAATATAAATAAATTAAGTTATTTTAATAGTGAATTTCTCCCAATTAGTTCATTGAGAGACTTCACATGAACTGAGAGAACATTTTGTGAGTCTTACAAATGCCCCTTGTGCTTTTGATGAGGGGCTATTAGAATAAAGGAGCATCAGCTGCAGTAGAATCCAGTTCACATACGTACACAGAAGCACATATGTAAGCAAAATACTAAATAGCTTAAAGTAGTAAGCAAAATGAGCCCACGTCTCCAAAAAACATCAGGATACATACACAGAAGGAGGGATAGCAAGAGAATGAAATGGGGAAATAAACAGGAGATAAATCATTCAAGGTCTTAGATGCCATTTAAGATGCTGGCCTTTATGATAAGAGTGATATATGAGTAAAATATTATTCAGGCAAGAATCATCAGTAAATGTTCAATATAAGAATCAAAGTTTATTGAGTAATAGAATATTAATGGTGTCCCAAATATCTCCCCTAAAATTATTAATTAACTATAAAAATTTTTTAAAAAGTAGTAACTACAGATCTGAGTAACTGGACAACTCTTTATGTGATCAAAACTAACGTGACAAAATAAGACTGATGGAATCATATGCTCTGGGCATATTACGCTGAAAAGAACACAGTTTCATTTCAATAATATTTCAGCAAAAATTAATAACCTGAACTTTATCATGAGAAATCTCAGAAAATCCAAAATTAAGAAAGAGTAGTGAAATGCTAGTTTGTAGTTTTCAAAAATGTCAACTTTATGAATGACAAAGGAAAGTTGAAGAAATTTTCCAGATTAAAAGAGATTAAAATGAATGACAGCTAAATGCAGTAAAGGGAAAAACAATTATTTTAAAGAACATTAATGGGGCAAGTAACATATTAAAAATAAGACTGCAGGTAATCACCTGCATATGCTAATATTAAATCAAATATAAATTTTCTGAATTTTATAATTATACTATAGACAATATAGAAAATACACAGTGAAGCACTAAGGGATAATGGTGCATGATGCATGCAGTCTACTCTAAAATATGTCACAACAAATAATGAATGTATGGAGAAATGAATATATGGAGAAGAAGGGGTAGAGAGAGAGCTAGAAAGGAGAGAAAATGATAAAACAAATCTGGCAAAATGTTAACAATTTTGAGAAGAGGGTATATAGCACTCTGGGTGCATGAGGAGAATGAATTAGAAGAGATGCTATCTGGTTATAGACAGATCCGTTGGGAAGGTATAGTAATTATCTATACCTAGTAATTATCTAGGAGAGTGATGATGGTGTCCTTCCATTTGCATTAGGAGAAGTAATGGAAAGAAAGAAGCAAAATCAAAAATTTGTTGATTTACTATGCACAGCAAAGGGGGAAGGGAGTAAAAGAAGGTTCTCAGGTGTTTGATGTGTACTCAGCTGTTTGGAAGTAATGTCAATCCGTACAGTAGGGAGAATGAGGAAGCCAGGAAGAGAAGGCATTGGGTTGTTTTGGAATGTGAAGTGTCCACAGAACCATTACATGAGAATATTCAATGGGCACTTATCTACATGGATTTATAACTCAGGTGACAGCTATTGATGGAAATATATAGTTTGGCATTTGTATTTCATCATCTGAAATATACTTTTAGAATCATAGGAATGGTGTAATTCTCTGAAAAACACTAATGGTTTAGCATTTGTCAAAGGAAGAAGTGGTAGGAAAAGTGTCATAGAAGACAAATAAATAGAGAATTTCAAGAAGGAACTAGTGGTCAGATTTGATATAAACATGACAAAAGTCAGGTAAAATCAGGACTGCTATATAAAAGTACCACAAACTGAATGACTTAAAAGCAATTTATTATTTCATTGTTTTGGAGGCTAGCAGTCCAAGCTCAAGGTGTCCTGTCTGAAGGGTTTGGTTCCTTCTGAAGGCCGTGAAAGGAGGATCTGGTCCAAGCATTTCTCCTTGGCATATGTATGCCGTCTTCTCCCTTGTCCCTTCACGTAGTATTCCCTATGTGTGTATCTGTGTCTAAATCTCTCCTTTTGATACAGATATCAGTCATATTGGGTCCTACTAGTTGACCTCATCTTAACTAGACATAAACAATGACCCTATTACAAATAAGGTCACATTCTGAGATACTACAGGTTGGAACTTGAACAAATGAATTTTAGAGGGACACAATTCTGCACATAGCAACCAGGAACAATAAGTACACTCTAGACTGATCAAGGAGGATTTAACTTCAGTCCAGTAAAGAGGATAATAACAGGTTAAGAGAAGCAGTGGGGAAATACCAGATTATCAGGGTTGAGAAAGGAAAGTGAGGTGAGGGATTGAGGGTTGCAGTAGAGGAGCTTCATTTCAGAAGTTTGACTGCAATGGAGAGGACAAGGATCCTAAGGAAGCTTAATTTTAAAGATGGGATAAGAAAAGTAAAACATATGCTTAAATTCTGAAAAGAAGGTACATATACAATACAGTGAGGGTAAAGGGAAATAAATTTGTGAGAAAGATGAGAATCCATAAGAAGTTCAGGACTTAGAGAAATACAGTATCACCAATCCCAAGGTAATAGAGAGATGGAGATTACAAATAATTTATATGTTTACATATCATATCAATGAAAGAAGTATGTGAAAATATCTTGCAAATAGTAATATGCTGAGTATATAAGGAACATTGATATCATTATGTTTTATTATTATTAACAGCTGTATCTTATTCTATTACTATTGGTATCTTTTGTAATTAGTATTAGTTTTTTATTAGTATTAGTATCTTTGGTAATTCTCACTTAGAAATTATCCATTTAGAGAATGAGATGATTTTTCTGGCACCTACATAGTAAAGTAAAATTTGATACAATGTGCTGGATCATGCCCAAAAGTGGATATCAATCCATTTTTATTATAGCTTTTGCTCTTCTGTTGGAAAATAAAGTACATATATCTAAAATTGAGAAATCAACCATGGCTTTATTAGGAACATATAATTTTATGATAATCAAATAAGATTAAAAATAACTATAATTCTGCATTTAAAAGTTAGAAATATCACTAGGTGTTATTAAGTTTATTTTTATTGTCGAAAAATACAAATAAGATGAATTTACCTGAAAACTTTTAATTATAAAATACTAGCTTTATTTAATATCACAACATTAAGTAATCTCTAGGATGTGGGTACTCCATATTTTTGGTTCAATATCAGCACGAATTTTTCTAGTCACAGATTTCTAGATATATGCTTGATAAGCTGAAATTGAGAAAACTGGGTTAGATGTTAGTAATCCAGCTCATCTGTAATTAAATTCATGTGGAAAATTATAATTTAAAAAATTAATTCAGTTGGTTTATAAATACTAAACACAAGAATAAACTGACTTTTTTTTTTTTTTTTCGGTACGCGGGCCTCTCACTGTTGCGGACTCTTCCGTTGCAGAGCACAGGTTCCGGACGCGCAGGCTCAGTGGCCATGGCTCACGGGCCCAGCCGCTCCGCGTCATGTGGGATCTTCCCGGACCGGGGCATGAACCTGTGTTCCCTGCATCGGCAGGCAGACTCTCAACCACTGCGCCACCAGGGAAGCCCTGACATTTTTTTATTTTTTATAAAGACTATAATTTTTGTTGAGCTTGAGGTCTAAGATGTTTCATATTATGTCCCCCACCTTTTAAATTCTGACACTCTTAACTCATATTCGTCTTGAAAGCAAATCAACAAGCCCAAATAATCAAAATAAAACATGGCAAAAATATACTTATGTCATCTAGATAAATATGATAAAGACATTGGTCTTAGATTTGAAAAAAAAACTATTAAAGTTATTTGGGGTAAAGTTTAAAAAATATTTACTGAAAGGATTATGTATGGAGAATGATGCACTGCATTTATATATCTATATATAAACATCAACTATTATCATTATATTTAGTTTTAAATTCCTTGCTTTTTTGCTGTCAATATCATTGGAACCAAATGTTAAAATTATGGACAACCTATTACCTCTAAATACAACCTAAATCATTACTAAATACTTTCGAAGAGTACATGATATTGCTATTTTCTCTCTCTAATATGTTACAAAAATAGTGAGGCTACAAACCTGCATGAATATTCTTATTCTCATCCTCAGTTGCATTTTCTGGGACCCCACTCTTTCTAATTTCCCACTCACATACTTTTCTCAACTATTCCTTTACTTTAGAGATTGCACACTCAGGATTCATCTATCTGAAAACATGACACCCTATCTCTCCTTGCATACACTTTCTCATCAAGTTATAGATCAGTCTGTTATTTTCCTTTTAGCCCTTGCAAGTATGTACAGTTGTGGCTTTAAGGATCTTTCATGACTCCTAAGCATCACATCTTAGGATCTGAATAGTGATTTCCTCAAAAGATCTGTGTCCATAAGTAACTTGTTTACCCTCTTCCTTTTTATACCCAGGACAGTGTTTCAGAAAAACAGAATTCTACTTCCGACTTTTGTACTTCCTAATAGTGAGCCCCAGGGCAGGTCATTCAGTGACTTTTGTCTTCAACTTCTTCATTAGTGACGTGAAAGACATTGTTTTCAGTTCTTGTTCTTCTTGGGAAATAGTATAGCGTAGTGGGAAAACCATTGACTTTGGAGCCAAACTGAAGTGGGTACAAATCCCGAGAAGTTATTAGTGTATGAATGTGGTGAATTTACATAGTTACTCTGAAGCTAATATTTCTTATTCATGGAAAAGGAATAACATCAATTCATCAGTATTTTACTGCTTGAACTTCTTACTCTTTTACCATGATGCAAAAATTAAAGGCTATAGTCTTTTAGAATCTTAAACTTACAGTCTTAGTTGAGCATCATAACCACAACTGGATATTAAGCTTTAGTTTTTGACCATGTGCCTGATCACACAGGATATCCAATGTAGCAGACACTCTCAAAATCTCATCCAGATCCAGGTCTCTTCTTCTGTGCACAATAAAGTTTTACACGCTGACCTCGCTGTGCATGCAAGGATCATGTAGATGGTTTTAGACAAGCAATTCCAACTGCAAGTAACATGTATCACTTTCAGTTTGAAGAATCAAATAGATGATGTGAGATTCTCCAGCATATGTTTGTGTGTGTGTGTGTGTGTGTGTGTGTGTGTGTGCGCCTGTCTGTCTCTCTTGTGTGTGTGCTCTCCAGGAAAGCTTGCATGTCCTGATGTGCCTACAGTATGATGCAACCTTTCTAAGTCTGACTTCTAAATTTCCCTGTAGGGTTTTCCTGGTGGCTCAGTGGTTGAGAGTCCGCCTGCCGATGCAGGGGATACGGGTTCGTGCCCTGGTCCGGGAAGATCCCACATGCCGCGGAGCAGCTGGGACCGTGAGCCATGGCCGCTGAGCCTGCGCGTCCGGAGCCTGTGCTCCTCAATGGAAGAGGCCACAACATTGAGAGGCCCGCGTACCAAAAAAAAAAAAAAAAAAAAAAAAACTAAATTTCCCTGTAGAAGTCAGTTGCCTAGAGGGTCTATCACACCCACTTTAGACTTTGTATGAGTAAAAACAAAACAAAGCAAAACAGACCTTGTTGTATTAAGGCACCAAGATTGAAACTTACAGAAAAAGAAAATAAAATCTTAGACTTATTTTTATCCAGTCAGCAGAATGCTGTCCCATCATCAGACATCAGTTTTGGAGAATCCCAATGCCAAACTCCCACTGAGATGTAATTTGAAAATGTCTTAAAACTAGAGAAGCAATTTTATTCTAAATAAATAGAATCATCCTACCCCTTTAGAGAATGCTATTGCTATTATTCTCTTAGGAGTCACATCCACTTGAAAATGGAAACCTCTCCATTCCTTAGCCAACTTCCTACAGTGATCTCAGAACCACTTTTCTAGATCTTTCCACACATGCTGTATTCCCCCCCCGCCTCCTTTCAGGATGCAAAATTACATTTCCCAGTAGACAACTTATGATTCTTTTAACCACTTAATTCTAATTGGAATGAATGCTCAATGGGTCAGTAAAATTTGCTTGAATTTTATTTTAAAATAACTCTAATCAATGAAGTTAACATAGCCAACTTGTATTTTAAAATATGGTTCAAAAAATCCCCAAAGAAGCTAGTAAACATTTCTATTTCCTGTTTCCTTGAGGTAGAGATTTACACAATATGTTAAGAAGCTCTAATACATATAAATATTCCCTATGAAGCTAATTATAGTTTAAATCCATTATTGCTCCTATGGACGTTAACTTATTTTAGTTAAAGAACACAAAAGTTTTTTATTTATGTAAATTCTGGAATTTGTATTTTATTAATATAATTAAGTGTGGGGAGGTGACAATACCCTTTTACAAAATTTGGTATATAATTTATTGTCCTTCACCTTCAAGAAGGAAGCAAAAGCATTATATTTTTTCTGCAAGCCAGGAAATTGTGATGGATAAATAAATTAATCTCAGAGAACATTTTAGGGTATTTTATACTCTCAGAGTTGGATCTTTCTAATTCTACATTGGGAAGAGGACCGAAAATAAATATTTTTCACCTGAAAACTTTTCAGATTCTTCTGGAAAAACCTCCACAGTAGACTGTTATGTATAATGATTCTTCAGCCAAAAGTAACATTATTCACAGGGTATGAAGTCACATTTAAGTTATGTCCATGGTTATCTAAAGTTTATTCCCATAAATTAAGTGCTTCTAGAATCCAAAACCTAGTCAGGAAGAAAAAAGGACATGAGGGAGGCAGAAGGAAAGAAGAGGAAAATAAGCATACACATAGGATACAATTATTTTCCTTCATAATATACATATTCTTCTATGACTGAATTGAAACCAGAGAGTTTGGATAATTTATTATGTCGGTGAGTCCCATATAATAGTTATTGCAGAATCTTCTCAGGAATTAGCAAGCAGATTGTTTCTGGGTAGCACAATTTAAAATGTAGCATCTCCCCTGATGACATTACTTCTGTGCAGATTTCCAGCTAAGGTTATTTTTTCTCTGCAATTTTTCACAGTCAAAACTCTTAATTCAACTCCTACCTATATTTTGTTATAATAATAATTTTTGCATCCTACAGACATTTATGTCAATTTAAAGAAAAATGAACAACACAAGAGCTGTGAATTGAAGTTTAATTCAGGAACTTACTGAGGAATATAGCCTGGGAGACAGCCATTCAGTTAGCTCTGAGGAAACTGCTTCAAAGTGGTAGGATGATTTTTGGCTAGTGAATATACGCAGTGAGGCATACATTTTTGGTAAAAGATTACTGCTATTCACAAAGAACAGGTATCTCAAGTTAATAATTTTAGTCATTTTCTTTGCAGGGGAAGATGCAAGAATCTGGGTTCAATAACATTCTTCCTGAGATATACATCTAATTACGTAAGGGACCTGTTTACCCAAGCACAGAGTGTCTCATCCAGTTTCTCATTCTGATGTCCTCTCGGGGTGCACTATCAGTCAATGACTGTAGAAACTAATGAAGTAATCCTTGTAGAACTGGATAGCGAGCAATGATCTTTGTTTTTCATTTTTCTTTTTTATATCTAAATGAAACTTCAAATTTAGATCTATCCCTCTCTTTCTGAAAACAGTGATTTTCATTTATTTATAGTTTTTTTTTGGTCTAATACATACGTATATACATTATCTCATGTGATAGTGAATGTATTTTTATGGTAGTAGATGATTCTAAAATGACATTTAACCCATAGACTCAAATAGTCTCCACCAAGTTTATAATCAAGTGCCCATAATGATACAGAAGTTGGTGAAATTCTCAACAAAAAGAAAACTAACACTGTTAAGAAATGTGCTGGGGGGGAGACCTTCAAGATAGCAGAGGAGTAAGATGTAGAGATCACCTTCCTCCCCACAAATACATCAAAAATACATCTACCTGTGGAGCAACTCCTACAGAACAGCTACTGAACACTGGCAGAAGACCTCAGACTTCCCAAAAGGCAAGAAAATCCCCATGTACCTGGGTAGGGCAAAAGAAAAAAGAAAAAAAAACAGAGACAAAAGATAGGGATGGAACCTGTACCTCTGGGAGGGAGTTGTGAAGGAGGAAAAGTTTCCACACACTAGGAAGCCCCTTCACTGGCAGAGATGGGGAGTAGGTGGGGGGGAATATTCGGATCCACGGAGGAGAGCGCAGCAACAGGGTTGCAGAGGGCAAAGCTGAGAGACTCCTGCACAGAGGATTGGTGTCGACCAGCACTCACCAGCCTGAGAGGCTTGTCTGCTCACCCGCCGGGGAGGGCAGGGGCTGGGAGCTGAGGTTCGGGCTTTGGTATTCAGATCCCAGGGAGAAGGCTGGGGTTGGCTGTGTGAACACAGCATGAGGGGGCTAGTGCACCACAGCTCTCTGGGACAGAGTCCAGGAAAATGTCTGGACCTGCTGAAGAGGCAGGCTGAAGAGACCATTGTTTCAGGGTGTGCGAGGAGAGGGGATTCAGAGCACTGCCTAAATGAGCTCCAGAGACAGGCACGAGCCGCAGCTATCAAAGCCGACACCAGAAATGTGCATGAGATGCTAAGTTTGCTGCTGCAGCCACGAGGAAGCCTGTGTGCAAGCATAGGTCACTATCTACACCTCCCTTCCTGGGATCCTGTGCAGCCCCGAACTGCCAGGGTCCCATGATCCAGGATAACTTCCCTGGGAGAACATACTGCATGCCTCAGGCTGTTGCAACGTCACACTGGCCTCTGCCACAGCAGGCTCTCCCTGCATTCCAATTATGACTACCATATTCCTCCCTCACCTTGACGGAGCAAGAGTGCCCTAATCAGCCATGGCTTTAACCTCCTCCTTTCTAGGCAGGGAACAGATGCCCTCAGGCGACCTACACACAGAGGTGGGGCCAAAACCAAAGCTGAACCCCAGGAGCTGTGCAAACAAAGAAGAGAAAGGGAAATTTCTCCCAGCAGCCTCAGGAGCAGTGGATTAAATCTCCACAATCAACTTGATATACCTTGCATCTGTGGAATACCTGAATAGAGAGCGAATTATCCCAAACTTGAGGCAGTGGACTTTGGGAGCAACTGCAGACTTGGGGTTTGCTGTCTGTGAATGATTAGTTTCTGATTTTTATGTTTATCTTAGTTTAGTTTTTAGTGCTTGTTATCATTGGTGGATTTGTTTATTGGTTTGGTTGCTCTTTTATTTTTTTATTATTACATTTTTTATTTTAATAAGTTTTCTGTTTTATTTATTTACTTTTTAAATTTCTTTTTCTTTCCTTTTTTCTCCTTTTTCTTCTGAGCCATGGGCTGACAGGGTCTTGGTGCTCTGGTCTGGTGTCAAGCCTGAGCCTCTGAGATGGGAGATCTGAGTTCAGGATATTGGACCACCAATGACCTCCCAGCCCCAGGTAACATATATCAATGCGAGCTCTCCCACAGATATCTGTCTCAATGCTAAAACACAGCTCCACCTAATGTCCTGTAAGCTCCAGTATTGGATGCCCCATGCCAAACAACTAGCAAAACAGGAACACAACCCCAAATATTAGCAGAGAAGATGCCTAAAATTATATTAAGTTCACAAACACACCAAAACAGACTGCTGCACATGGCTCTGCCCATGAGAAAGACAATATACAGCCCCACCCAACAGAACACAGGCACCAGTCCCCTCCACCAGGAAGCCTACACAAGCCACTGAACCAACCTCACCCACTGGAGGCAGACACCAAAAACAATGGGAACTACAAACCTGCAGGCTGTGAAAAGGAGCTCCCGAATGCAGTAAGTTAAACAAAATGAGAAGACAGAGAAATATCCAGCAGATGAAGGAGCACCAGACTAAAAAAATGAAGAGGAAACAGGCAGTCTATCTGAAAAAGAATTCAGAGTAATGATAGTAAAGATGATCCAAAATCTCTGAAATAGAATGGAGAAAATAGAAGAAACATTTAACAAGGACCTAGAACTAAAGAGCAAACAAACAATGATGAACGACACAATAAATGAAATGAAAAATTTTCTAGAAGGAATTAAGAGCAGAATAGCTGAGGCAGAAGAACAGATAAGTGACCTGGAAGATAAAATAGTGTAAATAACTACTGCAGAGCAGAATAAAGACAAAAGAATGAAAAGAATTGAGGAAAGTCTCAGGGACGTCTGGGACAATATTAAATGCAGAAATATTCAAATTAAAAGGGGTCCCAGAAGAGGAAGAGAAAAAGAAAGTGACTGAGAAAATAGTTGAAAAGATTATAGTCAAAAATTTACCTAACATGGGAAAGGAAATAGTTGATCAAGTCCAAGAAGCATAGAGAGTACCATACAGGATGAATCCAAGGAGAAACATGCCAAGGCACATATTAATCAAACTATCAAAAATTAAATACAAAGAAAATATATTAAAGGCAACAAGGGAAAAACAACAAATAACATACAAGCAAATCCCTTAAGGTTAACAGCTGATCTTTCAGCAGAAACTCTGCAAGCCAGAAGGGAGTGGAAGGACATAATTAAAGTGATGAAAGGGAAAAATATACAACCAAGATTACTCTACCCAGCAAGGATCTCATTCAGATTTCATGGAGAAATTAAAAACTTTACAGACAAGCAGAATCTAAGAGAATTCAGGACAACAAAACCAGCTTTATAATAAATGCTAAAGGAACTTCTCTAGGCAGGAAACACAAGAGAAGGAAAAGACCTACAGTAACAAACCCAAAACAATTAAGAAAATAGTAATAGGGACATGCATATTGGTAATTACCTTAAATGTAAATGGATTAAATGTTCCAATAAAAAGACATAGATTGGCTGAATGGATATAAAAACAAGACCTGTATATATGCTGTCTACAAGAGACCCACTTCAGACCTAGGGACACATACAGACTGAAAGTGAGGGGATGGAAAAAGATATTCCATGCAAATGGAAATCAAAAGATAGCTGGAGTAGCAATTCTCATATCAGACAAAATAGATTTAAAATAAAGAATATTACAAGAGGTAATGAAGAACACTACATATTGATTAAGGGAACAATTGAAGAAGAAGATATAACAATTGTAAATATTTATGCACCCAACATAGGAGCACCTCAACACATAAGGCAAATGCTAACAGCCATAAAAAGGGAAATCGACAGTAACACAATAAGAGTATGGAACTTTAACACCCCACTTTGACCAATGGACAGATCATCCAAAATGATAATAAATAAGAAAACACAAGCTTTATATAACACATAAAACAGGATGGACTTAATTGATCTTTATAGGACATTCCATCCAAAAGCAACAGAATACACCTTCTTCTCAAGTGCTCATGGAACATTCTCCTGGATAGATCATATCTTGCCTCATATATCAAGCCTTGGTAAATTTAAGAAAATTGAAATCATATCAAGTATCTTTTGCAAACACAATGCTATGAGACAAGATATCAATTACAGGAAAAACCTGTAAAAACTACAAACACATGCAGGCTAAACACTATACTACTAAATAACCAAGAGATAAATGAAGGAATCAAAGAGGAAATCAAAAGTTACCTAGAAACAACTGACAATGAAAATAAGATGACACAAAACCTATGGGATGGAGCAGAAGCACATCAAAGAGGGAAGTTTATAGCAATACAATCCTACCTCAAGAAACAAGAAAAATAACAAATAAACAACCTAACTTTACACCTAAAGCAATTACAGAAAGAACAACAACAACAAAAGCCAAAGGTAGCAGAAGGAAAGAAATCATAAAATCAGATCAGAAATAAATAATAAAAAAGGTATGAAGTAATAGCAAAGATCAATAAAACTAAAAGCTGATTCTTTGAGAAGATAAACAAATTTGATAAACCATTAGCTGGACTCATCAAGAAAAAAGGGAGAAGACTCAAATCAAGAGAATTGGAAATGAAAAAGGAGAAGTAAAAACTGACACCACAGAAATACAAAGGATCATGAGAGATTACTACAAGTGACTATATGCCAATAAAATGGACAACCTGGAAGAAATGGACAAATACTTAGAAAAGCACAACCTTCCAACACTGAAGCAGGAAGAAATAGAAAATATAAATAGACAAATCCCAAGGACTGAAATTGAAACTGTCATTAAATATCGTACAACAAACAAAAGCCCAGGACCAGTTGGTTTCACAGGTGAATTCTATTAAACATTTAGACAAGAGCTAACACTTATCCTTCTCAAATGCTTCCAAAATATAGCAGTGGGAGGAACACTCCCAAACTCATTCTATGAGGCCACCATCACCCTGAGACCAAAAACAGACAAAGATGTCACAAACAAAGAAAACTACAGGCCAATATCACTGATGAGCATAGATACAAAAATCCTCAACAAAACACTAGCAAACAGAATCCAACAGCACATTAAAAGGATCATACATCATGATCAAGTGGGATTTATCCCAGGAGTGCAAGGATTCTTCAATATAAACTAATCAATCAATGTGATAAACCATATTAACAAATTGAGGGATAAAAAGCATATGATCATCTCAATAGATGCAGAAAAAGTTTTCAAAATAATTCATCAACAATTTATGATAAAAACTCTCCAGAAAGTAGCCAGAGAGGAAACCTACTTCAACATAAGAAAGGTCATATGTGACAAACCCACAGCCAATGTCATTCTCAATGGTGAAAAATGGAAACTATTTCCTCTAAGATCAGGAACAAGACAAGGTTGCCCAAACTCACCACTATTATTCAACATAGTTTTAGATGTTTTAGCCATGGCAATCAGAGAAGAAATAGAAATAAAAAAAAATCCAAATCGGAAGAGCAGATGTAAAACTCTCACTGCTTGCAGGTGACATGATACTATACATAGAGAATCCTAAAGATGCTACCAGAAAACTACTAATCAATGAATTTGGTAAAGTAGCAGGATGCAAAATTAATGCACAGAAATCTCTTGCATTTCTGTACACTAACGATGAAAAATCTGAAAGAGAAATTAAGGAAACACTCCCATTTACCATTACAAAAAGAATAAAATACTTAGGAATAAACCTACCTAAGGAGACAAAAGACCTGTGTGCAGCAAACTATAAGACACTGATGAAAGAAATTAAAGATGATACAAACAGATGGAGAGATATACCATGTTCTTGGATTGGAAAAATCAACATTGTGAAAGTGACTAAACAAGATGAAAATATAACCCTCAGAATGGGAGAAAATATCTGCAAATGAACCAACTGACAAAGGATTCATCTCCAAAATATATAAGCAGCTCATGCAGCTCAATATATAAAAAAAAAAAACAAACCACCCAAATATTAAAAAAAGCCAAACCACCCAATCAAAAAATGGGTAGAAGACCTAAATAGACATTTCTGCAAAGAAGATATGCAGATTGCCAACAAACACATGAAAGGATGCTCAACATCACTAATCATTAGAAAAATGCCAATTAAAACTGCAATGAGGTATCCCCTCACACCAGTCAGAATGGCAATCATCAAAAAATCTATAAAGAATAAATGCTGGAGAGGGTGTGGAGAGAACAGAACTCTCTTGCACTCTTGGTGGGAATGTAAACTGATACAACCACTATGGACAACAGTATGGATGTTTCTTAAAAAAACTAAAACTAGAACCACCATATCACCCAGAAATCCCACTTCTGGGCATATACCCTGCGAAACCATAAATCAAAACCAGACATGTACCACAGTGTTCATTGCAAGCACTATTTACAGTAGCCAGGACATGGAAGTAGACTAAGTGTGCTTCCATGTCCTGGCTACTGAATGGATAAAGAAGATATGGCATATATATGCAATGGAATATTAGCCATAAAAAGAAACAAAATTGAGCTGTTCGTAGTGAGCTGGATGGACCTAGAGTCTGTCATGCAGAGTGAAATAAGTCAGAAAGAGAAAAAGAAATACCATGTGCTAACACATATATATATGGAATCAAAAAAAGAAAAAGAAAAAAAAAAAAGGTTCTGATGAACCTAGGGACAGGACAGGAATAAAGACGTAGACATAGAGAAAGGACTTGAGGACACACAGAGGGGAAGGGGAAGGTGGGACAAAATGAGAGAGTAGCAATGACATATATACACTACCAAATGTAAAATAGATAGCTAGTGGGAAGCAACTGCATAGCATAGGGAGATCAGTTCGGTGCTTAGTGACCACCTAGAGGAGTGGGATAGGGAGGGTGGGAGGGATATGCAAGAGGGAGGGAATATAAGGATATATGTATACATATAGCTGATTTGCTTTGTTATACAGCAGAAAGTAACACACCATTGTAAAGCAATTATACTCCAATAAATATGTTTTAAAAAAAAGATATGTGTTGAAAGAATTATTAAAAATCTATCATTTTCTAAAATATCACTAAAATTATAATACTATTGAAAAATGTTGTTGGCATGAACATCCTTCATTTTTTAAACAGAAGTATATGGGAGAGGAAGGAACCTAGTGCATCCTTTCCCCATTGTCACTCTCCTTACATAAAAACTTACATCTTTTACCCATTGGAAATATAGTTATTCTCTATGATGAAAATGCTTATTTATTTAGTAGTTCTATATTTGAAATATTGAAAGAGTAACTTATACAGTGCTCTGGAATACTATTATAGGAGAGTCATCTATTTTTAAATATGTTATTCTTTCAAAATTTCCTATGCAGCTTAGCTTGCTTTTAAAACTATTGAAATCTTATATGATTAATGTAGCAGGTTAAAGGAAAAAATAGTGGGGAATAAGGACAACTGACCAACTACTTAGAAGAAAAGTAGCAGAGCAAATAGAGGGGTATACAAATATAACACTGTTTTAATAACTTCAAATTTATTTGTTTTAAATAGGGAAAGTAGAAAATTACACTAGAGCAATGGAGTTCTTCTAGAAGACTAGGAAAAACAACTCTAAAGTATCTGCTAAAAGCACCAAGAAATTTTTAAGAAATCTTTTATCTGAGTGTAGTAATATCTATCTTTTGAGAAACAGAAACAGAAAGTTGTAACAATGGCATAAAATAAAATAAAACAATAATAAAAATAATAAATTGTGTGAAATAATTACCAATGATTAAAAAAGATCAAAATTGAAAATATTACTTAACCTTCTTATGAAACTATTGAAATAAACAAATCTATGTTTAGAGACAAATCTATATTTTCATTAAAATTTAAGGGGAATAGACTTTGGTATCTGGCCTCTTAGTTATCCCAACCATCACTCCAGTGAAAGCACATTTGGAATTCCAAATAAAATTATACTGGTATAATTTTGAACATATAGCTGACTTTGTAACAAAGTAAGGATAATCCTAGATATGTACGTTGAAAAACATTTGCATATATGCACAAGGTAACATCACTAACAATAATTTCAGAATTTTACACAATATTGAAAATGGAAAACCACCTAAATACATGTAAACTCAGGAGAATAGATTAGGATAAACAGATTAGTATTGGAGTAGTATAAGAATATAAATGAGAAAGTCAATTTCAGAATGATATATACAATGTCATATAAATTTATTTATAGTTTAAAATGTACAAAATAGTATTATATAATATTTGACAATAATTTTTAAGTAGAAAATAACAAAGATATGCATAGGAATGATATAATCTCAGGACATGATTGTAAGCACTCTTTGAGGGTAATTAGAGAAAGAGAATGTAATTGCAATGTCACATGCAAGTCTTTATTTCTCATCCTTTTTTTATCTAAAATATGTTATATAATAATAAAAAATGATAAATGAAATAAATACAATTAGCTTTCAAGTCAAATTAAATTTTCAAATGTACAAAAAATCAAAAATATACAAGGAATGGAAATGATGAAAGGATAAGCATGCAGGAAATATCTATAACAGAAAATTAACATAATTAATGAGTTTGACCTCCTTGACAATCTAAAAAATTTACCAGTTTGTTTTCATTTACATACTTATAATTCTAAAACTATTTTACAGCAACATATGGGTAGAATCTTTTTTGGCAAAGACAGAAATTAAGGGGCTGTTACGTTTATAGATTCATAGAAATGGATCTGAAAGACGCCTGAAAGATCACTCTTTTTCCTTTAAATGTACATATATATTGAGGCTCAGTTACAGGTATTTTTCTTCCTTAAATTTTGACGTGTCAGGGCTGAGTTCAGTTTTTGATTTGTTTATCCTCTCCACTAAGCCATGAGCCATAAATGCTGTTGTGCTTTATTTCCAGCAATGCACAATTATCATGTGCTACAACATGAATGCTCTGTTTATGTGTGTTTGTGAGAAGGTAAAATAAATCTGTTTTGTTTAAAGGGAACTTCTGCTTAAATTACATAGGCCCAGAGCTTTAACATACTTCTTTTTCTTTCATTATAGTGATACTCTAAATTGAATTGTGAAAA
Organism: Aethalodelphis obliquidens; assembly: GCF_003676395.1. NCBI lineage: Eukaryota > Metazoa > Chordata > Mammalia > Artiodactyla > Delphinidae > Aethalodelphis > Aethalodelphis obliquidens. Next base: position 21,060,116 of record NW_020837945.1, on the reverse strand, counting down.
ACAAACCCTAACGAATGAGATTTACTTAAAGAAAGACATATAATAAGATGGTAGATTTTTCAATTTATTCTTGTTACTATCTATCTTAATGAAAACTGAGTGATAATTTTGATGCATTTTAAAAGGAAATAGGCTATTGATGTGTTGTATATAATGCCAGGATTAGAGTGTACTTTATGTAGCACTTAAAATCTCTGAATTCTTATTGTCTACTTGTATTATTACTATCAATATTACAGGCTCACCCATTACTATTGATATTACCAGCTCATCCTCCTTTGTCATCTTCCCTAAATACTAACTTCACATACATGGTGTGAAAAAGCATTTGCAGCTTCATGAGCAGATAGAAAAGAGAGAGACTTGTAAATAGTAACTGGTACAAGGTGTTTTTATTTTCCTTCCCCAAGGTCTTAGAGTCAATCTTAATTATAGGTAGTTCAAGTAATATGACTAATTTCAATTACAAGTCAGTTGAATTGTGATGTCTGCTAAAGGTTTTTTAAGATTAAGTAATGTAATATTGGACTTCTTATCACAATAATTAATAGACATGAAAACTGGAACTTAGATCAGAGTTTCTTAAACTTAAGCCCCATGACCACTGTCTACTTTAAAAATCATGCATATTTTCAGCAGGATGAGTCCCAGTAACAGGAGGGAAAAAAACTGTCAATTGTTAAGAATAAGTATATTAAAAATAAGAATGAGGAGATCCATGTATCTTTTAAGGACTAATTTTAGAATATTGGTAGTCAAAATGAACTCAGAGTGATGCTTACAAAATATTAATAGTGTTTACATAAATCATATATTCTAATGGCTAATCACAGCTACTTGTCAGAAAATAATATAAAAACCTAATCAAGGATATATTTTATTTTTCTGAGATACTCTTATGGTCCTAACAGTAAATCTAAATGATCAAAGCATTTCAAGGTTCACAATTTAGAAATCAGCAAACATAAAACATCCTTTACTTCAAACTGAAGACGGACTAGTCCCTACAATTTAAGATTAGATCCAACAGTTGTATTGTAGAGAGATATGTTTTGCACTTTTCTCTGTTAATAAGACATTATCCAAGTTTTGTGGGAGCATGACAGCAGACTCAATAACTCACTGTAAGGCATTCATCTCTAGGGAGCCAATTACCTCCATCTCGTTGTTAGATTGTGATGAGAGCACTTAAAACATGGATATTGAGATCAACTCATTCCATTTAGTCCATAAAATGATAGCAAGTCATATTTCAAAAGAATAGCTTTATGAAGTGAGTCAGTAATGAAACAGAAAAATCTCTAAGCTAAACCACACATTTGCTTAAGTTAAATTTCATGTAAAATAGATGAACATATGCTCATGTTCATATGCTCAGTACATTAATGTTTTTGATATTTTTCATACTTCAAATTACCCCTGTAAATACAATTTTTACATATTAGAATTCAATGCAGTTACTGGAAGTGGTTGAAGGAGTGCAAGTGTTTGAAAATAGTTTTAAAAGAACTCTGCACATGATAGTGGGCTAAGCAGTGTACAGATCAAGTTCTAGGGAAATGATCTGTAGTTTTGAGAAAGTATGACATTAATCATGTTATACTATAAAGGATTCATCTTCTTAAAACAACAACAACAAAATTGTACTTGTGACTACCCTGTTTAATATCATGCAAAGTTACCTAGAATATAATCTATAGTTGTTACTATAGCACACAGGGCCTATTTAAGCTCAATAGGTCAATCTCTCCACCTTCATTTTCCATTTTACTTACTGTGATTCTGTAATATAGATCTTTCATGTCCGTAATGTGTCATTCTACGTCTTGCTTCCAGGGTTTTGTACCTACTGTTCAACTTGCAAAAACTACTTTCTTCTTCTCCATCCTTTGGTATTTTCTCTCCTGATTCTTCAAAGGATCTCACATCTCTAATTATATTCCATTTTCCTAGAGAAACTTCCACCGCTCCCAGATAATCTGTCAGTTAGTTTAGTATTTCTTTTTAGATCATATTTGAATTTTTAATCCTTTCTATCTTTGGAATTATTTTTATTTTTATATTGGACTACAGTTGATATATAATGTTGTGTTAACTCCAGGTGTACAGAAAAGTGATTCAGTTATACATAGTTCTTTTTTTTTTTTCAAATTCTTTTCCCATTTAGGTTATTACAGAATACTGAGCATATTTTCTATGCTATACAGTGGGTCCTTGTTGTTTATCTATTTTAACTATAGTACTGTGTATATGTCAATCTCAAACTCCCAATTTATTCCTCCCTTCACTTTTCCCCTTTGGTAACCATAAGTTTGTTTTCTAAGTCTGTGAGTCTCTTTCTGTTTTCTAAATAAGTTCATTTGTATCATTTTTTTAGATTCCACATATAAGCAATATCATATGATATTTGTTTTTCTCTGACTTATTTCATTTAGTATGATAATCTCCAGGTCTATCCATGTTGCTGTAAATGACATTATTTTGTTCTTTTTTAATGGCTGAGTAATATTCCATTGCATATATGTACCACATGTTCTTTATCCTTTCATCTGTCAATGGACATTTAGGTTGCCTCCACATCTTGGCTATTGTAAACAGCACTGCAATGAATATCGGGGTGCATGTATTCTTTCAAACCATGGTTTTCTCCGGATATACACCCAGGAGTGGGAATGCTGGATCTTATGGTAGCTCTATTTTTAGTTTTTTAAGGAACCACCTTACTGTTCTCCATAGTGGCTGTACCAATTTACATTTTCAACAACACTGTAGGAAGGTTCCCTTTTCTCCCCACATTTATTGTTTGTAGACTTTTTAATCATGGCCATTCTGACTGGTGTGAGGTGATATCTCATTGCAGCTTTGATTTGCATTTCTCTAATAATTAGTGATGTTGAACATCTTTTCATGTGTCTTTTGGCCATCTGTATGTCTTCTTTGGAGAAATGTCTATTTAGGTATTCTGCCCATTTTTTTTTCTTTTTTAGTTGTGTTGTTTTTTTCTTGATATTGAGCTGCATGAGATGTTTGTAAATTTTGGAGATTAATCCTTTGCCAGTCGCATCGTTTGCAAATATTTTCTCCCATTCTGTGGGTTCCTTTTTCATTTTGTTTATGGTTTCCTTTGGTGTACAAAATCTTTTGAGTTTAAGTGTAAATGACACAATACTATATATAGAAAATCTTAAAGATGCTACCACAAAACTATTAGAGCTCATCAATGAATTCAGTAAAGTTGCAGGATACAAAATTAATACACAGACATCTGTTGCATTTCTATACACTAACAATGAAAGATCAGAAAGGGGAATTCAAGAAACAATCCCTTTTACTATTGCATCAAAAAGAATACAATACCTAGGGATAAACCTACCTGTACTCTGAAAACTATAAGATGTTGATGAAAGAAATCAAAGATGCCACAAACAGATGGAAAGATATACCATGTTCTTGGACTGGAAGAAATAATATTGTGGAAATGACTATACTACCCAAGGTAATCTACAACTTCAATACAATCATGAAATTACCACTGGCATTTTTCACAGAACTAGAACCAAAAAATATTTTAAATTTGTGTGGAGACACAAAAGATCCCAAATAGCTGAAGCAATCTTGAGAAAGTTAAACAGAGATGGATGGTTCAGGCTCCCTGACTTCAGACTATACTACAAAGCTACAGTAATCAAAACAGTATGGCACTGGCACAGAAACAAAAATATAGATCTATGGAACAGGATAGAAAGCCCACACATCTATGGTCAGTTAGTCTACCACAAAGGAGGCAAGACTATACAATGGAGAAAAGACAGTCTTTTAAATAAAAGGTGCTGGAAAAACTGGATGGGTACATGTAAAAGAATGAAATAAGAACATTCTCTAACACCATACACAAAAATAAACTCAAAATGGATTAAAGACCTAAATGTAAGGCCGGATACTATAAAACTCTTAGGGAAAAACATAGAAAGAACACTATTTGACATAAATCACAACAATATTTTTTTTTGATCCATCTCCTAGAGTAATGGAAATAAAAAACAAATAAACAAATGGGACCTAATTATCTTTGGAATTCTTATTTCTAGACAAGAATTTAAACATCATGAAGGCAAGCACTATATACATTTCACTCTTCATTTCCTAAACCCTAACATACTCTTTGGTATATAGTAAAGACTCAGCAGATATCAGCTGATTTAATGAATATATGAGTAAACAAATGTTAACTTAAAATGTATAAATAATAGTAATAATTCTGTGGGCATAGTCTTCTAAGAGAGTTCTAGTGATTCCTGCCTCCTGGTAGTCATGCCCATGTATTATTACCACTCCTCTTGAATGTTAGTTGGACCTAGTGACTTACTTCTAACCAAAAGAATGTGGCAAAGATGATGGGGTGTTACTTCCATGTTTAGAAACAAAAAAGAAGGTACTGTTAACAGACTCTGTCCTTTGCTGATTTTGATGAAGCAAGCTGCCATGTTGAAACAAGATGCTCATGTGAAAAGAAACTGCAGGTTGTCTCTGTCTGACAGCCAAGAAGGAACTGATACTCTCAGTCTAATATATTTTGAGTAAATAAATACTGGCAGCAGATACATAAGTGAGTTTAAGAGTTGCTTACTCCCCAGTTGAACTTTTAGCAGTCTCAGCCCCAATTTACACCTTGATTGCAGTCTGAAACAGAAGATCCAGTTAAGCCATGCCTGGATTCATGATCAACAGAAGCGGTGAAATAATAAAAGTATGTGGTTTTAAGCCTCTAAGTTTTGATAACTGTAGGTAACAAAGACATATTTTGACTGTCAGAGAATCTTCAAGGAAGAAACGTTCACCATTATGAAGAAGAACAAATGACAGTGAAGATGCATAGAGGTCCAGAAAAATGGGGAAGAATGATAGCTTTGTGTGAAAAGCTAGGGTAACTTCTGTTTTTGATTAACAATTCCTTTATATTATTGGACTGCACTTCTTGGCCTTAAGTATCAATAACATTTTGTGTTTTTTGGTATATAAATTCCTGCTTTATCATTTATTGAAAACAAATTAACTTTGATAACACAATGTGCCCATTTATGCAATTGAAAATACAGGCAATTTTAAGTGATTAAGTAAGGAAAATAAGAGAGAAGCTATGCATATTTGGGATGGGTTATTTTTGAGGATTATAAAGAAAAAAATGTTGCTTGCCGTTACAGTTCTACAGGAATCAAGCCATTAGCCACTGCAGTCACCCACAGATAGTGCACCTGAGGGGAATTCAGGATGGAGAAAAACAGGAAACAGTCGTACTTGGCTTATACCAGCCCGTAGATAATTAAGATACATATCTAAAGAAAAAAAATTCAATGACCCCAGATTCTTGCATCTTCCCATACATAGAAAAGCATTAAAATTATTAACTTGAGATCTGATCTTTGTGATTAGCAGTAAGTCTTTATGCTTGACTACTTGTTTTCCAGTGAAAAAAGTTTATATATATTCTGGCTCCTCCCTTGCCTATTCAGAGCTGTTCCTCAGAGCTATCTGAGAGGCTATTTCCAGGGCTATAGTCCTCAGTAGAATCCCTGAATCAAACTTAAGTCACAACTTTTCTTTCAGTGGACAACTTTAAGATATAACTGGAGCTAGTTCAGAAACAGAAGTCAGATTTAAGAAGAAGAAAAGATGATGATATATAACGAATAAGATTCAGAATGATGAGGTAGTGGTGCTTGTTGAGGAGACAAGGAAGTGATTCTAATTATTTAATTTACAGGATAAATAAAATCAATACAGTGGTAATTTAGTTGATTAAGCATCACTTTCCATTTTAATGTTTTATGTAGCTCAAATTAGCCATGTATTAGTTAGATCGTTTGCATGCTTAGAAAGAAAACTCAAATTGACTCAGCTTAAAAATCAGAGGGATAAGAATTTCTATAAGAATTTTACTTAGTATGAATTTTTTTTTTTTTTTTTTTTTGCGGTACACGGGCCTCTCACTGCTGTGGCCTCTCCCGTTGCGGAGTGCAGGCTCCAGACGTGCAGGTTCAGTGGCCATGGCTCACGGGCCCAGCCACTCCGTGGCATGTGTGATCTTACCGGACCGGGGCACGAACCCGTGTCCCCTGCATTGGCAGCAGACTCTCAACCACTGCGCCACCAGGGAAGCCCAGTATTAAACACTTTTACTGAATGTAAGCTGAGGATTGGAGGTGGACCTTAGAGACCACTTTAACCAGTGGCTTGAATAATCAAAACTGTATCTCAGGTCCCTGTCTCTGATTCTCTTCTCTTCTCTTCTTAGTACGATTTTCTCTAATTGAAGACTTTCTCCATGGAGCAGGAAATGTGGCTACAACAATATGATAATTTTATATTCTACACCTCCTAGCACCACCACTAAGGATGCCTGACGTATTCGAACTCAATTCAAGGGTCCAAAAGGAAGACACTTTTTTTTTTCTTTTTGTGACCACACCAAGTGGCATGTGGGATCCTAGTTCTCCGACCAGGGGTCGAACCCTCACCTCCCCCTGCATTGGAAGTGCAGAGTCTTAACGACTAGACCACCAGGGCAGTCCAGAAGACACTCTTGAAATGACTAAGGTGTACATACTTGGACTAGTCATCAATCATATTGTGTAAACACAACATTAGTGGTGGCCATAGGAGTGGAGGATATGAGAGTTTGTATAAAGATGTAATTCTATATTAGAAATAGCACAAAATGCATAGGCAACAAAAGGAAGAAAAATAGATGAATTGGACTTCATCAAAATTTAAACTTTTTTATATTAAAAGACATTGTTGAGAAATAAAAAGACAATGTACAGATAGGAGAAAATATTTGTAAATCACAAATCTTATAAGGGTCTAGTATCTAAAATATATAAAGAACTACTACAACTCAAAAGCAAGAAAACTGCAACAATGACTAGAACAGAAAATTTTCTAAAGAAGATATACAAATGGCCAACAAGCACGTGAAAAGGTGTTCAACATCATTAGTCATTAGAAAAATGCAAGTCAAAATCACAATGAGATACCACTTCACAATGAAGTGGTAATCATTATCATCTTCATCATCATCAGAAAATAACTAGTGTAAGCATGGATGTGAAAAATTGGTACCCTGTATTTTGCTTGGTTGGAATGTAAAATTGTGAAATCACTATGGAAAACAGTTTGGCATTTCCTCTAAAAGTTAGAGTAGAATTGCTATATGACACACTATTTCCACTACTAGATATATACACAAAATAATTAAAAACAGGTATTCAAACAATAATTTTATACAAATTTTCATGGAAGCAGTAATCACCATAGCCAAAATATAATATCAGGTCAAGTGTCCATCAAGTGATGAATGGGTCAACGATAGTGGTATACATATACAATAAAATATTATTCTGTCAAGAAAAGAAATAAAGTCCTGCTATGCTACAATGTGGACAAGCTATAAAAAAAATTCTAAATAATAGAAGCCACAACATGTCACATATTGTAGGATTCCACTTCTGTGAAACTTCCAGAAGAGGTACATCCACAGAAACATAAGGCAGACAAAGAGTTTCCATGAGATGGGTGAAGGGGAAATGAGTAATTACTGCTTAGTATATACAGGGTTTCCTTTTGGGAGATGAAGATGTCTTGGAACTCGAAGAGGTGATGTTTGCACAACATTGTGAATGTACTAAATGCAAGGAAAAAGTATACCTTAAAATGGTTAATAGATACTTTTTTATTACATGAATTTTGCCTCAAAAATTTAAAAAAGAAATGTGAAAACTGTCACACATATAGGTAATAACAAACATATTCTGGTAATTAAGTTCATTAACTCTTTAACTATTTGGACATAATCTAAGTTATAAAGAGAAAAAATATTTATATACAAGCACACACACACTTATGTTCATGTTTGAAATCAAATAATACATATATATATATATTATTGTGCATTTTGCTATAAGGTATATATATTTCATCTCAATTAAAAAATAGTATAAGAAGAGTAATGTTATTCTATTTAAGTACACAGGCCTATGTTCAAAAACCATATCCCTAATTCTAATCATCTATTTATATTTGGCTGTTCTTAATCACAGGTTAATGGCAAAAGGGAGACAGGTACATGACTCAAATCCATATGGCTAATTAGATACAAAATCTAACTGGATTCTAAAGTGGATCACTCAGTACATTACATGATCAAAGCCATGATCAAAGAATATAGTTATAACAGACACTCTGTGCTCCCCAGATACCCTCAGATCCATTTGCCTGTGCTGTGTGTCTGTTTCCCAGCTTCTAAAGACTTCACCCATGACATTTTCCAGAATTCTTTGCAAACAGTTAGAGAGTTTGGGGGCTTATGATGCCTTCACCTCCAAATGGCCCCCCTCTACCTGCTTTCTTAGGTTACCTTTAACCAAGGTTAGAATAGTGTAGGGAAATGAAAGCTAGTTTTGTTGCCTATAGCTGGGATAATCTCAAAGGTGTAAAATTTATGCTCCAGAGTTCTCCATGAGATCAGATTCAGATGGAACATTATAAGAAACATCACAGCTTGGCTTCTTCCTTCTTCTTTGCCCTACTTTTCTTCCTTGAGGATTACTCTTGGGAATAGTTTCTTAATACATCACTTGCATTCTCTTGTTTTGCTTTTGAGAAATTCAAAAACAAGGATGGAAACTAATTCTTAGAAAATAGAAAGATATTTTTTTCAGCTTTTTTAATCCTATAGATCTGCAAAGGAAGAAAAAATGGACAAATTTCTGCAAAAGAAAGGTTTAAGGAGGGAATAGTAATAATTCTGACTTAACCAATAGGCATAGCATTGCTTTAAAAGGTAGAAAGATGTTTATTCCCCCCTGAAATGATATCATTCCCAGATGTTTTATAGACATATTTTATTAAACTTATAAAATATGTATCATTGTGTTACTTAAACTTTTAAATAACATGAAAGTCAATAGGCCTTAAAAATGTTTGGGAAAAAAAAATGTCCTAACTCTAATACCAATGAGATATAGATCTTACAAAACACAAAAACTGTAAATCAATCTTATTTGGCAGCAGAAACCAACATTTTAAATAAAATATTAGCAGACAGATACAATTCATTATTTAAAAAAGGAAGATATAATAAAACAGTGGAGTTTTTATTGCAGGAATAAATATTTTAAAATTAGGAAATATATTAATGTATTAAATTAAATTAATGAAGGAAAGGAGAAAATCCTGGTTGTATTGATATATGTTTGATAAAATTCTACATCCATTTTAAAGAAAAACAAAAACATTTTACCTAATTGGAACAAATTCCTAAACTTGAATAAGATTGTATCTGAAACTAATAATAAAGACACTACAGAGGTGAGCAATTAAAACTTTTCCCTCGAAGTCAGACAAAAGGAAGAATTACCACCTATCAAAATTATTATTCAATGTAGTTTGGGGATTAAGAGATTGAGTAATGTAAATATTCCAAAAATAAGGAAAAAATTATATATGAATATTGGAGAATTAGAAAAGTAAATTACAATTATTTGTAGGTAATTTTTATCCTGAAAACCCAAGAGAATCAACTGAAACACTCATTAGAACTGATGGAAGAGATTACTATATAACAGGTCAAATAAAAAATAGGTAAAAAAGAGATGCAGCATTTAATGTGTTAGGAAATATATTAGACAAAAACATTAAATATTAATACATAATAAGAAATGTAGGGAAGTGACATGACAAAACTTAATTATCTAAAGTTATAGAAAAGTTGGCATGTTGGACTGAAAATGTCATTTTTTACATTGTTTTTGTTTGCTTATTCCTCCATATTAATTTTCAAAAGGATCATCAAGTTCTAAAACTGAAATTCCTGAGATTTTGATTAGCAGTTTATTGTAATACAAATTTTATTTGAAGAGGATCATGAAAGAAGCTAACAATCAAAGAAGCTGACAAAATATTTTATTTTCTGTACAGTAAATAACCAAGTGTATTTTAAGAGCCTGAGAAAAGGAGTAGAGTGTGTAAAATGGCTTATGAATTGGTCTTGTATATTAAATGTCAGGAAACTGCTTTGCACTGCTCATTCCAAAGGCATTGGATAGTTTTCTTTTTTTTTTTTCTTTTTATCAGAAATAATAGAAGTTGTCATAGACAGGGAAGAAAATGGGGCCCCAATGATAGAGCCTGCTACATAATAAAAGTTAAAATATGATTCTTTTCATTGTTTTCCTAGGCAGAAATTGGTACAAGCAACTGAAATCCCAAATCTAAATTTCCAGAAAGAACTGGACAAAATATTTTTGGAGTGAAAACATGTAAATGGGTGTAACCCACAGTTATTTGGAGAGGAAAATAAGCTACTATTAACAAGATAGTGTTTAGATAAATCTACATTATATCACAGTTTTATAAATTTTGATTCTTTATTCTGACACTCCATTCATAAAGTGTATTTAAAATACAGAACTATCATATTACTCCTTTTTATTACTTGTTTTCCACTGAGATACAAATGCAATATTTCATTTTCTGTTAGCAAGTTATTTAAAATGTACTTTTCCTTTTTTTTGCTTTTTGGCTTTCTCCTCTGAAAAATTAAATGTTGTAGGGAAGGAAATAATTGTTCTCTATGTTTCCTTTGTGCATAGATGTGGAACTAGGCACATTTTCCTTTGCAGTTAATATGATGGGAAAATTTTATGGCATTGTAGACTTTTTATTTTGCTACCAACAATTACCTATAAGCAGAAATCTACACTATGTTCGTGGATGATAATTGAATTGGGCAATAAGAAGATGTTGGTATGGAGAGGAGATTTTCTAATTAGTAAATATAATTGAATGTGATAAATCTATATTAATTTCAGCATGCAGAATAAACTGTTATTTAATTAACTTCTTACACATGCAAATTAAATTTTATTACATTAAATGTGACTACCAAAGATATACATATAACTTCAGATGCAAAAATTGCAACTGGAACAAAGTATATTTTTTCAAAAATTGCTTTTATGAGTAATGTAAAATCAAAGTAAACCAATGACACAAAAACATTTTGTTGAAATTTATATTAATTAACATACATTAATGACATATCTGATCACTGCTATGCTGGCAAAGTTTAACAACTGGTTCTCTGAGGAAAGAAATAATATATTTGTATTGTTTGCAGACTTTGTGGTGTAGCTACTCCCACCATGGTCAATTTCAAGATACCAACATGATATCACTGAACATGGGGTTGGGAAGAGATACTCACAATGGACTCTCATGAGCCATTGCAAGCCAGCTCCAGCACACCACTGTCACTAATGATTATTTTATCATGATCAAATAATAGTTAATGAAGTTGTAGATATTATGTGCATAAAAGTTGTTAAATAAATACAAAGCAGTCAAAACATATAAGAATAACTCCCTAATGATTCAATCATAAAGAATGCATAATAAATCAAAAATGGATAAAGAATGCATAATAAAGAATGCATAATAAATAAAGAATGCATAATAAAGAATGCATAATAAATCAAAAACACTATACCGTTGTTAACTAATTCCAAAGCTCACTTAGACAAAATGTCACCAACTGTTATTGACTCCCAATGTATATATAGAAGATTGGAGCTCTCTTTACAATCTATATAAAGTTGTGTATAGCAATTAAATAGACAACTGGGTGAAAATAAAATACATCAGCAAGGGCTTCCCTGGTGGCGCAATGGTTGAGAATCCGCCTGCCAATGCAAGGGACACGGGTTTGAGCCCTGGTCCTGGAAGATCCCACATGCCGTGGAGCAACTAAGCGTGTGCTCCACAGCTACTGAGCCAGCGGGCCACAACTACTGAAGTCCGTATGCCTAGAGCCCATGCTCCGCAACAAGGGAGGGCACTGCAGTGAGAAGCTCGTGCAGAGCAACGTAGAGTAGCAATGAATACACAACGCAGCCAAAAAATAATAAATAAATAAAATTAATTAATTTATATAAAAAATACATCAGCAACATTGGCTAAGGGAGAATAAACATACCAGCAGAGTTGTAAAACATTGACTAAACTATCAAAATTCTTTCACAAGTGACCAGCATTTTTTTTTAATAGTAATCTTTTATTTATTTATTTTTATATTTATTTTTGGCTGTGTTGCGTCTTTGTTTCTGTGCAAGGGCTTTCTCTAGTTGCGGCAAGCGGGGGCCACTCCATCGCGGTGTGCGGACCTCTTCACTATTGCGGCCTCTCTTGTTGTGGAGCACAGGCTGCAGACGCGCAGGCTCAGTAGTTGTGGCTCACGGGCCTGGTTGCTCCGCGGCATGTGGAATCTTCCCAGACCAGGGCTCGAACCCATGTCCCCTGCATTAGCAGGCAGATTCTCAACCACTGTGCCACCAGGGAAGTCCTGACCAGCATTTTTAAGTCTACAGAATAGATTTCACTTAAGCTGTTGAAAGTGTTCCAAAAGGTAGAAATAAATGACTTTGTGAGTTTTCATTATCAGATCTCTTACTTCCTATTCAGACTCCTCCTCTACCTTATTCCTTTCTGTTCCTTCTGCTTCATTCCACTCTGCTATGCACCCCTTTGGCTCTTTCTGCAATGTGTTAAGTCCCCTCCCATTTCTGGACCTTCAGTGATCTCCTGGCATCCTCACTCCTCATCATTTAGACATTATACACCTACCTCCTCTTACACCCATGCTATATTAATGTACCTCAAACCACTTCTCTTCTGAAATTGCATTATTTAACTTTTGCTTAGGTATTTATTATCTGTCTCTCTCAATATAGCATAAATTCCATGAGGACAAGTGAATTTGTTTTCTATTGCTGTGTAAGAAATTATTACACATAGTGGTTTAAAAGAACACAAATGTATTATCTCACAGTTTCCTTGGATCAGGATTCTGGGCAGTGTTTTCCTACATTCTCTGGGCAAGGTATCAACCAGGATAAAATCAAGGTGTTGACCAGAGCAATGATTTTATCAGAGAAGCTCAGCATCCTCTTCTAAGTTTACTAGGTGTTATTTTACTTCCCTGCAGTTATAAGACTGAGGTCCCTGCTTTCTTACTTGCTGTCAAATGGGGTTATTCTCAGTTCTTAGAACCTTCATACCATTCCAAGGGCAGCTGGAGAATCTCTTCCTTCAGTCTGCTAAGACAAAATGCTATATAAGGTTACAGAACCATTAAAGTGACTATCTGTAGTATAATCAAAAGTATATTTGGTTTGTCCCTGGTTTCTGGCACAGAGCTTCTAAAACCCTTGGAGTTTCCTGAGTGATAGGAGGGTCTGTTGTATGTTAATGAGATGATTCAGGTGTGTATATGGGGGTAGAGGGAGCTGGATAGCTTCAGAGGGGGACTGGCTGCTAGAAAAACTAACCAGATGATTAGAGTGCTAGGACTTTCAGCTTCACTCCTCAACCTTTGGGGAAGGGAGAGTGGTTGGAGATTGCATTCAATCACCTACAGCCAGTGATTAAATCAATTATGCCTACATAATAAAAATTTAATCATAATAATAAATAAAAACCCTCAGAATGACAAGATTTGGGGAAGCTTCTGTGTTGGTGAACATATCTACTTGCTGAGACAGTAGGGCAATCTGACTCCTCTGGGACAGAAGCTCCTGTGCTGGAGACCCTTGCAGACCTTGCTCTATGTACCTCTTCATTTGGCTGTTCATTTGTATCTTTTATCATAAAACTGCAATCATAAATATAGTGATTTTCTAAGTTTTGTGAGTCAATCTAGCAAATAATTGAACCTGAGTCATCTGTGTGGGAACCCCCATATTTGTAATTGTCTGGGAAGAAGTGTGGGTCACCTGGGAACCACACTTGCAGCTGGCATCTCAGATGGGGCAATGTTATGGAACTGAGCTCTTAACTTCTGGGGTCTGCACTCAATTCCAAGTAGTTACTCTCAGAATTGAATTTAATTTTAATACACCCAGTTGATGTCAGAGGATTGGAGAATTGGTTGTTGTATGGAAAAATAAGCACTATCTCATTACCTTTGCCATATAATATAGCCTAATTAAGGGAGTGAGTATTCTGTCATAATGACTGGTCCCACCTGTAGGTCAAGGGCAGTCAATTTTACAGGACATGTACAGCAGGGGTAGGAATCAGGGAGCATCTTACAATTCTTCCAACAGCAGGGATGCTATTTGCCTAATGTCTAAAACAATGCTTGACACATATAAATGGTCCAGTGTAAAGTTGCTTCCTGAAAATGAATTTTCTTCATTTAGCTTATTGTTTATATAAACAAATCAATTTTATTTGAAAATAGTTAAAATATTGAAGTCATTTTATTGATACATAATACAGGTAGGCATTATCCACAATCAGATCAATGTTGCCCTTGTTTTATATTAGATTTTAGATGCTGATTTTACAAAAATGACCAAAGAATCACCTAGTTTTTTTTTTTAACCATTATCAAATTTTATGGTTGGTGACTTGAAACATACTTGGTTTCTGTACCCTGTCACCTTGTAACCATAGGGAATGGGAGATACCACATACAGATTGCCAATGCCTGTTTTCTATACTGTATAAATTCTCCTTTTCTAGCTGCTGTTGCACTTCAAAGATCTCAGATAGTCTATGGTTTGGGTAAGCATTTTTTTTTTTTCCTTTTTGAGGGAAATAGCTCCTGAGATACCAATTCACTTGAAAGTGAAACAGCTTTTGCATGCAGTAAACTCTCAAGTTCAAGGTTAAGAAATAAATATACATAAATGGAAACGTTCTCAGAGATACATATGATTTAACCATTCACTAAAAATGTTTAATAGCTACAACATGGAAAAAAATATGTATCTATTATATACACATACACACATGCACATATTATATATATATATATATTTTTTTTTCCATTTTATCTGGTCTTATTTGTATCTTCCTTTACAAAGGTACTGCATATTAAGGATTGATAGTTTAGGGTTGATGGTACTGCTGAGTGTTTCTGAGGATGTGAATCACCTTTAAACCTAAGGTATTGCTCTGAATATGTGGACACTGACCCTGGGACTGAACCATAACTCAAATTTTCCGAGCCTCAACCACTGCTTCCAGTGACAAATGAAGCAGATTCTACAAACTGCCTCACACAAATAACGTTTTTGGATTGCTTGTTGTGTTTCCTTGCAGAGCTGAGACAACCATTTTTCTTCTAATCCTTAAGGACAAAAGTGCATTAGTCTTTCCACTTCTACTCCAATCAGTGCTATTTTTCATCTTGTGAGTAAAAGGTTTTGTGGAGTCTGTTGGTCATTATAACCACTGACTTATGAAAGCTTCAATGCAATTCAGAAATTCTATATTCTCCTGTAACCTTTAATATCACACTTTGGCTGTCTGTACACAACAAGTTAGATGTTTCAGAATAAAGCTGTCTTAATCTTGTTATTACTTACCTTTATTATAACTAAATAAAAATAAATGTAACATGTGAATAGTTCTATATAGAAAAACAAAAATGTCAAGGAGTTTTATATATATATATATATATTATATGTAAATAAATGTTATAATTTTCTTATGAAGCAGCATACTACATTGTTTGAGAGGATGGACTACTAGGCAGTCTGGCTCCTGCATCCATCCTCTTAACAGTATGAAATGCATACTCATTTAAAACCCTAATTTAATATCTTATGTAACAAACACTATTCCAAGTATTATACTTTTGGAAATGAGACCAATTAACACCCTGTGAAATATTTATTGATATTAGTGCCATTTTGCAGAAGGAAAAACTGAATAGGGTGTGACTTGGAACTTGTAATATAATCATGCAGAGTGCCAATTTAAAAAAAAAAACCTTTATGATATATATCTACATTTTGTTATATATCACATTATTTTTAAATTCATTGAAAACATGTTCTAAAGAATGGCCATGTACTCTATTTTGCTTAAATCATGGTTTGCATCCAAGATAAATGATTTATTGTGTAATTGATTATATATATATATAAAAATACGTGTGTGTGTATATACATATATATATATATATATATAGAGAGAGAGTTATTTTTCAAGGACCGTGAAAGATCAGAGATTTTACCTGAAAGCTAATTAATTATCTTTCTGAAATTTCATGAAAGATAATAGAAGACAAAAGACCCCTGGGTCAGAGACAAAAGACAGTTCATTAATATCAGCAATTACCATAGCCAGAGTATCAGCATTTATGCACTAGTTTCCTAAGACCCAATTCTCAGTGGGTAATATGAAGAGAGTGAGTTAACACCTGCATTACTGGACAGAATTCTTGAGCTAAAATATCACCAACATTTTAAACTGAGCAGTATCTTATATTTATATGCAGGCATGAACTTAATAATAAAGAACTTAAACCTAAAGAGAAAGCTAGACTGAAGGGACCCTGGGGTTATTTATCATGTGTAGCTCTGGTAAAGAGTGGATAGATAGTTAAATACAACTAAGAACCTAGGCCAACAGGTTATGCAGAAAAGTGATATATTATCATCTATCGGTGTGTGCTCTTGGGAAAAAGAGCTGTTATAGTCAAATAGATTTATATATCCAAGGGATTATTTACTCTAAATACGTCATTGTTAAGAGAACCAACAATATATGGTCAGACACCCAAGAACTACCACCAGTGCTAATCCATTACTCCCTTATGTCTACAGAGTTAAGGTAAATTTAGTAGATTACATTATAGGCCTATAGTTTTCATCCCTCACTGTTTCAACCCTTTGTCATTTGACTTGGAAGTTCATCTTGTTAGAAATTAGTCTATCTTTCTATCCTTGATTATTAGTTTGGCCATGTGACTTGCTTTGACAAGTAGTAAGGAGGTGTGATGAATGCAGAGATCATGTCTTTGTCAACAAAGCACATTAGTGTTTGCATATCTCCATTTGTTCTTCTACCATTGTTATAAAAGTATTTATCAACCAGCCTACTGGAAGAGAAGACAGGAGAAACAGGTCTGAGTCACAGCAGTCATCCCTATGTGGTCATCCTAGATCACCTTGTATGCTGTTTTATTGAAGTCTGAACATGAGGAAGCATGCAGGAAAAGAAAGTGCACCAATGAGAGATGAAGAACATGAAACTGAGGAAATCTGAAAAGGCAAGCAAGGTTCTTACCCCAATACAGATTCTTAGTTAATAGGAATTTGTACATTGTTATCCAATATTTTTACCAATGTTATCATTGAAAAATGTTGTTTCATATCCTAGGAACGCTCAAACTGTTTTTGCTTCAAAAATGGCATGACTTTAATTAGTCAATTCAAACTCTTTTCCTGAGAAAAGTAGAAAACAGAAAAAGAATTGCAGCTTAGTCACAACAGTCAACCAATTCTATTATCTTCTTCTTATTCTGAGATTCTTAGTGGTAGCATTTTATATTTGAGACCATTACCTTTGAATCAATAATATCTAGTTTTGAACTCCAAGAATAAGATAATTAAATATATCTATAATTCAGATGAATCACAAACTGTTTTTCAACCATTATCTTCTCAACTAAGTTTCTTCAGAGGAACCAGTTTCTTTCTATCAAAATGAACCTAAAGATACATATGTATATATGTATATCCCCTGAACAGAGTTAATTTACATAAGAAGAGTCAGATATGTATACACACACACACACACACACACACACACACACACACACACATATAACCTAACTTACGTATATATATATATATATATATATATATATATATAACAAATAAAAGCAGTCCCTCTATCCTATCATTTCTATGGCAAATGGAAGATTGTAGTTCAGTTAGAAAAATAGTATAAGTGCAATGTAGCTAAGAATATCAGCTCAGCATTCATGTTCTCTCAGTGGAGAATATAAGCTACTAAATTTTATATCTAATCTGAACACCTACCTGGGACCAAAACAGGCTTCAAATAAACCCTCTTGATTCAGGGAACACTAATCTCCTGGCTTATGTCCTTAATTTGATCCTTTCTTCTCTTTTCTTCCAAACCCAAATAGATATTCTAATTGGACCCCATTTTTTCTCCACTACAGTGTGAAAGATAGCTCTCTCCCAGTTAATTTTTATGGATTCCAATCATAGTTTTAGTGACCAAAATATAGGTACTCAGTCATTATTGGTGCTACTGTCACAAGTAAGTATTAAAATTATTTAGAATTACTTTAACATACCCGAAAAACAGAGTAATTCCAAAAGTAAGTCGATTTTTTTTTAAATGAATTAGCATTCATTTAAAGAAAAGCAGAATAGTCTTCATTACTTTCATTCTGTAGTATAATATATACATCTGTATTTATATTCTTTGTTTCCTTCATACTCTTTTGGATCATAAACACCAGGAAAATAGGCATTTGCCCATTGTATGACCTGACCTGAGTCAGTATGATTATGTTGGTCCAGGCCATGTAAAAATTAAATGTGAAAAATAATAAGGATCATTTCTGAGATGAAAATACTATATAATTGTAAAGTTCACTATAGTCATTTTAAAAAGGAAGAAAGAGAAATGTCTCTCATATCTCTCAATTAAATCTCACAAAAGTTCCTGATATTGATCACAGTTTTCAGAAAGTTAAGGCTTTATTTCAAATGCTTACAGATTTACATAATATGGAAGGAAGTATTCAGTGTGTCCAGCATTAAACAATAAAAACCTTTAGAGTCTAAACCAGAAGGAGAAATAAAGGAGAAAAAAACTATATAAATTAGTAGTAAATGTTAGTTTTTCTATAGTCACAAATGGAAACTTTAAAATAAATAAGCAAAAATAAAATAGAACATGACTAAGAAAATATAAGCTTTGTCCAGGTACCTGAAAAGTCAAAATAATTCAATACCATAATTTATAATTAGCCTTTAATTTTCTATGAATTTTAATTTACCACTAAAACTATTTGTTTTTTCTTCACTTAAACTGTATCTGAATAATCTGCATAAAAATTACCTTAAAACAAAGCATTTCATAAAATCTCTTTAGAATCCCAAGTCAGTTTACTAAAATAGAATTTTTTAACAGCATGGTTTTTTGAAGTGATTAAAAGGAAATAAAAATCAGAAGATATTTTGATTAGCACTAAAACATGGAATGTGAACACTCTGTATCACAAATTTGAGGGAAATTTCATTTAGATATAGTGCAATGAAAAAATTAATAGAGAAAACTCACAATACCAAATCACAACTTCTCCTTTTGAAAAAAAAAATCCTCATTTTGAAATAATGAAGAAAACGAATTTAAAGAATATCATGAAAACCCCACATTTGGAGTCATGAGACAAGAACTTACATAAGAAAGGTGGGGACGTTTTTTCTTTCACTTTTGATCCACAGTATTTTTAGGGAAGTGGGTTCAAGCATAAGAACTACTGAACAGAAAGCCTTAGAATGTTAAAGGCTTTCTCTTTCCCTGGTTCATAAGAGGAAAACATTTTTTTTTAATTGATACAAAGTTGCCATAATCTAAAAGTGAGAAGGGCATATTACACAAATGGTACTACTCTATTCAGAAACACTTTCACTGCTTTGGGCCAAGAGGGGAAAAATTGTACTTCCATAGGAAACAACTAAAAAGTCATGAGATACTGTTACATACCTCTGACTACTGCCATTCTTGTTGATGCCATTGACATAACACTCCACCTGGAGAGTGTTTCTCAAGTTTCCAATTAATAGGAATATCATGGTTCAAATTTCCCATAGTATTAAACATATTTACTTGTATCCCCTATACTTAAATAACTTATATTTACACAGATAAAACAAATCTGAATCAGGGGCTCCTCACAAGCCCTTCCTAAAGCACCCTCTTACTAATGTGATAAATGAAAATTCCACTTGGTATGCTATTTTACGTGTCCGTATGTTTAGTCCGTGCTTTAAACAGAACGTTTTATTTTAAAGAAGTCATTCTCAATCTTTTTGCCTTGTGAAACATATAAGGGAGAACCTCTGATATAAATATATACATACATACATACTATTATGTAGACATCTCATGGTACTTTAGCAAAATTAGTGATTTGAAGATATGATAATAGAATAGTAATTTTCAAGTTTTGTTTGAAAGGGAATGCTGTTTTCTCTACAGATCTGATTTTTGAGAAACTTATTATGTTGATTTTTTTTTTTTATTCCCACAAAGAAAACTCGAAAGCAGATCATTAGTGTGCATAAATGTAACTTTAATTTTCTTTTTTTAATTAAAATACCTACTTGATAATTATTTTTTCAGTTATTCCATGTAGGCTAAAATATCATCACAAATTACTACTATACAAGATTCTAAGATGCATAGAGTGTTTGTACAGTAGGAGAATCATTTTTTTCACCATAAACAAACATTTGAGCCAACATTTATTAAAAAAAAAAGAGCTCAGCTCTGCTTTTTTAATTGAAATGAATGTTTCTTTCCTATTCATATATTTTGAAAACTTACAAGGAAAAAGATAATATATTTCTGGAAAATAACTGATGTAAGCTACAATTATATGTAATATATGAAATGTAGGCTTTGAAGATTTGATTTAATTGATGTTAGTTACTGTTTTATAAAGAAAGTGTCTCTGACAATGTGGAACAATAGACCTAATAAAATCATAATCAAAACAAATTAAATAAAAATATATTTTAAGACACATATGTACAAAACTGTGGAAAAATATGTTCTTGCTATGTGACACATTCAGTTTCATGTACAGGTCTTGTGTTAGTTTCAAGAAATAGTCTTTTACCAGTATAGGCTATTCTTTTTTTATAGAAATGCAGAATTTATCAAGTAAAAGAACAGTAATCCTTATATTGAATGTGCTATCAGACAGCAATTCAAAACATTTTTAATCTTCTCTCAAAGCAGTTTCAATTTGTGTTAAAAAAGATATAAAATGCAGTCTCATTTTATTCTAGAGTTATTATTACTGCTTTTCAATAACCCTTGAGACCTCTTGATATCTTACCTCATTCTCAAGCTTTTCATTGGCTGAGCTTTGCCAGGCAGCAAGAAAGAGTCTTTCTTTTTCCTGTTGGGCTTTGCTATCATTGTAAGGTGTCTCTTCCTTGGGTCTCCACTCTATTTTAATTAAGGTTTCTCTTTATTAATTTTTACAATTTTATTGGTTCTATTTCTCTGTGGAACCCTGAACTCAAAGAGTTCCTCCAGGATGTTTTGTTTTTGTATATAAATAAAAATCTTCAAATATACCTTGACCTTTGATATCTTGGGAAGTTCTTTGGATCAGGAGTGTTTTCTTGAATTACACTGCAATTTACAAATCTTACAAATATTAAGTAATATTTAACATGTCAACCTAGATAGAAAAACTGTTGCTTCTCAGTTATTACCAAAAAAATCAGTATTTTGTATCAGATTATAAATGTCACTTTATCATATTATTACCTCTTTCTATTGTATTTGTACATTGTTTCACACATAATACAAAAAGGCAGAGGCCAACTTAGATTATCAGCTCATGGAAAATGTACGAATAAGTAGCATTCCTTTTATTTGTCCTTTGTTCCACTAGTGTATTAGAATGTGTCATAATGTAATTATTCTTTGTCATCAATCTTATGAGAGTTATTTATAGTCTTAGGCTTCAAATTGTTGTTTATTATGTCACTATTTCCTTACAAAAATTGTAGACATGATTGAATAAAATTTCATTAAACAATGAAACAAACATACATAATAAATCAATAGCAAAATCTAATAAAAACACAAAAACTTTACAATATACTTTACTTCTAAACTAGATAATCCATATTTTCCAATATTTATGGCAACAATGGCAACCATTAGGGTGCTGTTGAACTGGGATACATAAAATGCTTCCTTTAGAGTAAAAATTCCCTTTGATTTTTTGTTATACCAATTTGGTGTGTTCAGACCAGTACATTAGACAGTAGCCTCCAAGGGGAGGTTGAAGTAAGTTCTTCCAGAAGGAAAGTAATAATATCGTCTCCTTGTAATACCACAATTACCGATTATCAATGGTTACTACTGTCACATCTAGAACTGACTCAGTCAAGTGAATATGTTCCACTGACACTGAGCTGCAGACCTGGAAAACCTCTAATGAAATCTCTAATGAGATTTCTCTGTCACTGTCCTGCATTAATACAGAAATCAATAATTGTTTTATTTTCAATCATCTTACCTTGTAGACCCCTTAATGATGCCTCACAGAATCTTGGTTTGATAAATGCTCATCTAGAGTTAAAAATTACCTGAATTTTTACTAGGATGTTACATATTTCTTCTAATTTTCATTCCAAAGATGGGAGATACATTGAACAATTTCTCAAAATTATTGGTAAGACAATTTTAACATATTTTCATAATTTGAGTTCAAATAAATCATGTAATTACTCCTAACATCCCATCTATTTAAATAAAATTTTCACCCTAGGTGTGCTTAATGGAATAATGACTGTAATCATGTGTTAAAAAAAAAAAAGTACGTTCATATAAGTCTTTATTTTAAAGAAATATTCATAGATGAAATGATATATCTGGAATTTGATTCAAGATGATGGATGGGTAGTTGAAGTTGTATAGGTCAGATAAAATTGCAATTATTAGTTGTTAATTGTTAATTAGTTGTTAATTGCTAAGGCAATTAACTGAAATCTGTTCTAGATATGCTTAGTTATTAGCTTAGTTATTAGCTAATGATTAACTAGTTATTAGTTAATAACTATTAACTTAGTTATTAGCTAATGATTAATAATTAGTTATTAACTAATTTCAATTAATTGTTAATTAGTTGTTAATTGCTAAGGTAATGAAGAAATTCACATATGATTTATTTTACATATACTTTATAATTAATTTTTTCATAAAACAAAAACAGAACAAAGCAAAATAATGTGTAGGGAGCTTAACCATCTAGTATAAAAACATTGATTCTCACCTAGTTTCCTAATACTCAAAAATGTTAGTATCAAACAGACAATGAAATTGTACACCTTTATTTTGTCACTTTATTAGTAGTAAACTCCTTAGAAGAGATCAAACAAAGCAATGTGGGCAAGTATATAAGTATGCTTTCCTTTTGGCAATTTGCCACTTTAAATGTATTTTCCTCTTAGAGTATATATTCAAAATTAAAATATCCTTTTATTTTGTTTTTTAAAAACCCTTTTAGAAATAAGTTATATGAAAGTAACTGTTTGGGCAAAATTTTGTCCTCCTAAAATTCATGTGTTGAAGTTTTAACCTGCACACTTCAGAATGTGAGTGTATTTGGATAAGACCTTTAAAAAGGTTAATAGATTAAACTAAGATTATTAAGGTAGACACTAATCCAATATAACTGATGTTCTTATAGGAAGAGGAGATTAGGACACAAATAGACACACCAGGCATGTATATGTGCAGAGAGATTATCACATGAGGACATAGTGAGAAGGTGGGCATCTGCAAGCCAAGCAAAAAGGCCTGAGGAGAAACTAATCCTGCTGACACTTGGAGCTTGGCCTTCTACCTCCGGAATGGTGAGAAAATAAATTTTTGTTGTTGAGGCCACCCAGTGTAGTGTTTTGATGTGGTAGCCCTAGCAAAAGAATGTAGTAACTTTCCCTAAGTTTCTCTTTCACATACTCAATTTTCTTTTAATGTGTATATTAGTCTGCCAGGGCTGCCATGAAAAAATATCACATATTGTGTGGTTTAAACAGCAAATCTATCATCTCACAGTTATGGAGGCTGGAAGTCCAAGATCAAGGTGTCAGCAGGTTTGATTTATCCTGAGGCCTCTGTCCTTAGCTTGTAGATGGCTGCTTTCTAGTTGTGTCCTCACATGGCTTTTTCTCTGTGATACCAGTCATATTGGATTAGGACCCCACCCATGACCTACCTTAACTTTTATTGACTTTCTAAAGGCCTTATCTCCAAATACAGTCACATTGAGGATTAATGCTTCAGCACATAAATTTTGAGGGAACACAGTTCATTATATAAAAATGTCTATACGTAACTTGAATTCATATGTTTATTTGATTTTAAACATACATTTTCATATTCAGGAAGTGGGATATGGTTAAAAATAAATTTGCATAAAAATGTCTGGTTAAGACTATTGATCCAAAATCGATTTTTACTATATTGTGAATAACTGTGGTATTTAGTAGGATAATATTCTTTCTACTGTCTATTTCAAGATGTGGCACCAGTGTTTTAACTCTCTTCAATATAATATTTTCCTGCTATAATATTCAAAATTTTTAGCTACTTAAATGATAGATTATTTTATAGACCCTCTCTTAAAGCACCCATAACCCACTATGCATCTATTATTTTTTTTAACTATGAGGAAATCCTAGCACATTTATTATTGAAAACTGCCTCCCATTTGAACCTCATGAGCTGTAAAATACAGTTTGGATACAAGAAGAAAAATAATTTAATTTGTAATCTGCAGAAAATGGTTTGTTCTGCTCTGGGAACTAAACCTAAAGAAATACCTTGACATAAATTCTCTGTTGTTTTAAAAATAATAGGCATTTAAGTAGATGGGTGAATTCTTTCAGCTTTCATGTAATATATTAGAAAAAAATCTTACTAAACATTTAATACTTCAGACAATATTTAATATCAGTCCTTCATTAAGGATTAAGTACTCTATCTAGGATAGCTTCTTAAAATAAAAGCAAAATTTTAAAAATCATTTATGAATAATTGCTAAATCTTGAATACTTATTTTCTCAATAACTATTTTAAAAATTTTATATTATATATTATGTATATATACATTATATGTAATATAAATTACATATATATATATATATATCTTTAATTTTAGATTCAGAGAATGTGTTTAATTACTTCTATAGAAAAATAAGCCCCATAAAGTTTTAGTGTTGAACTTCTCTTATTTCCATCCTATATTTTGCTTGTTTAGTATAGAAATGATGGGAAAACCAAGATGTTGCCACTAAATGTGTATTTTTTTATTTTTATTTTTTTTTGCAGTACACAGGCCTCTCACTGTTGTGGCCTCTCCCGTTGCAGAGCACAGGCTCCGTACGTGCAGGCTCAACGGCCCAGTCACTCCGTGGCATGTGGGATCTTCCCGGACCAGGGCACGAAGCGTGTCCCCTGCATCGGCAGGTGGACTCTCAACCACTGCGCCACCAGGGAAGCCCTAAACGTGTCTATTAAAGGAAAAACAACAACAACAACAAAACTAGTATCCTGGTATAATTCACATTAATTACCTCTAGTGAACTGCTCAGCTTCATTAGATTATGAATTTTATTCACATATTCTTTGTTTTTAATTTTATTTTTTAACACCTTTATTGGAGTATAATTGCTTTACAATGGTGTGTTAGTTTCTGCTGTATAACAACATAAATCATCTATACCATATACATATATCCCCATATCTCCTCCCTCTTGCATATCCCTCCTACCCTCCCTATCCACCCCTCTAGATGGACACATAGCACGAAGCTGATCTCCCTGTGCTATGTGGCTGCTTCCCACTAGCTATCTACTTTACATATGGTAGTGTATGGACATATATTCACATATTCTTATCTCCTTTATATTGCTGCAATAAAGTTAGGTTATTACATATATAATATATTATTATTAAATACATATATCTTTAAACCTCAAGTTTTGAATGTTTAATGAACTAGTCATTGTTGTCACCATCTCTCAACTGGGCTACTTCAAAGTCTCCTAAATGAGATTTGTGTGTACATTTCAGTATTCTACATTCCAGTCAGGATATATTTTCAAACAAATATGGGATCATGTATCTCTCCTGCATGAAATACATTTTTTACTTTTCTCAAAAAACAAACAAACAAACAAACAAAAAACTGGTTGATCTTCCTGTCTTTCACCAGGTATTCCCTCTCCCTCTCTAAAACATCCATTTAGTCTATTTAAGTCATTTCCATTAATCTCAGTGCCTTTGTACAAACTAACTCACAGAACATCTACATTTATTTTGCTCTCCATTAGTTGGTCAGCATATCTCAAATATAATCTGTATATATTATATATTAAAATATAAATGTGAATTGTTCAGAGAAATTTTCTTTGTGTCCTCAGGTTTCCAAAAACCTCATAGTTGTTTCTTCCCTAATAATATTTTATAGTAATAAATTCATATATATGATAATGTCTGTATCTTCCACTAGATTTCGAATTCCATGAGCCTAGGGAAAAAGTCTTTTTGTTCACCTTATATCCCACATCTATAAAAATGCTTAAAATATTAGGTACTCAATGGATATTTCTTTAAAAACTGAATTAAAATCAAGGAGAGAGAAAGCATTTCAGGAATAGTAGAATAAGTGCTCCAAATCTGCATCTTTATAAAAAAGAATGAAATGAGAACACTAGCAAAAAAATAGCAAAATAAAAAAATTTAGGGCTCTGAAAATAAAGTAACCAAAAGTTTACAATAATTTGAGACTATTTATTTAACTAAAATGAGTGAATCTCAATAAGAACAATGAGCTGGTGTTTACCTTGCACTGTTTCCATCCCCCTCTCCTTAGCTCTGTGGTAGTCTTGAAAACCAATTACTTCACAAACAAGATAGCTGTAAAAACCAGCACTCTAGCAGTCACTATAGGAGGCAGAATAAATTTGGAATTCCCTAAAAGCCCATCCACAGAAAAATCTCTTTATTGTTTTGACTTTGAATTCTGTCAGCATAAGCAGCTATAAACCCAGGTTTTTTGTCAAAAACAATTAGCAACAGTTTAACTTTGCAGCCTCAGGTAAAAATGCAAGCTGAGGTAAGCAAAAGGCTGACTAAAATATTTAAAAATAATACCTAGGAAAGAAGAAGACCAAAGAGAGCTTTGAAAATGTCTGATATATTCCTGGGGATCTAGAAATCCATACACATGTATAGGGTTATGCACATACCAAGGAAAGATCTAAGTAGGACAATATCTTACTCTGGCTGATCTTTAACTTCTGCACAAACAAGAAGTGAAGGCTAAGGAAAATATTTAGCTTACATAGTGTGGAAGATGTGCCTCAACACATACACAGGACCCCTAAGCAAAGTCTGAGAGATTTATTGGATCAAGGCATTTGAAGAAATCTTGTTTAATCATTAGCTAATAACTAAGCATATCTAGAACAGATTTCAGTGGCCACAAACACAAAAGAATACAGATTTTACAGTTCAGGAAAATAGCTAAATGGTCTAAAAAAAACAAACAGCAGCAACAACAAACTATGGGGAAAGAGAAGGATCTGACCTTCATAAAAGTCACAAACTATTTTTCAAATGTTCAGTTTTCAACAAAAATTAAATGTCTTACATTTATAAGACATGTAAAGAAACAGGAAATAATGAAAGATGTACTGGGTACCAAAAAAAAAAAAAATCAATAAGAATTTTCCCAAGGAAGCCCCAATACTGATCTTAAAAGAAGTCAGCTACTATAACTAGGTCCAAAATTGAAAGAAAACTATACCCAAAGAATTAAAAGGAAAATACAAGAACAATATATCACTGAAATAGTGAATACCAATTAAAGGATAGAAATTATAAAAGCAAGCCAAATAGAAATTCTGGAGTGGAAAAATACAATAAAGTGGAAAAATTAACTCTGGAGGAAAAACACAATAGTAGAACTGTGAGAAGAAAGAATCTAAACATGAATAAGAGAGGTCAACTGAGATTATACTTTTGAGGAACAGGAAGAAAAATAATTTAAAAAAATGAACAGAGATTCAAAGACCTATGGGACATCATTAAGCAAGCCAACATATGCATAAAGGGAGTCCCCAGGTAGAGAAAAGTGACAGAGAATATATAAGCTTCCTGTGGTTGCTGTATTATAGACGTAGTGGCTTAAAACACCATAAATATATTCTCTCACACTTCTGGATGCCAGAAGTCTGAAGTAAGTTTCCTGAGCTGAGCTGAAATTAACACTTCAGGAGGACCACACACCCTCGGGAGGCTGCAGGGGCGAATCTGTTCTTCCTCTTGTTCAACATCTGGGCCTCCAACATTTTTTAATTTCTGACTGTGTTACTCTCATCTCTGCCTCCATAGTCATAGTACCTCCTCATCTTTTCAGTGTATCAAACATTCTTCTGCCTGTCTCTTGTAAGGACACTCATAATTGGATTTAAGATACATCTGGGTAATCCAGGATAATATTCCAGTATCAAGATCCTTAACTTAATTACATCTGAAAATACTCTTTTTTATATAAGGTAACACTTACAGGCCACAGGTTAATGACCTCATATTTGAGGGCATTTATTGTTCAAATGACTACAGAGCGAAAGAGGCCAAAGGATATTTGAAAAAAATAATAGCTGAGAACTTTCCAAATTTGATGAAAACATTATATTGATAAATGGATGACACTTAAGCAAATTAAATAAGATGAACTCAAAAATATCCACACCTATGAATAAATTATTGAAAGCCAAAGAAAGATAATGTTGAAAGCAGCAAGAAAATTGTGACTTATCCTATGCAAGAGCTTTTTAAAAATATTTATACCTGGCTTCTCGAAAGAAACCAAGGAGGCCAGAGGTAACAATATTATTTTATTCAAAGCACTGAGAAAATAAAACTGTCATTCAAGATTTCAATATGCAGCAATGCTTTCCCTCCAGAATGAAGGAAACAGTAACACAGTTGCAGATAAACAAAAACTGAGAACACTCCATCACTAGCAGACCTAACTTACAAGGAATACTAAAAGAAATATTTAAGTGCAAAATGGACACTAGAAAGTAACTTGAACATAAAAAACAATGAACACTTATAAAGGTAAAACATCTTGATGGGGTTATAAGATTTGCAGGAGAGACTTAAAGGAGAGACTTTTATACTATTGCAATTAGTTTGGTATTCATCCAAACTAGATCCGTTTATGTTAATTTAATCCCAAGGGTGACTGCCAAGAAAATTACTCAAAAAAGAAAAAGAAAAAAAAAAAAAAAAAAAAAACAAGTAAAAGATACCATAATGGAATTAAAATAACAGATTAGAAAATAACTATTAAATTTAAAGAGGGCAGTAATAGAGATATAGAGGTACATAAAAGATATATAGGAAACATAGCAAATTTCAGATGTAAATCTACATTATTATTGTAGTGCTTACAGTAAATTTAAACCAACTAAATACTGTATGCTCTTTACAGGAGAAACACTTTAGACTCAAAGACACAATAGAAGGTATAATTATGGGAAAAGATAAAACAGTCATAAAAACACTAATCAGAAGAGAGTTTGAGTAATTATGGTAAAATGAGAAAAAAATAGTCTTTAAGGTAAGAATTGTTCCTGCAGACAAAGTTGGACACTTTATGATGATAAAAGAGTAAACCTAACAGAAAGGCATAGTTATATACTTGTTATAACATCAAAGTTCTAAATTACATGAAACCAAAGCTATAGAATTAATGGGAGGTATCCACAATTTCAACTACAGTAGTTAAAGACTTCAATACCCTACTTTCAATAATAGAACAGTGAGACATATTATAAAATATGTTTCAAAATATTGAATGGTTTAGGTCATACAATCTATATTCTCTACCTACAATGGAATTAAATTAAAAATTAATAATAAAAATAAATTTGGGAGATTCAAAAATGTGTGTAAATTAAGCAATACACTTCTAAAAAACCAGCTGATCAGATAAAAAATTACAAGGGAAATTATCAGATCAATGGAAACAAAATTATAATATACCAAAGGTTATGAAATGCAGTTATAGCAGTGCCTGTAAGGAAATGTATAGCTATAAATACCTATGTTAAAAACAAAAAGAAAGCATATCAATACAATAACTGTACTTCCACCTTAGTAAAGTAGGAAAAAAGAAAAATTGAACCCAAAGTAAGCAGAAGGAGAGCATAATAAAGATTAGAGTGGAAAAAAATAAATAGGTTATATAAGAATAATAGAAAAAAATAAGCAGAACCAAAAGTTTACTCTCTAAAAGATTAACCAAATTGACAAAAGTTTATCTAGACCTACCAGAGAGAGGAAGAAAGAGAGCAAGAGAGGTAGAGGGAGGCACAAAACACTAAAATCAAGAAAAAGAGGATTATAGGAGACTACTATGAAAAAACTATATTCTAACAGATTTGTTAAACTAAAGTAGACATATTTCTAGAAAGACATGAAGAAGACATACATAATCCCAATAGATCTAGAATAAGTAAAGAGATTGAATTTAGTAATCAAATTCCAGCCAATAGAAGCCCAGGCCCTATGGCTACAGTAATGAATTCTTCCAAACTTTTAAAGAAGAATAAAGATTAATGCTTCACAAACTTTTCCAAAAAGTAAAAGAGAATGGAAAGATGTTCAACTAGTTTCTTGAGGCCCAAATTACCCTGCTACTAAAACAAGACTAAGAACTCACAAGAATAGAAAAATACCCAATATCTTCTCTAAATGTACACTCAAAAATCTTTAAGAAAATACTAGTAAATTAAATTCGGCAACAAATTAACAGAATTATATATCATGACTAAGCAGGATTCATCTTAACAATGCAGAGTTGGTTTAACATTTGAAAATTTATCAATATATTACACTGTGTTAATAAAGAACAAAAAAACAATATTTTCTCAGCAGTAAAAGGAAAAAATTTTGACAAAACCTCAACATCTTTTCATATTATTAAACTAACAAATGAGTTCAACAAGGATGTAGCCTACAAGATCTATATATATAAATCAATTATATTTCTATACCCTAGAAATTAACAATTAACAATCCAAAATACGGAATTGTCCACACAAGAATCAAGTGTGATGGAAGATACAGGATGGAAGATACGCAAGTGTGATGGAAGATCCAAGAAGGGAATTGTCCCTTCAAGAATCGAGTTTTCTTCATGTAGTAAGTGTGATGGAAGATACAGGATGGAGAGTTTGCCAAAGTTCACACTGGAAAAAACACATTTCCTCTTTGAATTAGCACCTGCAATCATCATGGAATACTCTAAGCCTGTAAAGTCACTACCATTATGGTTATCATTTCCAGATAAATGGGGAATATCAACTATGCTCAGTCTCACAACTAATAATCTGAGGAGTTTTATTGACTAATCAGATCATCTATTGCTTCATTTCTTTACTGGCATGGGAAATAAAGCTATAAAATATCATTACAATATCACCTAAATTTCACACTGCACATAAAATAAATGTTAATTGAAAATCAATCATAGATTTAAAGAAGTATAAAATATAACTATAAAATTTTAGATGATAGAGACTAAAATCTCATGATCTACAGCTTTCTTAGACATGACACCAGAAGCACGATGTATTTAAAATCAAAAAGATAAATTGACTTCTTCAAAATAAAGTTATATTTTTCTATGAAAAATCCTGTAAAGAGAAGGAAAAGACAAGTTACAGGCTGAGAGAAAATATTTGCAAACCACATATCTGACAAAGGACTTACCTAGAATATGTAAAGAAGTCTCAAAATGCAACAGTAAAAATCCAATTATAAAATAACAAAAGATATATGGAGACATTTCATTGATAAGGATATCACATGGCAGTTAAGAACATAAAAGGATGTTCAACATCACTAGACATTAGGGAAATGCAAATTAAGACTACAAAGAGACATTACTACACATCTATTAGAACAGTTAAATTTAAAAAAAGAAAAATCACAGAAACAATACCAAATGTTAGTGAGGATACAGAGAAACTGAATTTTTCATACACCACTGGTGGGATTGTAAAATGGAACAGCCACTTTTATAGTTGTTTGGAAGCTTCTTAATAAATTAAACATGATATCACATGATCCATCTATTGTGCTTCTGGGCATTTAACCCAGAAAACTAAAAATGCAAAATTCTCTACAAAAATATTTATAGCGTGTTTGTTTATAATAGCCCCAAACTGGAAACAACCAAAACATTCTTTAATAGGTGAATGGTTAAACCAACTACAATGCATTCATACAAAGGAATATGACTTAGCCATTAGCATAAATAGACTGCTTGGTGCAAGTAAAAATTTCAGTGGAACTCAAAGGCACTATGCTTAATGACAAAAGACAATCTCAAAGGTCAGACTATATGAAGTAATCTATATAACAACGTTGAAGTGAAAAAAATTATAACAATGGAAAACAGACTAGTGATTGTCTAGGGCTAAGGAACTGTAGGAAGGTGGGCATTACAGAGGGGTTCCAATTTCTCCACATTCTCCCAACACTCACTATTTTCTGGTTTGTTTGATTTTTTTTTTAATACCTACCCTAACTGGTGTGAAATGGTACCTCATTATTCTGATTTATACTTTTTATAATGACTAAAACTGTTGAACATTTTTTATGTGCTTCTTGGCCATTTGCATAACTTTTTTAGATAAATACCTATTCAAATTCTTTGCCTATCAAAAAAAGAAAATTGAGCTGATTCTTTTCTTGTTGAGTTGTAAAAGTTCTTTATATATGCTGGATATAGAACCTTATCTGATATAGAATTTGCAACTATTTCCTCTTATTTTATAGGTTGTCTTTTTACTTTCTGATAGGGTCCTTAGATGCACAAAGGCTTTTAAATTTAATGAAGTTCAATTTATCTTTCGTTTATTTGTTGCTTGTGCTTTTGGTATCTGAGCTATAATTTCGAAAGAGCTCTTCTAAGAAATTCTCTTTTTTATTTTAAAAGTTCAATGTATTTTAAGGTATAATTGTATATTAGTTTCTAAAATTTTATAGTTAAAATTTAGCTATTTTTATATATTGTAAAGATGGTGTGTTCCATTTTTAAACATAGCATGTAGAATATTTTATGGATACAAATAAATTATTAAATAAGTTTTCATGCTCATTAGATATTATGGCTACTGCACAGTACAATAACATTGTGGCAAATAAAGTAATCTCTTCATAACATCACACTGTGGTTGTAAAATATAACATCTTTTCAAAAACATCAGGTCCTTAAAGGAATGATTTGAGAATTAAATCTGATTTTCAAATTGGAAGCTGCACAAGGTAGCAGAAAGATTCAGGAGCAAAAGATCAGAATTCTTCATTTGAAGGCTTGTCAGTTACTTACTATTTGACCTCGGGCAATTTACTTCTTCACACCGAGTATCATTTTTCCCAAATTGGATATTACAATATCTGACCTAGTTATCTTAAGGAGAGTCTTCAGAATTAGAAAAGAACAGTTACAAAGAGCTTTATAATTTGCACGCCTTGAGTAAACTGAAGTTTTTATTGTCATCTGCATGGCTTGGATATTGAAACCGCACAAGGTAAAAACTGGGTTCAAACACAAAGAAAATTTTGATCCTGATAATTTTGTTATCTTTTCAAACTCGAGTAATTCAGAAGGAAGAAGTTCCATGGTGTCTTGATTATCCCATAAATGTACAAAGAAGCTCAGCCTGCTTCCATGTCAGTTGCTATTTATGGTGCCGCGCAAAAGTGTGCTATGTTATTTTACAAGTGGAGGAAAAAACACTGCTAACACACAATTTATTGTGTCTCCATAATATTGCATTCTTATAGCTGAAAGCCTTCATGAAAATTTGATGATGTTAAATTGGTACCTTCTCATTCCAGCTATTAACTTCAATTGATAGTTTATACCTCTATGGAAAAAATGGAAATACAGTACAACTTTTAAAACTTACTTTGTTCTGAAATCTAAATACTCATTGAAAGAAAAGCCAACAGACCTAAATGGGTTCAACAGATGAGTTGCACTCCTTACTTATCAAAAAGTACCAATGATCATCTCAAGGTAGAGGTGACCAGAATAAGCGTCGTAGGTCAGTACAATTGCCCCCATAATATTAGAATTTTTTGAAGAGCATAAACTAGGTGACCTGTGAAATATTCTCCTTTTTGTTTCTTTCTTCCACAATGTAGGGCTCACCTCGTTATAATTATGATTGTAATCATTTGCTTTTCCTTAGCTATATCCCTACTGCTGTTTAAAATTAATAGTTTTCTTTCTTGTCCACATCAGATCCAATTGTTCATTTAAATTTAACGTTTTTAACAGGACAACAGAAAACAATGTTTCGAGAAAACAGATTTTTCTCATTGCGTTTGATTTACCTTTAGGATTAAAAAATATATTATAATCCAAGTGGTTTCAAAGGTTAAATAGGTATTATAAAAAGCATTATTGAAAACTTATTAGGAACAAATCCTGCTACTAAACTACAGATGTAGAGGATGGATGGTCCTAGAACAGCACACTGTGACAATTCCCAAGTGACTGTGAGTAATCTATCCTGAAACATACATAAAAGAACTGAAGTGTTTTGTTTCCTGCTCCTGTCAATCTTCAGTTAATACCCTCTATACAGAGAGGAAACGCAAATCAAAGTTGCCTAGTTAAAAAAAGAAAAAAAAGCTGTCTTCAGATTAACTTTTCAAATATCTTCTTACACTGACCTATAAAACTGTAGGAAAATAATGAGGGTCAGATGGATGAGGGGTAAACAAGATAAAACCTATTATAACATCCATAATAGTGGACCAATAGCGCCATCTATTGCTTCAGATACATGTCTATTATACATATTACAATCTTTGTGTGATAAAATAATGAAGAAATTATACTATGCATTTATTTTGTCATTTTATATACTTGCAAATGTCATAAAATTAATAATTACATTTCAAAATTTATTATGTTATATATAGCACATATTTATTACATATTAAATTTATTATATTTTTAATCTTTTAGGAGATAGTGTCAGTTTATTAAAATTTATACTCTTTCTAAGGAGTTGTATATCTTCTACACAAAGTGTGAGTGTAGGACAGTGCTAGATGTACAAAGTATTAATACTGAGTACAGATTATTGATGCTGTATATAAAGTGTTTAGCATAAAAATCAATCTGAATATATATACATATAATAAAAGTATACTAAGAGTTTGTCAGCTATATTCAAACTGTGCTCAATTTTATGCAAGTTGCTTGAAGAAAAGAATGAGAAAAAGAAAATATCCCCAGATCCACTGTCAAGATATTCTTGCAGCAGTTCTCCAACTTGCAGTATCACCCTGGGTTTCATTTTGCCTCATGTTTTGTTCTAATTGAAGTAACTGACTATAGTTAAAGCTAATCTTGTTTACAGAGATCTGGTTATCTGCTTAGACCCATTCCTAATAAAACCATGGTTGCCAGAAATAATGGAATGATGTCCTGAATTTGTTAAAGACAAAACAAACACACAACAATAAAAATGTTAATTTAGACCCCTATACCAGCAAAAATGTTCTTCAAAAAAGAAAGTTACTTAAGCTTAGATGATTTGATGCTAGCAAACGCGCTCTACAAGAAATAGTAAAGATGGAAAATGATCTCTGATTGAACTATATTACTGCAGGAAAGAAGAAAATGATCAGAAAGGGAAACTTTGACAGATAATAACTGTTTTAAGTTGCAGTTATAACTAAGTATATCATGTGGGATTTTTTACATTGTCATTACTAAGGTATAATTTACATGCAATAAAACTCACCAACTTTAAAGTACAGTTCCAGGAGTTTTGTCAAATCAGTGCAGCCATATAATCATCACAATAATCAGCACACACCACAGTTCCATCACCTGAGAAATTTCCCTTAAATGTCCTTTGTAGCTATAGTTAGCTTCTTCATACATCCAGCAGTAATCTGTTTTCAGATTTTGATAGTTTTGCCTGGTCTAGAATATCGTATAAATAAAATTACAAGGTAGGTAGCATTGAGTTTGGCTTCTTTCACTTAGTATAGTTCATTTGAAATTCATCTGTGCTACGGAGTGCATCAATAATTTGTCATAGTAAGTATATGTCTAATGTTGTAAAAAAAACACTGCCAAAATATTTTTGCAATATTTGTAATATTTTGCATATCTGCCAACAATGCATGAGAGTTCCTTTACTCTGTGTTCTCGTCAGCACTTGGTATTGTTTGTCTGTTTAGATATTGGAATAGATATACTGTGATACTTCAGTGTGGCTTTTAGTCTGCAATACCCAAATGACAATGATGTTGAACATCTCTTTATGTGCTTGACATTTGTATATCTTATTTGGTGAAGTGTCTGTTCAGCTCTTATATCCATTTTTTTATTGGGCTCTTTATCTTTTAATGGTGTGTTTGGAATTCTCTTTATTCTGGTTACAGATCCTTTATCAAATATATGATAAAAGCCAGACTGTGACTTTTCTTCCTTCTCCTAACTGTATTTCTATTAAAAGAAGTTCTTAATTTTGGTGAAGTACAATTTATGAATTATTTTGTAAGGAAATGTGCTTTTAGTGCCATGGCTGAGAAATCATTGATTATTCCAAGTCACAAAGGTTTTCTTGTATGCTTTATTCTAAAAATTTTTAAGTTTAAAATTTTAGGTCTTACTTTTAGTAAAATTACCATAGCTTTATATTAAGTTTTGAATTCAGGTTATGTGAGTCATCAAAATTTATTCTTTTTTTTTCCAAAACATTTTAGCTATTCTAATTCATTTGTGATTTTACATGAATTTGAAAATCAGACTGTTCAATGTTAAAAAAGTTCTGCTAGGTTTTACTGAAATTGCAATGATTTTTTAGATTTTTTAAATCACATTGGGAAGAGTATAGCATATATCAATATATGAGAATATAGCATCTTCTAATCAATGAACACAGTATCTCCATCATTTACTTACATCTTCTTTAATTTATTTCATCAGTGTTTTGTAGTTTATAACACATAGACATTACACATATTTGGAAGATTTATACCTAAAAGTGTTTCATGTATTTTAGAGTGAAATTATAAGTGGTACTCTGTTTTAAGTTTTGATCAACAACTGCTCAGTACTATTATATTAACCTTTTTTTTAAATATTAGCCTTGTAACCTGTGACCTTGCAAATTGAAGTGTGTTTATGCATGTGTGTGTGTATGTTTATAGATTTTTGTGATTTTCTAGGTAGATATTCATATCCTCTGTGAGACAGATAACTTTATTTCATTCAAATTGTACTTATGTTATTTTTTTATTTTTTTTATTTTTTTATTATTTATTTACTTATTTTTTGTGGTACACGGGCCTCTCACTGTTGTGGCCTCTTCTGTTATGGAGCACAGGCTCCAGACATGCAGGCTCAGCAGCCATGGCTCACGGGCCCAGCCGCTCCACGGCACGTGGGATCTTCCCGGACTGGGGCACGAACCCATGTCCCCTGCATCAGCAGGTGGACTCTCAACCACTGCACCACCAGGGAAGCCCTTATGTTAATTTCTAAATTAATTAATTTATTTATGCTGCACTGGGTCTTTGCTGCTGCAAGTGGGCTTTCTCTAATTTTGGCAAGCGGGGGGCTACTCTTCATTTCGGTGCACAGGCTTCTCATTGTCGTGGCTTCTCTTGTTGTGGAGCCTGGGCTCTAGGTGCGTGGGCTTCAGTAGTTGTGGCATGTGGGTTCAGTAGTTGTGGCACACAGGCTTAGTTGCTCTGCAGCATCTTCCCAGACCAGGGCTTGAACCCATGTCTCCTGCATTGGCAGGCGGGTTCTTTACCACTGTGCCACTAGGGAAGCCCTACTTATGTTATTTTTATTTATTTTATTTTTCTTAGCACACTGACTAGAACCTTCATATGATATGGAATAAAA
The DNA here is from genome assembly GCF_003676395.1 of Aethalodelphis obliquidens. Lineage (NCBI taxonomy): Eukaryota > Metazoa > Chordata > Mammalia > Artiodactyla > Delphinidae > Aethalodelphis > Aethalodelphis obliquidens. The sequence continues at coordinate 21,022,495 of NW_020837945.1, read as the reverse complement.
ATCATGAGAGTAATTATCTTGGCCTTGTCCTTAATCATAGAGCGAAATCATCTCCAGGTTACCTGGCTTAAAAATCTGACACCTAATACCTATAAAATATATGTGAAAGATACAATAAATATTCTATATTTTAAATATGATAAAGCTTAATTTAACTTTATTTTCAATATATATGTAAATTTATGTTAATATACATGTGTATTTGCATATATTGCTTACAGATATGCATATTAATAAAAATTATCTTATGTTCCATTTGTACTCTGATGCAGTATTCTGTAGAAAACCTCCTTGGTATGTATACAATCCACTCAGCAGGCTACTTCCATCTAAAGCTAAGCCCAGCCTATACTTATTCTCATCTTGCACTCCCTAATACAGGGATAGAAATAAATGTGTTTCCAGAAAAAAAGATGTCTGTATATACATATTAGGGGAAGAATAGGACAGCAAAATTTTCTGAGATATTTTCGGAGATATTAATTTGTGTTTTGGTCTTTCTATGGTTGACCACTCCATCTGCCTAAAAGCCAAAAGGCAAGACATTTATATTCCCTGAATCAGGGAGCTTTAGTTTGCAAGATCCAAAGAAATATATATTTGAAAAAAATGTATTATTTATTTCTTTGAGTGTCTAAACTTTTCAGAAAATTATATCATGAGAAAGAGGTTTAGGAGAGGGCCTTAGAGAGAGTACAGTCCTGCAAGTCTAGGAACAAGTACAGCACAGCAAGTCACTTACATTTGCACTTCATCACACCCAGAGTATGACACATATCACCAGCTCCACATCTATGGCTCTGGAGTCAGCTTTATCACATTGAATCTTTTTTATTGCAGGAACCTCCTAAATGGTCTCAATGTTCTCTCCTGAATCTGGCAGAACACAGCAGCCAGGAGTAGATCTTTTGAAATAACCGCACTCAGAATAAAATCAAGCTCTTTGTTTCCTTTCTGACTTCATTCCTCATCATTACCAAGCTATTGAAATGGAGAAGAAAACCAAGATCTAGCTCCAACTTTAGTGGAAGCTAAAGCTGCACTGGACCACATGGATTTCATTATTTAATACACAGAGGACTATGTGTTCCATATCACAACTTTGAATTTTAAGAGCAGAGAAATTGTCTTCTTTTGTGTAGTTTGCTTTGGAATTGTTCTGTAGAAAGCCATTTCTTAATGAAATCCTAATTTTCTCAAATAGTTAGGTTTGGCACAGTATGAAAAACAGGATTTATACAGAGATCATAAAATGTACAATTGTACATTTCTTTCTATGTACAATTATTTACAGGTTTACAAATTTTTTCAAAAATGTTAATTTGCACACACAAAAAGCACAAATTGAATGGTTGAGTGAACACTATCAGTATACTTAGGTATATTTAGTTATGATGGATGGATAAAGAGATAGAGAGATGAACTGGCATATACAAATGATTAATAAAAATAAAAGAAAAGGGGCTTCCCTGGTGGCGCAGTGGTTGAGAGTCCGCCTGCCGATGCAGGGGACGCGGGTTTGTGCCCCGGTCCGGGAAGATCCCACATGCCACAGAGCGGCTGGGCCCGTGAGCCATGACCGCTGAGCCTGCGTGTCCGGAGCCTGTGCTCCGCAACGGGAGAGGCCCGCGTACCGCAAAAATAAATAAATAAATAAATAAATAAATAAATAAATAAAAGAAAAAACTATAGTTTATAAAATGTACCTGATATTATGCAAGATTTCAGATTTATTGACTGATAGGTTAGCATTCGTTAATGTGATGTAATGAATAATTGGGTACAGGTTAAGTTGCTATGAAAGAGACCTTACTTAAGACATAGTGCTTTAAACTTATGATATTTGTCTCTCACCTAACAATATGGCTGATCTGGTAGCTTGATTGTGTCAGGGACCTAGTCTTGATCCATTTTGAGTTCTGTCATTCCTACATGCTATTGCCCATAGGGTTAATGATATCCACCAGCTGAAATAAATGAACTGTTGTGTCTATAATTGAGTTTTCCTAAGAAATTTTCCAATCAGTCTTCCTTTAGCAAGGCCCTTTTTAATATTCTGCAACAGCTGATTGCCTGATTAATGTCCCATAAAATGCATAATTTGCTATTATGAATGACCTGAATTTTTGCAGGAAAAAGTATAGACAATATTATATGTGACATACTAGCTATAAATTATATTTTGCCAGCATTGAGTCCAAGTTTAAAATATGCAAACATTCATAATAAAAATCCTTCCCTTTTGAATACTTCAAAAATATTTTCTCATAGCTGAAACATATATCAGAATGTGTTGTTCTCAATCATTTATGAAAGATTACATCTGCTTGATAAAACAATGACAAAATTGCAACTGTTGCTATTTTCATATACTGAAACAATGTAGTCCTATGCTTGCAATCAACAAAGTAAGATCAAAATAGTCATAGGGCAACTGGTCTAGTTACTTTACTGTCAGAATAAGATTTTACTGAATGATCACTTCTAAATGCTTGAAGATATATTTAATGGGAGAAAATGAGTTAGAAGAGGTGTTTCAAACTATATTTTGAATATATAATAATCATGTATCTTTAGTGTTTGATTTAAATAAAATTGTGATGTAACAAATACAACTTTTGATTATCTATTATAATATAAATGAATATAATGAGCTAACGCAGATAAGACAGCGTTTGACATGTGGTAAACATTCTGTAGCCATTAGCTGTTGTATATCTTACTTGTTATATATCTTACTGTAAATGTCTGCTGAATAGGATTAGATATATTCCTAAGAGGACAGAATCAGTCCATGCTTCCTCTCTAGTAGCCATGAATTACGTGAAATAATGCAAAACATATTTTTCTACTTGGTATCGTACTTATTACATAAATGCATTATCCAGTACAATATTGAGAAAATAAATATCAAATATTTACAATACTTACATCACAGAATCAACTGTAATTAATGAGGCATCAACATGGTCAAAATTGTATTAATATATTGTTATAGGATATTGCAAGTGAATACAAAATTATTATAAGTACACTGTTTGTTCTTCATTCAAAAAAAAAGAATGGCACTATCAATAAAGAGCCCTTAGTTCTTACATTATTTTCACTCCCCCAATTTCTTTAAGTCTCAACATTTCCTTGGGCTAAATAAGCCAATATCACCTGTCCCTACATACATAAGGACACAGACACTAAGTGAAATGAAGATATTTTGAAATCTTTGAGAAAAAAATTACTAAAATGATTCATGTAAATACTTCATATTAGAATTTAGGGAAATTTGTACTGATATCAACATTTAGGCATATAAGAATAAAAATGAAAAAGACCCTCAAAAAATATATACACTAATTTCATTTAAATATGCTATTATAAATGTTTACTTTTTTACAAGTCAATGTTAATTTTTATAATTCAATTATATGTCTCCTTGTATTACCATAGATTCATTCCTAATATATAAAGTGAACAATTTATTGTACAATTTTTATTGCTAAAACTCTCAGAAAACTTGCTTTATGGGGCATTCTGTATTTAAAATCAAGTCCTCAAAAAAAGAGATTATAGTCCCAAGTTCAGCTAGGCTGCTTTCTTTAAATCTATATAAGAAAATAAGAAATATTCCTTTGTTCTCATAAATTTGTTTTAATTTATCATGTATTCTAGTAAGAAGAAAAATGTAGTCCAAATTTGATCATTATTTTCAAATCTGCTACAGGCCTCAAAACAAACTTGTACCCAAATTGAGGGATTTACCAGATTCAAAATATTGCTTTTTGTTATTTTTATTGTTATTGTTGTTATTTTTGTTGTTGTTCTACTCTTATTTTATAGTATTCTATCTTTCTCACTTGGACGTTTTTTTACTTGTGGGTCATCAAAAACCTTTTCTGAAAGACTGTGTATATTGAGAATATTTATTTGGAGGAATATATATACACACACACACACACACACACACACACACACACACATACACATACTTGTACTATATTGGACATATATATACAGTGACACATTTACATCTATATATGACTGTATTTATATGTACATGTAAACAGATTATATATGTGATTAGGTACAGATAATAATATTGATGATATAAATCAGAGGTAGGCAAACTTTTTTCTGTAAAAGGCCATACATAATATAAATATTTTGGTCTTGTGGGCCATACAGGTCTCTATTACAACTGCCCAACTGTGACCCTGTAATACTGTAATATGTAAGCAATCATAAACAATGTGTAAACAAAAAAGCATCACTGATTTTTAACAACACTTTATTTACAAAAATAAGTACCAGGCTAGATTTGGCCTACAGAGTATATTTGCTAACCCCTGATATACCTAATAGATATAGGTACAAAATGGATAGAGATATGTAACAGCCTGTGTACTCATAAACTACTTTATTTATCTTTTCTTCTGACCTAAGTTCTCATATGTTTGCCAAAACATAATATAATCATTTCCAAATCCATTAAATAGCCATATAAATTCTCATTAATTGTGGGGATTACATTAATCCTTTCATGAAAATAAATTTTAAAAAATTCTATACCATTCTATAATATTTACATATAAACATCACCCTTTAGAATCTAGCACATGAAAATGATCAAGATAAAAACAATGTAAAATTAAATAGATTTAATTATAAAGGGGTATTATTAATATAAAATATTAAAATTGTGGATTATATGAAATAAAACTATAATTGGAAATAATATAGCACACTAGTACTTTTGAAAGTGACAGCAATGAAAGTGACATGAGATCTGTATCATGGGAGAAGTTCCTGCCATTGAGACAGAATTACCCACATTTATTTTCTACATTAATTGTGTTCCTGTGTGATCTTTCTTTCTCCTTCCCAAGTTTATGTAAACACTCATATGGCATGGAATGCAGTTCCATTTTTTTCTGCAAATAGCGTGGGAAGACTTTGGTGAGAAAATTATGTTTAATTTGACACCTGAAGGATAAAAATAGGAAAGCCAAGCAAAACAGAAAAAGGAAGTCACCAAGGCTGACAGAAGAACCTGAAAGAAGCCACACTGATCTAATGGACATACCTAGACCACTTAACCCTATAAATAAATAAATAAATAAATAAATAAATAAATAAATAAATAAATAAATAAA
>NW_020837945.1:21008506-21017338 GCF_003676395.1 Aethalodelphis obliquidens | reverse complement strand
AAATAAATAAATAAATAAATAAATAAATAAATAAATAAATAAATAAAATACAATAAATATCAATAAAAACAAAAACTGGTTCATTGAGAAGATCAATACAGTGAGTCTAGTCAAACTCATCAGGAACAAGGAGAGAAGATAGAAATGATAAAAAATTGGTGAATAGAGAAAATGAAAAACCACCATCATCAACAATAAATCTCTTGTTAGTAATCGTAGTTGGAGATGGGAGTATTAGCATTGTTATTCTGAGGCAGCTGTGTTACCATGTGAAATGAAACATAAAAATAAACATGGGATATTCTCCCTATATCATCTCCCACGTCATTGAAAACCAGAATTATCAATGTATATGAAATGTGACACAAAGGTAATAAAGATGAAGTCATATAAAATTTCCATAATTTTTTATTGGAATGGAAATGGAAATATTAATATGTCTCACAAGCATTTTATCTGTATAAATTTATCTATACCTATTGGTCCTAAATCCTATGAGAAGGCTTAGAAAAATGATTGATTCTTATTGCAGTACTGTCCAGTTAAAAGAAAAATGGGTTTCTTGGAGAAATATGTGATTACATGTATAGGGAAGAAGATGTACAAGATAAGCATGGACCCTCCTGAATTATCAGATAGCAAGATAGCTATTAAGGACCACTAGGATCATGCCCTGAGGATTCAAGATCCAACCTGCTGAGGCTTCCACTTGTCAATTCAAGAAGGGACAACTTGAGATTTAATATGGCTAAGTATTGGATTGAAACTCATCATAAATAAGTGAGCTCCTAATTAATGTGAAAAATAATAATTCATTTTTTTAACTGAGTATATGACAGAAAAAGAATCAGGTGATTGTCCCACTTTTCCTTTATGAAATGTACCACTGGGTAACCAAATAGTAGATGAAAGGTAACATTACTTTGCAAAATTGTTTCAGCTGAAAAGTTAAAGTAAAATGATAGAATTAGATTATCACCATTTTTTAACCTCCAGTGGAAGATGAAATGAGAAATTGGGTATAAATGGCTGGAATAGGAACAACAAAAACTGAAAGCCAGGAGGCAAATATTCTGTGCCTCCTGTTAAATGAATCTATTATTATTTAAAGATCTTATCAAATCTTTGTCTGACACATGTTAAGCTGCACCATGAGTTGCAATCAACCTAATTTGGATTCAGGGAAACCTAAGTCAAACTTCACAGATTCTAAAACAGAGAAACTATAAAGAAAAGAAAGGGATAGAGAGTAAAAGACACAGAAGCTGAAAAATGGGAAAACTAAATTCTGGTATCTAATGCTACACACTTGCTTTATAAACTACAAAGAAATTCAAGGAACTGACTGCTATAAATATCAGGATAATGATTAACTATTGGGCGTACCAACGGAGCTGTGACTGGTTTAGAGCACCAGGAGAGTCTGTAGGAATGTCTGGGAAAATTATATTCGTTAACCTACACAGTGGATACAAGTATGTTTAACTTTAAATAATTCAGTAAGCAAATAAAGAAAATTCATTTGACTGAATTATCACAAAATTTAAAACAATCAAGTTTGAAATAAAAGTGGTTTTATTGTGTTCTTACTTTGGTAAGCAAACTTGTTTAATCATGGCATGGATTTCCTAAGAATAAATGTAATGTTATTGACTAATCCAGTTTCCATCTAGGACCCTCACTCTACTTTATTTATCATGTTATTTCCTTTTCAGGAAACTGGTGTAATAAACAACTAATCATATTCTACATATAGGAACAGAGATCTTAGAGAATACACGACTTTGACAATCAAACAATTGAATAGATTTGGAAGAAGAATACAAATCATGAACTTAAATTTAGTGTTCTTTTCTCTGCTAAGGTTTCAAAACCAAAGGGGAAAATAAGGATGGCTACAACATAAATTCTGTGATAATGATATGCCATTTTTGGCAGCGTAATTTGTATTGCTCATTAAGTCTCTAATATATGACTTTTATATGCAATTACTAACTGGTTAAGAAACAATCAATAAGAACATTTTTCACCAATTAGTGCTCTTTCTCATTAAATATTTAATTGCTCAATAGAACTAAACATCACATGTTCTTTTCCAAATAAGCTCTGAAAGATGAAAGATAAAACAACATATCTGAGTGAAATGTCATCTCCTGCATCCAAACTGCTTTCCTTTTATTTTGTAATGGTCTCTAACTCCTTTGATTAAGTGACTAGCTTGTGGTGTTTTGTTTCAATCTTATCAGATTTTCTTAGGGAACTTTCCTAGGGAATGTTCACAGGAATGTTAAACTTCCTTCTACCTACTCAATACTTGTCATGTGAAATTTTTGACTGCAAAGCCAGTATAAATCTTGGTTCCCATGAAGTTACTGAAATCTGACTTCAGTCTCTTAATGGCAGTACTGAATACTGTAATAATAGCTACTTCTACTTATCTAAAAAAAAAAAGTGGAGAATGGAAATCAATTATGAGAATAGTGGTTAGCAAACTTTTTATGTAAGGAGATAAATAGTGATATTTTTGTCTTTGTTAGTTTCTCATTCTCTGTCACAACTACACAACTCTGCCATTGTTGTGCAAAAGTTGTCATAAACAGTATGTGAACAAATGTGCATGGCTCTGTTCTAATAAAACTTTATTTATAGATCAGGTGGCTGGCTGGTCTTAGCCTGAGGGCTTCAGATTGCTTAACTCTGGTACAAAAGAAAAGCTCCTCCTTTTCTTGCATTCATTTATTGGTTTGTCCAGCAAACATTTATTGTATATCCCTTACATATTCTATTAATGGTAGACAAGCAATAAATGGATAAACAAGTAAATTTATATCAAGCCAGGTGGCAATAAATGTTACAAAGAAAATGGAAACAGGTGAGTGGGGAGATAGTGAGTGGCAAGGTCTGGTTGGGTGGAGCATTTTATATGGTGGTCCATGTAGACCTCACTAATATGTGACAAATAGGTGACGTGTAGTAGAGAAACTGAGCAAAAGTGCGATAGAGTTGTCTGAGTGAAGAGAACATCAGGCTAAGGAAACCGCATGTGTAGAAACCATGAGATTGAAACAAGCATATCATGGTTGAACAGCAAGACAGCTAATGTACTCAGAGTAGGAGAAAGGGAGAGAGTAGTAAAGTAGAATTTGAAGCCAGTATAAAGATTGTGTTGAGGGAATGGCATTTGGGGAATGCAGCATATGGCCCTTTATGGTATTTTAAAAACTCTTGTTTTCTGTCCTGATAAGGTAAAAAACCACTGGAATTTGTGAGTACTGAGGTGACATGATGCATTATGTTTTATATGAATAACCCTGGTTGCTTTGTTGAGAATAGATGACGGAGAGGCAAAAGTGTCAGTGGGGAGAAGTTTTAGGAGCTATTGCAACAATCTAAGTGAAATGTTTTGGTGACTTAGGTGAGGGCAGTAGCTGTGTAGGTAAGTGAGAAGTTGTATAAGCACTGATTACAGTTATATGAGCTTTGGGGAATAAAACCAGAAAGCAATTTCTATTAAACTAACTCTGAAAAGTGTAAGTACAATATATTGTTATAAAAAGTGTCATGTACTATACAAATAATCTTTTCACCTTAAAATATTTTGATTTCTTTTGTTATAAGTTAATATTGCCAAATAAAATAAAATGATCAACACTCACAAAAATATAAGCATCATAAAGCTTAATACATTTTATTGGATTTACACCTGAAAAAATCCTGGCTACAACAAGGGGCTACAAGGGGATAGGAAAATGTTTTCCTATCTTAGAAATTGGTTCAAGAGAAAGGAGGTTAGAAGGATGTTCCTGGGCCCTCCCTCTTACCAGGTGAAGACGGTGTCCTGACTACATTATTGGAAAAAATCTGGCCTGATTAATCCTTATTTGGCTACATAGCAAAATTCTTTTAATGATGATGCTGGCATGTTTCTTTCCTTGTGATCATCTTTTGAAAGGTTTATTAACAATATTGAGGAGCCTTTAACAATGAAGTATTAGCTGAACTTTCTGAGTGCTGTTTAATAAATGACTGTCTGTAGTAAATGTTAATGCATTGAGTAAAGACTTTGTTAAAAATAAAATCTACAAAACTTAGAATTTCTTAAATGAATAATAATTTAATATATTAACAATAGGTCTACATATATCTAACATTCACTATGTGAATAAAACAATAAAAGAAATATGTAGGAGGATCTCACTTAAGTTGTGAGAGAGTCTCTCAACCCCACAGTTTAAATAATTGCTTTTACTTTAAATTTCTTTAGAAATGGTAGTTAACATTTTTGAATGTTAAGGGATAGCTAATGTTTCTCACTACATTCATCGAAAGAGATGCTAATCATACATTTAAATGGAATAATATTTATCAAAACATTCATGCTAACTTTGGAAATGGCAATATTAGCAGAATCTAAAGGATTTTTGTCCTTTTAAAAATCTTGATATTGTTATGATTGTATTAAAATATTTTATGTTCATAATGGAGGAATATATTTATTATAATAAATATTACTCAGCTAGAAGTAATGACATTATTTCTACAAAAGATATTTTGATATTGTTTTACTCAAGGCCATAGAAAAATATTTGGAGAGGAAATAACATTAAATATCTGTGTTATCATAAATTAATGAGTTATATTTCATTACTTTGTACAATGAGATATTTTGGTTTTCTATACACCTAACATTGTTTTCTATACACCTAACATTCTGATTGATGATATGGCCAATAAAGAGCAAGAATTAAGGCCTCTGGCCTCAGAGAACTTAGAGGAAGAGTCATACCTAAAACAATATAATATAGTTAAGTAGGAAAAATAATTCGTGTTTTTGAAAGAAAAACAAGAGATGGTTGATGCAGGTTAGAAGGTTTGTGGAAGGGTTCATCAAGAAAGTAGGAGTTGAACTGATCTTCACAAGATGTGGAACATTGAGGTGGCCCTTTTAGTTTTAGAGAATTACCATGAAAAAAATTGAAATGACATAAATGTCACATGCCCGAAATGAGAAGATTTACTGTGTTGGATTCAAAATTACTTATAAGTCTCCCTGTATTTGTTACCAAATGCTGGAAATGGACTAAGAGGGGAGAGAAACACCGATAAGTGGAAGGAATTGCGAGAGATAGTCTGATGAGAATTTCCATTCTCATACAATTAGGAGTACATAATATCATTTTGAATCTTGGATTTTCTTTAATTTAATTAAATATCAATGTGTTTATTTTATTCACAATACATGGCTTATGTGACTTACATAATCATAAAGATTTGTAATGGCACTGATTCTAATTATATGTATTGTTTCTGTATCTACACGATTTGGTAAAAGTCAGTTTTCTAAGGAGAGAGAGAGCAGAACGAAAGAGAACTCGGGGATCACTCTAAAGTAATCTCAAAGGCTGAGCGTTGCTAGTTTCCTGAGGTAAAAAAATCTTGATTAAAAAATCAATTAATATTAATTTCTAAAAATGCTTTAAAATAGCTAAACTGAGACCTAACTCTGCCCAACCTCTCAGTTTAGAAACAGGAATTCAGTGGTAGGTCTAAAGTTCATGAAATGCAAACTTGTAACCTGGGGTGGGGACATGGGGTGGAGTCAAATGGGATCTGTTGAGTAGAGCAACTGAAAACCATTGAAGGCTCACTTTAAAGGAGTGAATGAAGTTAAGCATATAGATCATGTGGGAATCAGCATAGTGCCCCTCCCTCCAAAGATGTTTATGACCTAATCTCAGTAAAACAGTGTCTGCAGAGGTGATTAAGTTAAGGCTCTTGAGAAGGGGAGAATATTCTGGATATTGGATGGGCCCAACGTAATCATAAATGTCTTTATAAGAGACAAAGGGAAATGTGAAATTCAGAAAAGGAGATGAGGAAGGAGCAGAGGTCAGAGTGATGGGACCTGGCTTAAAGGGGACTAGGCCTAGGGCCAGGGAATATGGGGAGCCTCTCCAAGGCGGAAAAGACAAAGAAGCAGATTCTCCCCTGAGCCTCTGGTTTCCAGCATACACCTTGATTTTGACACTGCGAGGCTCCGGTTGAACTTTTGATCTCCAGAACTATAGGTAATGACTGTATAGTTTTAAGCTACTAAATCTGTGGTATTTTTTTTTTGTTTGTTTTTTTATAGCAGCAATAAGAAACCATGCTAAAGGAAGCCTTAATGATGTTCTACTATCAATACAATTTCTGAGGGGGTGGAGGAAGTAAACTCATATTTTACAGGATAACACATAATAGAGCTCAGAGAGGAACTGTAAAAGTGTTTATTTTCCCTGAACGGTCTCTGGTTGGAGAAAAGATTAAGTAATAGAAGGAAGGTAACAAGTTCCAGAATGCATAAAAAAGATCTTGAAACTCTCATCCGATCTTATCTACCAAACTCTTCCCCTCATCTTTTCATCCAAACTTCTGAAAAGTTATCTACACTTCTTATCTATAATTTAATACTTTTATTTGTTCTTCATTTGACAGCCCTATAGTTTTACCTTTACAACTAGATTGCAGTTGATCTAGCACTGATTACCAATAATCATCAGATTTCGTACATGATTTTCATTGTTATTTCCCCCCAATTTAAAGCCAGATGAAAAAAACTTAGAAAACAAAACAAAACAAAACAAAAAACAAAACATATTCTATGGGAAACATAGAAGGGATTATTTTTGAACCTCTTGAGTTTCAAAAGGAAGCTTTTTCTATAAAATGTGGAATATAATCAACCATGGGTATGCTGACCATCAAAGTAAGTACTTGACAGGCAGTACCAAAGAAACAAATTACTGCATGATTTTTATATGAAGCACTTGAGTATTTATTATTATATAGATTATGACTTCAAGATGCATTAAAGCCCCATAAGTTGGGGCTTTTGTCGATGTTACCATTAATTCTTCATATCCTTACATTAAGATTACAGACTATAAAAGAAACAAAAAAACTTATATCACAACAGCTTTATACCCCCAACATTATAGTGGGGATGAGTTAAAATGTGAGGAAACAACTGAGATTGAGAACATGAAACAGCAATTCTGCTGGGACTTATATTCTGCATAGGTCAGTGGAATTATCTGCATAAGGTAGCAAAAGTTTTGCAAAAGCTAAATTAAGGCAAGAAGGTGGAAAAGTCCACAGACTTCTATCCCACCTGAATCAGGTTTGCACATATAGCTTTAAGTATTGCATATGCAATATTGTGAATATTGAATGCAGTGGTATTTAAGTATGAGAAAAACAACTTTTTTTCCATATAAATGATTAAACCATGTTGGCTAGAGTAAACTTTTTAGAAGTTTGACACAATTGTTTTGTTTTATTATATGTGTTATCAAAACATTTAAAAATATTGTCCAATATAGCATTTAGGAAATGAAAAGAGATGTTAATTACTGCATTAAAAAGGTATCTACCTAATTTTTAGTATTCATGTTAATAAAACTAATTACCAATTATCAGTGAAGTATCTGACATTTATGATAATTTAAAGAATACAATAACTGCTGTTCTGATAATAGTAATTATTCTGTTATTTCCAATTAACATATAAAAGTATAATTACCATGATATTGTTGGGGGAAGAGTTGATAAGCATATGGATTTTTTTAAATTGAAGTATAGTTGATTTATAATATTGTGTTAGTTTCAGGTGTGTAGCATAGTGATTCATTTTTTTTTCTGATTATATTATCATAGGTTATTACAAGATATTGAATATAATTCCCTGTGCTATACAGTAAATCCTTGTTACTTATCTATTTTATATATACTAGTTTGTATCTGTTAATCCCATACTCTTAATTTGTCCCTCCCTCCTCCCCTCCCCTTTGGTAATCGTAAATTAATTTTCTATGACTGTGAGTCTGTTTCTGTTTTGGGTATAGATTCATTTGTATTATTTTTTTAGATTCCACATATAAGGGATACCATATAGTATTTGTCTTTCTCTGACTTACTTCACTAAGTGCAATATTCTCTAGGTCTATCCATGTTGTTGCAAATGTCAATATTTCATTCCTTTTTATGGCTGGCTAATATTTCACTGTATATATATATATATATATATATATATATATATATATATATATATCAGGTCTTCTTAAGCCAGTTATCTGTTGATGAACACTTGGGTTGTTTCCATATCTTGGCTATTGTAAATAGTGCTGCTATGAACATTGAGGTACATTGTATCATTTTAATACATGGGGGATTTTTAAATTAATTTATATTTACAGTTTTATGCTATAATTCTTTCCAAATTATTTTTACTTATTTAGGCCTAGATAATGTTTCAAAAGGGACATTATAATGAACAAAGGAATTTAATTTTCTTTCAATATTAGCAATGTAACTGATAAGTTACATTGGATTCTCATTTTCTTTTAACTCTGGCAGGTGAGAAAGAGTAGGATGAAGGAAACCCTTTGAGTTTGGTCTTGCTAGTGTTCATTTTCATAGTGACACCACAAGGCAAGTATCCCAGCACCCATTTTTTTCTGCTCCCAAAATATTTTGATGGCTGGTAGTAAAATTGTCAGGAAGCACTTTATAAACATGTCTGATTACTTTGTCTTTTTTTTTAACATCTTTATTGGATTATAATTTCTTTACAGTGTTGTGTTAGTTGCTGCTGTATAACAAAGTAAATCAGCTATATGTATACATATATTACTTTTGAAATTTATTTTTCTTCTTGTCTTTCTTTCTTCCTTCTTTCCTTCCTTTCTTCCTTCCTTTTTCTTTCTTTCTTTCTTTCTTTCTTTCTTTCTTTCTTTCTTTCTTTCTTTCTTTCTTTCTTTCTTCCTTTCTTTCTTTCTTTCTTTCTTTCTT
>NW_020837945.1:20996286-21008406 GCF_003676395.1 Aethalodelphis obliquidens | reverse complement strand
TCTTTCTTTCCCCTCCCTCCCTTCTTTCCTTCCTGTTTATTGCAGTAGATCTATTTTCTGTCATAATGCTGTTAGTTGAGCATATCAGAAAGATTAGGAAATAGTTAATTTGCTGTTTATGTTCACAGCCACAGGTGTGCACTGTCAGTGCAAAATAGACACGATTAAAGACAACATAGACAAGTGAAATAGTCAGTGCAAAATAGACCCGATTAAAGACAACAGAGACAAATGAAATACAAAATGAGGACAATTTATTATTTTGCTATGCTCTTATCTGTGATTTGTTTTCACTCTTGTTTTCTAAGTGTCATGTACATGCCAGGGGAAAATTTTATAAAAGAAACAAATAACTAATTATTAGGCAGTAAAAAGGAGAGAGGAAAAAAATACAGTCACCTACAGGTGTTCTCTTCACACACATTCTACTTAGCAGCAAGTTGATGTTGTCTGTTTTATATTTTCTCACATACTCCTGCTGAATTCTGTAGATTGCTTATAATGACTGAACTTCTTGGGAATGTTTTAAAGAAGCTCTTCAAATTTAAGCACTTTGCTCAGTAGGCTGCTTTGACAGAAAGTGCCAATTACAGACACTAGAAAAAGGATTGGGGAAATTTGTCTCAAAAAAATAACACAAAAACATTTTATTAATATGAGTTAAAACAAAGGAACAGATGATAACATTAGAATCACAGTTTGAATTTTATGTACATTTTATAAAAATATTCCTGAGACTCAATAGAGTTAAGAGAAAAAAAACAAAAGAATTTTTAACTTATATGTAAATCTATAAAAAAAGACAAATCTAAAGCAAAGAAGGAAATAATAATGATGAGATACTTTTAAAGCATTTATATATTCTTGAAATTTATGTCCATCTTACAAATGCAGTGTAATGCAGCCATGTAATGAATTTATAATCACTAATATTTTTCCTGTAAATATTCATAAGACAGAAAAAGTATTTATCCAAGTATAAAAATAGATATATTCCAAGAGGAAAAATGCAAAGAGTACACAAACAGAAATGATAAGATTGTTATTTTTAAGAGAAAAGATATATATACTTTCTATTACTCTGATCAGAGAATAATAATACTATTCAATTATTTCTATCAGGACTTATAGTAGTACAACATGATAAGCAACTACATACTTCTGTGGCTAAAGAGCAATTTAGAAATATTATTCTTACATCACAGTCTTAACTTGATTACATTTTATATTGTATGTTTAGAATGCTAATGTATTGAGACAATTTGCATTCCCACTAAAATATTTAAAAACTAAAATTAATCTTTATATCAGAATCTATAAGGTCAAATAAATTTGATCCCTTTTACCAGCATTGATGAGGTATATTTGGGGTGAAAACAATCTGATCTCTCTCTGAGTACATTTAATGAGGCAGATGATACAACCGTGCCTTTCTTTTATAATATTCTGCTTCCTGTGAAATGGACCCATTTACAGTAATAATATAAATAACAAATAGTAAAAATAGTAATAGTTTAAATTAAGGAAAAAATAGGGCTTGTCTAAAATATAAAAATATTTGTAATGAAATAAAGTTATATTCAATATGATTCAATTGCTAATTTTGTCAACAAAACAACTAAATGGAAGAATTGATAAAACATATCAATATTTTGAAGGGTTATACAAAAAGCATGAAGATTGAATAATTTTATGTTAAAAACAAGCGGGGCTAAAGAATCTAAAAAAAGAATAAAAAATTACTTTTCATTTCTTACATCTTTGAATACTTGAAATTTCAATACTTGAAATTTTAAAAACATATAAATGTGTTTAAATTTAAATAGAGAGGCATGATTTAGTTCTACTTCCCATCCCCCTCAAAACCTAACAAATAGCACTTAGAATGTCATATTAAATGTTATTTAAAAAAATCAATTTAAACACAGATATATATATTATTTGACTTGAATAAATAGAAAGACAACCTGTCCCTAACTAAGAAGAAGGAATGTCATAAGGAGAACAAATCTCATCAAATTAATATAGTATCAATCAAAATGTCAAATGAATTTTTTGAGAAGTTATTATTTTTTTAATTAATTAATTAATTTATTTTTGGCTGCATTGGGTCTTCATTGCTGTGCATGGGCTTTCTTTAGTTGCGGCAAGCGAGGGCTAGTCTTCACTGTGGTGTGCAGGCTTCTCATTGCGGTGGCTTCTCTTGTTGTGGAGCATGGGCTGTAGGAGCACGGGCTTCAGTAGTTGTGGCACTCAGGTTCAGTAGGTGTGGCTCACGGGCTCCAGAGCACAGGCTCAGTAGTTGTGGTGCACAGGCTTAGTTGCTCCATGGCATGTGGGATCTTCCTGGACCAGGGCTCAAACCCATGTCCCCTTCACTGGTAGGCAGATTCTTAACTACTGTGCCACCAGGGAAGTCCTGGAACTTATTTAATAATTCTAAATTTCACGAAAGATGAAGAATTAGAATAATCAAGACATATTAAAGCTTACCTGAAGAAGACTATGGGAAGACCCATTATCAGTTATGAAATGTACCTTAAACCTGCATTAAAAAAACTAAGTTGAATAAACAATGTGTGTGACAAACTTTTGCACATTTAATAATAAAAGCTGACATTTATTTAATGCTTACTTTGTATTCTAAGTGTTTCAGTATATTACACACTAGTTAGTACGTGTAAGGGAAATACAATGATTATCTCAATTTTATAGTTGTGTAAACTAAGGCTTACTGAAATTCATATCTTGCCCCAAATCAAGATCACACAGCTAATTAGCAGCAAGGGTGACAGTCTGCCCTCAGAAGAGTATCCTAAATGACAAAGTCATTGGAATTTATCCATTTACCAGACAGGCCCTCCCCTACTTGATCTCATAGCAAACACATTAATTTTTCAAGCATTTTTCAAGCTGTGGTAAACAATTTCTTTTCAAATAATATGTAATTAGGCTATAGAATCCTTTGCATTTTAAATTCTTAAACCATGTTTCACTTGAATGCTGGTTCTTAAGTCCCATGATTAACATTGTTTGAATGTCGTATTTTTACTTCAACTCTGGCATCTATTTTTTAATTTTATTTTTATGAATGTATATTTGTTATATACTATTATATAAGTTATAGGTGTACAATATAGTGATTTACAGCTTTTAAAGGTTATAATCCATTTATAGTTATTATAAAATATTGGATATATTCCCCATGTTGTACAGTATGCCCTTGTAGCTATTTTATACCTAATAGTTTGTACCTCTTAATCTCTTACCCCGGTATTGCCTCCTCCCCCTCCCCTCTCCCTACTGGTAACCACTAGTTTGTTCTCCATATCTGTGAGTCTGCTTCTTTTTTGTTCTATTCACTAGTTTGTATATTTTTTAGATTCTACATATAGTGATATTATACAGTATTTTTCTTTCTCTGTCTGACTTATTTCACTTAGCGTAATTCTCTCCAAATCCATCCATGTTGCTTCAAATGGCAACATTTTGTTCTTTTTATGGCTGTGTAGTATTCCACTGTATGTATGTATGTATGTGTGTGTGTATGTATGTACATATATATATATATATATATATATATATATATATCACATCTTCTTTATCCATTCATCTGTTGATGGACATTTAGGTTGCTTCCATACCTTGGCTACAGTAAATAATGTTGCTAAAAACATTAAGGTGCATGTATATTTTTAAATTATTATTATTATTATTTTTGGATACATACCCAGGAGTGGAACTTCTGGATCATATGGTAGGGTAGTTCTATTTTTAGTATTTTGAGGAAGCTCTATACTGTTTTCCACAGTGGCTGCACCAATTTAAATACCCACCAACAGTGTATGAGTGTTCTCTTTTCTCCACACCCTCTCCAAAATTTGTTATTTGTGTTCTTTTTGATGATAGCCATTTTGACAGGCATGAAGTGATACCTCATTGTGGTTTTGATTTGCATTTCCCTGATGATTAGTGATGTTCAGCATCTTTTCATGTGCCTTTTGGCAGCTGCATTTCCTATTTGGAAAAATGTCTATTCAGTTCTTCTGCCCACTTTTTAATTGGGTTGTTTGTTTTTTTTTTGATGCTGAGTTATAAGATTGTATATGTTGGATATTAACCCCTTACTTGTCACATCATTTGCAAATATTTTCTCCCATTCAGTAGGTTGTCTTTTCATTTTGTTGATGGTTTTCTTCACTGTGCAAAAGCTTTTAAGTTTAATTAGGTGCCAGTTCTTTATTTTTGCTTTTATTTAAATTGCTTTAGGAGACATATCTGAAAAAAACATTGCTGCTATTTAGGTCAGAGAGTGTCTTGCCTATATTTTCCTCTAGGGATTTTATAGTATCTGGTCTTACATATAGACCTTTAATCCATTTTGAGTTTATTTTTGTATATACTGTTACAGAACGTTCTAATTTCATTGTTTTGCACATAGCTGTCCAGTTTTCTCAGCACCACTTATTGAAGATACTGTCTTTTCTCCATTGTATATTCTTGCCTCCTTTGTCATAGGTTAATTAACCATAAGTGTGTGGGTTTATTTCTGGGCTCTTTATCCTGTTCCATTAATCTTTGTGTCTGTTTCTGTGCCACTACAACATTGTTTTGATTACTTTAGCTTTGTAGTATAGTCTGAAGTAAAGGAGAGTGATTCCTCCTGTGCTGTTCTTCTTTCTCAATACTGTTTTGGCTATTTGGGATCATTTGTGTTTTGATACAAATCTTAAAATTATTAAAACTAAAAGACGGTTCTTTGAAAAGATAAACAAAATTGATAAACCTTTAGCCAGACTCATCAAGAAAAAAAGGGAGAGGACCCAAATCAATAAAATCAGAAATGAAAAAGAAGTTACAAATGACACCACAGAAAAACAAAGGATCATAAGAGACTATATGAACAACTGTATGCCAATAAAATGGAAAACGTAGAAGAAATGGACAAATTCTTATAAAGGTACAGTCTCCCAAGACCGAACCAGGAAGAAACAGAAAATATGAACAGACCAATTACCAGCAATGAAATTGAATCAGTAATTTAAAAACTCCCAAAAAACAAAAGTCCAGGAACAAATGCCTTCACAGGAATATTCTACTAAACATTTAGAGAGGATTTAACACCTATTCTTCTCAAAATATTCAGAAAAAATTGCAGAGGAAGGAGTACTTTTGAGTTCATTCTGTGAGGCCAGCATCACCCTGATACCAAAACCAGACACAGATATCACAGAAAAAGAGAAAACTACAGGCTGATATCACTGATAAACATAGACACAAAAATCCTTAACAAAGTACTAACAGACTGAATCCAACAATACGTTAAAAGGATCATACGCCATGTTCAAGTGGGATTTACTCCAGGAATGCAAGGATTTTTTAATATCCACAAATCAACACAGTGTGATACAAAACATTAACAAATTGAAGAATTAAAACCATATGATCATCTCATTACATGCAGAAAAAGCTTTTGATAAATTCAACATCCAATTATGATAAAAACTCTTCAGAAAGTGGGCATAGAGGAAACATAACTCAATATGATAAAGACCATATATGATAAACCCACAGTTGATATCATTCTCAACAGTGAAAAGCTGAAGCATTTCCTCTAAGATCAGGAACAAGGCAAGGATGTCCATTTTTGCCACTTTTATTCAACATAGTTTTGTATTTAGAGGTGCTATTCACTTTTACCCAATTTAATTTATTCGCTGTGAGAACAGGAACATGCAAGCATTTTGCATGTTTTCTGAGAAACACAGATATAAAATTTTGCATGCAGTCAGTTAAGCATATAAGCAAAATAAATAAAATAGTTGAGCCTATTTTTCACCTGAATTCCTATAACAAAGATCGCATTTATAAATGCAGATAGAGCTAAAAAAATATATGTTGAGGACTTCTCTGGTGGTGCAGTGGTTGAGAATCTGCCTGCCAATGCAGGGGACACGGGTTCGAGCCCTGATCTGGGAAGATCCCACATGCCGCGGAGCAACGAGACCTGTGAGCCACAGCTACTGAGCCTGCGCTTCTGGAGCCTGTGCTCCGCAACAAGAGAGGCCGCAATTGTGAGAGGTTCGTGCACCGCGAGGAAGAGCGGCCCTCGCTTGCCACAACTAGAGAAAGCCCTTGCACAAAAACTAAGACCCAACACAGCCAAAAATAAATACATAAATAAAATAAAAAATTTTAAAAAAGGATATATATATATATGTTGAAAAATATTAGCAGATAGAGATAAAATTTAGCACAAGAAATCCCAACAATAACATCAGAGTTAACTTTGTCTCCATTTTCTAGAAAAACTATAAGCAAATAGGGCTGCTTTCAGTGGTAGAAGAATTGAACCATAGAGAATATCTCATCAGACTTATAAAATAAAGGAAATTTCTTTTTTTGCTTACAGTAAAAGATATAAATTGGCAGCCTGTTATTCCATACATGTGTTTTAGCCTTCATTCCTCACTTCTCCCCTTTAGCCACCACGCACACCACAAACACATAAAATACAGATTCCTTTTCTGGCATCTGACACTTCCTACTTCTAAGGAATCTAAAAGAGGAGAGGTTATCAAGGTTTTAAGAAAGGACTTGAATTTCCTCACTCTCAGAGAGGCTTGGTAAAGTTTATTGTATGATTATGTTATTTGCATGTTTTTATTTTATTTTATTTTTCCCATTGCCCTGTATAATTTTAGCCTCTTTTGAGGTTCAAGCTAGTAAAACCTTATTGTCGTGAGCAAGGGAGAGAAAGATATTCAAATCGTTTTACCAGATTAAAATTTGGTTCCAGGGCTTCCCTGGTGGCGCAGTGGTTGAGAGTCCGCCTGCCGATTCAGGGGACATGGGTTCGTGCCCCGATCCGGGAAGATCCCACATGCCGTGGAGCGGCTAGGCCCGTGAACCATGGCCGCTGAGTCTGCGTGTCCAGAGCCTATGCTCCGCAGCGGGGAAGAGGCCACAACAGTGAGAGGCCCGTGTACAAAAAAAAAAAAAAAAAAAAAAAAAATTCTCAGTAAACAGATGCTCCTATTAAGAGGTTTTTTTAAAAATATATATCCTATTATTTTAACTGGGCTACATTTATACATTCCATTATTGTCTTTTTTAATTGAGACATTTATTATTTTTTGTCCATTTATTGCTTTGGTTTGTTTATAATTATGCTTTGAGATAGAAGACAAAATATAATCTTCAAATGCTAAAATATGGAACTTGGTTATATTCTTAAAATAAATAACTTACCTTTCTAAAAGTATTTTATTTTGGAAATTGAAATCATTTCTTTGGCTTAATGTAAATTGCCACAATCTATTATGACACATTTTATGAAGTTCTTTTGCATTTTTTTTTCCTGCTCACTTGAGGATTAGATGCATCTGGCAACTCATTTATGTCAATGACATTTATTAATCACTTCCCATTATTTCAGTTATGATGTATGAAGGCTTTCACACTTGTGAGATTTCAAAAGTATCTAAAACTGATGATTCTCATTTTCTCATTTAAAACCTATTATGAAGTGCTCTCCTGAGAAAACAGCCACCTGTGTCCAGTTAGCAGCTTATGGTCATCTAGAATTCCTGACAGCACAGATAAAATTTGCTTACTTCCTATTCTTACTTTACCACTACAATGCCCTTCAACTAAATTGACCTCATTTGTTTGTTATTAATATATCTTTTAATGTAATTAATCACTTATCCAGTTAAAAATCCACATTCTTTACATGCTATTTCTGCCAATTTTTGAATTGGTTCATGTCAGCGAACCAAGTAATATGTATATATCACAAACTGCATGTAGATATCTAAGCATCTGTAAGTAAACAAAAAATATTTGACATTAATTAGTTTTTCGGATATGTCTAGTTAACACACAATTAGTTTCCATAAGATAAATGTATAACAATAGGAAATAGACTAGGCCAAATAAATATTGTATCATAGAAGAATATTACTTCAGAAGTTTGTATCATTTTTAGTATTTTAACAAAAGTAAAGCAAACAAAATATAGTGGACAAAATGAACATTTAAGTAATATTCTAACTCTGCCCTCCAGAAATTGATAAATAGACTTTCAAATACCTTCTTCTCTCTCTCCATATTCAGGTTATATATAATTAGACAAAATAATCGTTGATAGATAGATAGATAAAATATAACCTTACCAAAAAATAGATATTTCTAGTAATTAATCCTCAAAATTTTCAACACATACCAATCAAATCCCAAGTTGATGATAACTGGCAGCAGCACCTTACAAGTTTCACATGTACAAAGTAGATATTTAGTGATTTTAGTAGACATTGGTGATTTTAGTAGGCATTTAGTGATTTTAAATATTTGTAATAACGAATATGAGAAATTATTATTTAAAAATTAAAATAGAAACAAAAATGTTCTTAAAATGTGGTAAAATTCTGAATACAAGAAAACTACAAGTATATGTAAAATGACTAAAGAGTTTTATGTAAGTCCACATTGTTGCATCAAAATTAAGAATAATCAAAGTATCAATATTTCAGGCTACTTATTGTTGACTAATATATTTTATGCTTACCAAGTTGGTTTTGGTCAAATTAATTTTAGCCAAATAAGATGAATTTCAATTTCCATTTACACTGAATAAGTTAGTTATAATATATTTATTATCTTAACCTTATATAAAACTGTATACTCAGAGTATTCCAAATAGAGAACATAAAAATGAGAATGCTTAAGTTTCAGAAAGGTCAGAAAATGCCTACATCTAAAATAGATGTAGAAACAGTAGTTTGATAGTAAACATTAAGAATGTTTCTTTAACGTGGAACCAATTTTTTTTTTTTTTCGGTACGCGGGCCTCGCACGAACCCATGTCCCCTGCATCGGTAGGCGGACTCTCAAGTACTGCACCACCAGGGAAACCCTACTGAGAAATTTTTTAAGTAATTTATTTGATTTTAATTTGAAAGCTAACTACAAATTTAGTTAACTTATGCTATGATGCATGCCATTGGGTGGTTATTATTAAATTTAAATTTTAGAAAATCTTGTTACAATACCAAGTTTTGCTTTTCCTAAGGGAAAGCCAATCTCAGACAATAACTCAACATTTTTTTAAATTAATTAATCTCTTTATTTATTGAAGTATAGTTGATTTACAATATATTAGTTTCAGGTATATAATATAGCAATTCAAAAGCTTTATAGATTATGCTCCATTTAAAGTTACTACAAAATAATGGCTATACTTCTCTGTGCTGTATAATATATCCTTGTTGCTTATTTATTTTATACATAATAGTTGGTATAAATACCCCTATTTTGTCCCTCCCCCTTCCCTTTTCCCAATGATATCAACATTTTAATATATTTTATGAAGAATCTTTTTTTTCTTGTGTAGCTGAGCCACAATAAAAGAATAATAAAATCATATTTAATAAATAATAGCAATTCAGCCATTTTACTAATCAAGTAAATTTTGGTCTCATGTCAAATAAACAGTATGACTCTCAGTGCTCCTCAGTTCCAAAAATGGCAATTTCCTGGTGGCACAGTGGTGAAGAATCTGCCTGCCAATGCAGGGTACATGGGTTCAAGCACTGGTCCAGGAAGATCTCACATGCCGCGGAGCAACTAAGCCCTTGCACCACAACTATTGAGCCTGCACTCTAGAGCTGGTGAGCCACAACTACTGAAGCCCACATGCCTAGAGCCCGTGCTCCACAACAAGAGAAGCAACTGCAATGAGAAGCTCGTGCACTGCAATGAAGAATAACCCCCACTTGCCACAACTAGAGAAAGCCCGCACGCAGCAACAAAGACCCAACACAGCCAAAAATAAAATAAATAAATTTATTTTTTAAAAAGTATTATTTAAAATATTCACCAATGTTTACATTTTATCTTTTATTGGGGGGCATGAGAGAGATTTTCTAATTAGATTGGTGTCGCAGCCCCAATGTTTTTGGGTTACTGGTGACTGATCCAGACATTGGAATATTTTATATGCTCTATAGTTTACTTAACATGTAATGAGTATGTCATGCATTGTGTTACTTGGTTTAATCAATTTTTTGTTTAAAAATATATTTTTAACCATTTATCATATGTGCATGTGTTTTTTTGTGTGTATCTTTGGAATTTACCAAACAGAAGACACTGTGTTCTGAGTAACATACAGTTATATAAAGTGTGGTGTCCTTCAACTAAAAGCTTTGAAACAAGTAGAAACTGGTAATTTTCTCTACTTTAGTATTAAATATAGATAACTCTAAAATCAATTTTTTCAAAATAAAACTGGCTCTTAAATGCTCATTTACTCATGAGTCTACCTCCTGAATTCAATACACTTTAAGTGAAACTTATTATCATCTCTCCTAAAATACCTATTCTTTCTGATTTTCCTATCTCCTTCAAAAAGGGGATAATCTCTTCTTCTGTTACCTCCTTTGTGTTGGCTGGAATATCACTTGATTGCTGAAAGTAGAGGAGCCATTTTGAATGGTGAGTTAGCCTTGGGAACAGAAATAAGGCACCAAGGAACAATGACATGGATGGGACATATTTTTTTGTGTTTCAGCAACATTCCATCAGTGTCTGATTTTTATAAGTAAATCGTGTAAAACTTCTATTTTACCAAATTATTTTATTTTTGTCACTCACGTTTAAGCATATTTTTTCACAATATGCATAATTAATTTATTATAATCTACCATCACAGCCATCACAACCAACCAGAGCCTCCTGTTTCTAACCCCACATCTGAGCAATGAAAACCCTTAAACTCTTTGTCAAAGCAGTGGAACCAGCAGCTATTTCCAGGAAAATATGCTCTGCTTGGCACTGGAACAACTCAGAACAAGGCTATAACTCATCAGTCAAAGAGAAATGGCAGAGTAAATACCATGGCTGAGAAATCAGACACAGCAGTGGAAATGTAAAACACCCTTTAAGGGTTCTACAAACCCTGGAGTGGGAGTATTTTGCTGTGAACTGGAATTTCTACATAAAATTAGGACAAGATAAAAGATAATGTGTGTTTAATTTGTTTTACTCATATGTATTTGGGAATTACACTGACCTACAGTTTCTGTTTTATTTAGTCAGTTATAATGCTACTTTACCTAGACATTATAATACTAAGTGAAGTAAGTCAGAAAGAGAAAGACAAATACCATATGATATCACTTTTATGTGGAATCTAAAATATGATTCAAATGGACTTATTTACAAAACAGAAACAGACTCATAGACATAGAGAACAGAATTGTGTTTGCCAAGGGGGTGGTAGGGGGAGGGAGGGATTAGGTGTTTGGATTAGCAGATGCAAACTATTAGATATATGAATAACTGAATCACTTTACTGTACAATAGAAATTAACACAACACTGTAAATCAACTAAACTTCAATAAAATAATTTTTAAAAAGAATGGCAGTAGCATATTTATTCCTGAGTTCAAATGCAAAAATTTAATTTTGATATGCAGTATGTCCTCTACATGTGAACCTTCAAATTATGAATTTACAAAGATGTGAACGTGTGTTCCATCAATGTCAGGTGTGAATTCAATTGTAGCTTGCCCTCCATCTCCCATTGTTTAAGAGGCTTCAGCTCTACCATCTCCAATTTCCTCTCCCTCCTCCAGTCAGTAACTCTTCTTGCCTGTTCACTTGATACACAGACAAGTCCCTGTATGCCAGTTGTTGTATTATATTACTGTAATTTTCAAGGTACTGTGCTGTAAGATTAAAAATGTTTCCTTTATTTATTTTTTTCATTTCTGAGCTTTTTAAAAAAATTTTATTTATTTTTTCTTACAGCAGGTTCTTATTAGTCATCCATTTTATACACATCATTGTATACATGTCAGTCCCAATCTCCCAATTCATCACACAACCACCACCACCCGCCACTGCTTTCCCGCCTTGGTGTCCATATGTTTCTTCTCTGCATCTGTGTCCCAATTTCTGCCCTGCAAACCAGTTAATCTGTACCATTTATCTAGGTTCTACATATATGCGTTAATATGCAATATTTGTTTTTCTCTTTCTGACTTACTTCACTCTGTATGATAGTCTCTAGATTCATCCACATCTCTACAAATGACCCAATTTCATTCCTTTTT